>NC_052094.1:2162500-2465733 GCF_015852505.1 Tachyglossus aculeatus | reverse complement strand
TTGTACCTCTACCTCTGCTGGTCGCTGTGGGCAGGGAATGTGTCTGCTTATTATTATATTGTACTCCTCCCAAGTGCTTAAATACAGTGCTTTGTACACAGTAAGTGCTCAGTAAATATGATTGAATGGTTGAATGAATGCAGAAGATTCCATATAACTGGTCTTTGAATCTGTTCAAAGAGAAAAGTAGATTAAAATAGATAAGTACCATAATTAGGAGTTTATAATGTAGTGTAAGCTCATTATGGGCAGAGAATGCTTCTCTTAGTTCTGTTGTATTGTAATTTCCCAAGCACTTAGAACAGTTCTGCACATAGTAAGCACTCAATGAATACCAATAAATAAATGATAATAAAATAAATACATAGGGCACAGCATGGTCTAATGGATAGAGCATGAGCCTAGGAGTCAGAAGGATCTGGGTTCTAATCCTGGCTCTGGCACTTGTCAGCTGTGACCTTGAGCTAGTCACAGCACTTCTCTGTGCCTCAGTTACTCATCTGTCTGTGTGGGACAGAGACTGCATCCAACCCAATTTCCTTGTATCTATCCCAGTACCTTCCACATGGTAAGCACTTAACAAATATCACCATTTTCACTATTATTACCATTGATTGACCAACTGATAATATCCTGATTCACAGAAGGAAGGAAAAGATGAGATCCCATTTAGGCCTGAGGGAAATAACATGTATGAAAAAGAAGAGACCTCCAGTCTCCACAGGTGGTAAGCTTTACATTCTGCACTGCATTTAGAGCTGAAATTTTTAAGTATAAAAAGTTGGTTGAGTTAAGTTTATTGCAGTTGTCCTTGGCCTCATAAAATATATATTCATAACCTTACAGTGAAGTTAGTGTGTGTTACCTCAGTACATTTATTATATTGGAACTGAGGCTCAGGGAGTCCATGAAAGAGCCTAATTACCTGTGACTATCATATCTTGTCATCTTGCTTTATTGTGAAATGCTTCTCTACTAAAAGCTGCTGGCAAAACATTTCCCTAAAAACAGATCATGTGGAGAAAAATAGTTATCTCGCAGACGGACGAACTGCTGAATGCACAGCATTCCACCCCCGCCCTACCTCCTTCCCTTCCCCACAGCACGTATATATATTTGTACAGATTTATTACTCTATTTATTTCACTTGTACATATTTACTATTCTATTTATTATGTTAATGATGTGCATACAGCTATAATTCTATTTGTTCTGATGGTTTTGACACCTGTCTACATGTTCTGTTTTGTTGTATGTCTCCTCTTTCTAGGCCATGAGCCCGTTGTTGGGTAGGGACCATCTCTATATGTTTCCAACTTGTACTTCCCAAGTGCTTAGTACAGTGCTCTGCACACAGTAAGAGCTCAATAAATATGATTGAATGAATGAATTAAAATGTTATGTGTTTTTGCTTCTAGAGAAAGTGGCTCAAACACATCAGTCCACTTATGACCAAGAAAATGTTCATAAACTCAACAATGAAAACAATGTAAAAGCAAATGCACCCCAAATTCAGAGAAATTCTCTCACAGTTTCCCAAAAGTCAAGAGACAAAGTAGGGTTCTTAACTTGGGGAAACCCCAAGGAGAGTAAGAAGAATCCTGTTGGAAAGGATTTTTCCAAGGCCAGAATGGTAAGCAGACAAGGAGAAGGGGTCACCACTGGAGAAGACAGGAAAAACACAATGAAGAAAAATGGGGTTCCAGACCATGTGACCATCTTGTGAGACTCTGGGGACCAGAGAAGAAAAAAAACATCCTCACTTCTGGGGAAGAGGAAGATTCCTGTGGAGAGAAAGCTGGAAGAGCAGGACCACTGCTTCCTATGATGCTAAAGAGGAAGCCCAGGTTAAGATGGATCCATGCCAAAGGGAGAAATTAAATCAAAGGTAGGTTTAGAGAATAAGTATCATATTATATAGGCCCATGTGAATACCTTGTAGGCTTCGCTCAAGCTTAAATCACAGAGGGAGCCAAAAGACTTGAAGTAAATTATTTAAGCATTGATTATCGAGGATGTGGATTTTCCAGGACTTTTATTCCTTTTACCCCTCTGGCTGCTTGGTGACCATTTCACTGTTCTTAGCTTCCACCCTGGTTGTCAGGGGGAGAATCAGTCAATCACAAAGGAAAGGAGAAAGGAGAAGAAACTTAGCATTTAGTTTGTATGATTTCTGGACTAACGTCTGGAACTACTGACTAAAATCTAGTCTGGGATTATCTGTGGTTTGCATTCGTTTGAGCTAACCCAAGTCTTCAATACCAGAATTTGAGTTGGTTCTAATGCAATTCACTTTTTGCCAAAAGCCAAAGCCTCCCAAATGTAATAAAATTTGAGTCCAGATTTGACCTGTTTTTCAAAAATCTCATATCAGCAGCACATATCTCACCAAAATACTGTATTGAGGATTGGATTTTCTCAGAAAAACAAGTGGGATTAAGGAACATGTAGTATGTTAAATTTCTTTCTGCCTCCACCTCCAAGGTACAATTTTAAGTAGTTTAGCAGAAAGATAGAATTGATCAGAAATTTCAAAAGAAATTTTCGGGACAGATTATTAAAATGGGACAGCGGTTAAAAAAGTAGTTTAAATATTAACCATGCATAGTGATCACCAACTCTGCACAGAGCTCTGTATGAAGGAATTAGAAAATATGCTTCCTGGTTTTGAGAAAGTAATGGGGAGACGGAACTATACAATAGTCTAAAGTATGATTTAATATAAACGAATTGGAAGTCTTCTCTTTCTCACCATTCACTGCATTAGGAGCACTGTACTGTATGTTGGGAGCACTGTCAAAGTAGCAGATAATGGTGCTTGCTAGCAAGGAATACAAAAGGTTACCAGGGAACCAATTACCTTCATTTCTGAGCCCCTTTAGTTGTGAACTTCGAGGGCTACCACATTCTTTTGGCATAACAGCAGTGAAAAGTATCCGTCAGCTGCACTGATGAAAGGAACTAATCCTATAAGACCTATTTCTCAGAATGCCAAGCAGGCTGACCTAGCTGATCACAGCAACAAAAGCAAACATCACGTCAGTGATGAAGAACTTCTTAGTGATGACAACAAAAAGAGCAAAGTAGATGCAGCAAGAGCAGGGGCGAAACACAAATCTCAAGTGCTTTCTGGGCTGAAACAGGCCTGGGGTAGTACACAAGACAAGCTACAGGAATCTGATGCCACCAGAACTGAGAATTGGAAGAAAATACAGACAAGTACTGAAGAAAACTATTTCGTGACTCTATTGGGTAGGAAAGAACTCAAACTCAAAGCTACTATGCTGTCACACATGAATACACTTTGGCAATAATCCCTTTCAAAAGATATGTGCTTTGCCTCACAGTCTGAGTCCCCTTTCCCAAGTAAATATAGGCTATGGAACTCTCTACCACTTCTTAAAATTTATGAAAAGCTATGAGAATGGCTTCATGTAAGTGTCTGAGAAAAGCCATGTACTTGTTTAACCTGAGGAAGAGAGGGAGGGAAAAGGGGAAAGAGAGGAGAGGTGGATGAGGGGAAAGGGGGAAGGGAGACAGGAAAAGAGGTGAGTGGGAGGTGATGAGGAAGGACTGAAGGGAAAGAGGAAGATAGATGTTAAAATAAATTCAAGAAAATATGGTCCAAACAAATTTTCATTCTACTGGGCTTGATCTCATATTTTAAAATCTATTTTATGATAGCCAGTGAATCCTCAGTATTGGTGTTTTGCTTAGTAGAAATGAAGCTGTGGAATTTTGATATAAGAAAAGGAAAGTGCACATTTTTAGAACTTAGGGTAGTTGAGAAGCAGCATGTCTTAATGGAAAGAGCATGGACCTGGGAGTCAGAGGTCATGGGTGCTAATCCTGGCTCTGCCACTTGTCAGCTGTGTGACTTTGGGCAAGTCACTTAACTGCTCCGTGACTCAGTTTCCTCATCTGTAAAATGGAGATTAAGACTGTGAGCTGCACGTGGGACAACTTGATTACCTTGTATCTACCCCAGTGCTTAAAACAGTGCTTGGCACAAAGTAAGTTCTTAAAAATACCATTATTATTATTATATCCAGTCTTAAGGGTGGGGTTATTTTTTCAATAGAAAAAAAGTCATATATTTGTGTTGAGAAGGATCTTTTTTTAAACTGTTTAGGAAAGAAATCTTTAAAAATGTCCCAAACATTTAGATAACCTAAGCAAACTTTCAATTGTTTTTCCTTCACTGATTTCCTCTCCCCCTTCCAATATCAATTAATCAATCAACCAATCAGTGGTATTTGAGTGCTTACTGTGGAATCGGAACAATATCAAAAATTTTACCGATTCAATAAATTATTTTAAATGGGCTTTCACCTCCAAAGCATTTTTTTTTTATTTTGGAGAAGTGCCTGATGGGATCAATAACTGGACAGGAAATTGTATGGGAAATTATATTAGGCATTTATTAGCTCAAGAGGTCCTGAACTAGATACTAATAAAAATTGTGGTAGTTATAAAGCACTTACTGTGTGCCGAGCACTGTACTAAGTGCTGGAGTAGATATAGGATCATCAGTTCCCACATGGGGCTCACAGTCTAAGTAGGAGGAAAAACAGGTATTGACTCCCCATTTTGCAGATGAGGAAACTGAGGCCCCAGAAAAGTGATTTGCCAAAAGTCATACAGGAGACAAGTGATGGATCTGGGATTAGAACTCAGGTCCTCTGACCCCCAGGCCTGTACTCTTTCAACTAAGCCATGCTGCTTCTCCAATTCAATGCTACCAGGAGTCAAGGATCCTAATACTTTTCTCAACAACCTCTTTTGGAATTTACAGTAGAACCAGGGTTTTTTTTTCCTGTAGGAACTTTTTTTCAAGGACCTCTGTAAAGGGGGAGTTAATAAATACACATCTGTAGTAGTAGTAGTAGAATGGTCCATCAATTAGATAGTGGTGCTACTGATGGTTAGAGTTCGTCTGTGCACACTTTGGACGCCTTGTCCGTGAAAATAGAATACTGCACTTTTTTGGACATTGCCCACTTGGGCAAGAATTGCTCAGACATCAGAGGTCTAGTGGGGCTCCCAGCTCTGCCACTTCTCTGCTGCATGACCTTGGGGAAGTCACTTAACTTTACCATGCCTCAGCCACCTCATCTGTAAAATAGGCATCAAGATGGTGAGCCCCATGTGGGACATGGGCTGTGTCCAACCTATTTAGCTTAGTACAGTGCCTGGCATGTAGTAAGCACTGATATACTATAAAAAAATTTTGGTGGGGGGCAAGAAAGGGGAGGCAAAATATCACAATTCCCAGGAGGAGGTGCTATATAAACCATCAACCCCAGGGAAGTGTCCAAGGAAAGCAAGCAATTAGGAATAAGAGGAGAGAAACAGATTTTTTTTTTAAATTGGTCTGCTCCCACTCCCACTATCAGCAGCATATCAGGACCCTCAGGATATAGGTTCTGAATTACAGGGTCTGGATTGAACAATTTGGAGCCATCCCTAGAAGCAGTGTGGCCTAATGGATAGAGCACAGGCCTGGGAGTCAGAAGGACCTGGATTCTAATCCTAACTCTGCCATTTGTCTGCCACCATGTGACCTTGGGCCGTCACTTAACTTCTCTGGGCCTCAGTTACCTCATCTGTAAAATAGAGATTAAGACTAAGCCCACTGTTGGGTAGGGACTGTCTCTATATGTTGCCAACTTGTACTTCCCAAGCTCTTAGTACAGTGCTCTCCACACAGTAAGCGCTCAATAAATATGATTAATTGATTGACTGTGAGCTCCATGTGGGACAGGGACTGTGTCCAATCTGATTAGCTAGTATATACCCCATTGCTTAGCACAGTGCCTGACACACAGCAACCACTTAACAAATACCACCATTATTAACAAATACCGTAAAAAAACCCTCCTCTCTCCACCTTCACTCCTCCATGCCTGCCCCTCAG
This sequence comes from Tachyglossus aculeatus, assembly GCF_015852505.1. Taxonomy (NCBI): domain Eukaryota; kingdom Metazoa; phylum Chordata; class Mammalia; order Monotremata; family Tachyglossidae; genus Tachyglossus; species Tachyglossus aculeatus. The sequence goes on along the minus strand of NC_052094.1, from coordinate 2,459,816 downwards.
CATGACTGCCCGCCCCTCAGCATGGCTCAGTGGAAAGAGCACAGGCTTTGGAGTCAGAGGTCATGGCTTCAAACTCCGGCTCTGCCACTTGTCAGCTATGTGACTTTGGGCAAGTCACTTAACTTCCCTGTGCCTCAGTTTCCTCATCTGTAAAATGGGGATTAAGACTGTGAGCCCCCCGTGGGACAACCTGATCACCTTGTAACCTCCCCAGCGCCTAGAACAGTGCTTTGCACATAGTAAGCACTTAATAAATGCCATTCTTCTTATCATTATTATTACTATTAGGTGTCAACAGTTCTGAGACCTGTTAAGTAGGAGAAAAGCATTGCTAAGAAATGCATTTATTATCATTTGAATTCACATCCTCAGTCTCAGTTCCTGCTACATTAGCGACAGTGGTCATTTTTGGTGACATGAACTGCAGCCCTTTAACAATCCATTACAAGCAGTAACAATCCAGGGGACCACACATTTCCCATTTTGTGGTCACCAGGGATGATGACATTCAGCATGGGAGTTACCCACTTTTAGTGTTCCTGTTTAAAGTCTTTTCTTTTCATATAGTATGTATTAAGCACTTACTATTTATCAAACACCATTCTAAACGCTGGGGTTGATGCAAGGTAATTAGGTTGGACACAGTGCCCATTCTGCATGGGGCTCATAGCCTAAGTAGGAGGGAAAATAGGATAATGGGCACAGAGAAGTTAGGTGACTTGTCCAAAGCCACACAGCAAGCAAGTGGTGGAGCTGGTATTAGAACCTAGGTCCCCTGACCCTCAGGCTTGTGTCTTTCCATTAAGCCATATAGAATTAGAATTCATTAAGTAATCAAGAGAGCAATAAGAATCAACAGAAGTACAGTGACAGACAAATGAATTTAAATGAAGAAATGAAAATATGACACACACATATGAACTTCAGGAGCTGGAAGCTTTTCTATGAGTGATATTTCTGGATTTTCTTTTTTATCTTTAGATAACCCCACTCCTCAAGCCCCATTCGACCATAAGATTGTCATATCAAAGAAAGAAATGATCAGCAATTTATATTCTGTGAGCAGGACAAAAATTTTAGGAGGGTAAGTCCATATCTATCTTGCAAGCAACTTTTTGATGAAGGAACACTTTCTGAACCAAATAAGAGAATAAAAGCCACTGCCCTGTCTGCTAGCCTTTGGAAAGGTGATGTATAAAACATTTGAAAAGGCCACATATACTTCTGCATCAGTATTTTCGCTACAAGGCTAATATACTATTCAGATTTATACTGAATGCTAGAGTGTGTGAAATTCAATATCAAAATATCATCAAAATCATAATAATAGTAATAATAGTAGTAGTAGTAGTAGTAGTAGTGGTGGTGGTGGTGGTGGTGGTGGTGGTGGTGGTAGTAGTTAGTAGTAGTAGTAGTAGTAGTAGTAGTAGTAGTAGTAGTAGTAGTAGTAGTAGTAGTAGTAGTAGTAGTAGTAGTAGTAGTAGTAGTAGTAGTAGTAGTAGTAGTAGTAGTAGTAGTAGTAGTAGTAGTAGTAGTGGTAGTAGTGGTAGTGGTAATAGGGGTAAAGAACCACGGAAGCACAAGATATATTTCCTTCCAACAAGGATCCAAGTACTCATGGAAAGAAGAAATAATTTGCACTTCTAAGTTGATCACCACCTTTCAGAACTGGGTTTCTTGTTTTGTTATGGGCGGGGAATGTGTCTGCTAATTCTGTTGTGATGGTACTCTTCAAAGTCCTTCGTATAGTGCTGTGCACACAGTAAGCACTCAATAAATGCCACTGATTGATTGATTATTTCCCAAGCGCTTAGTACGGTGCTCTGCACACAGTAAGCACTCAATAAATACGATTCATTGATTATTTCACATTTTTGTTCTAGAGGATGCTTCGGCCAGGTCGACAAATGTGAAGAGAAAGCATCAGGCTTAAAATTAGCAGCCAAAATTATTAAAACCAGAGGTGCTAAGGAAAAGGTAAGTGTTGTGCCAACAGGAGATTTCTTTTCTCTTTTTATCATCGCAGAGTAATGAATACCTCAGACCCCTGAAATGTTACTTCCTTCCCCGGATGATGTGAAGAATGAAATATTATTCAGCTATACAATGCCTTTGAATCCAAAAATGACATTGCTCTAGTCATGGAATAGTATGTGTTCCTATTTCCTTATCTTCTTTCTTCTTATTCCTCCACCTCAAAGCCTAACATCTATAGCATGGTTATTTTCCCTCCTATCTTACGGTAACCACTGCTTTGCAACTAGGATTTAGAAACCATCCTGATGTTCCGTTCCCTTTCAAAGGTCTCAAGATTGAGGCTGTCTTGTGACTGATCAGTCAATGAATGAAACTTAAAGAGGGCTTACCATGTGTACAGCACTGTACTAAGCACTTGGAAAAGTACGGTGCAATGGAGTTGGTAGATATGAGCCCTGCCTGCAAGAGGTTTACAGTCTAGATGGGGTCCAAATCCTTGAGATTCTGTAACAGGGAGTGATTATGCTGTGAACTGAGAGAGAAGCAAGCTGTGATACTTTTGCAATACTAAGATTCTGTTTACTCTTCATTCAAGCTGTAAATAGCAAAAATCAAACTTAAGCAAGGTTCTTTCTGGCTGCTCTGAGAATCCCAAAATGACTGCAATAGAAAAGGTATCATTTGAACTGGAATAAAGGTTTTAGGTTATTAACTAAGTGGTTCAGAGAGTGTGTCCAAGGATCAGAGTGCAGTGTTTACTACAATATATTAAATAAAGCCAGGTTAAATAAATATTATTACTATTAATCAGCAGACTGGAGGAAAGAGAGAGCACTTAAAATGTGTCAAGAAATTATTTAATTTATTTAATTATTTAATCTAAATAATGATTGATAGAATTGATAAAGCCTCCTTACCATAAAGCACTCAATCAATTTGGCCCCTCCTACCTTATCTCCCTGGTTTCATCCTACAACCCAGCCTGCACACTTTGCTCCTCTAATGCCAACCTACTCACTGTACCTTGATCTCATCTGTCTCACTGCTGACCACTCGCCCATATCCTGCCTCTGGCCTGCAGTGCCCTCCTTCTTCATATCTGATATACAATCACTCTACCCACCTTCAAAACCTTATTAAAAGCATATTTCCCCCAAGAGGCCTTCCCCAACTAAGACCCCATTTCCTCTTCTCCTACTCCCTTTTGCATCACCCTTGAGCTAGGATTTTCACCCTTTGTTCACCCCTCCCTCAGCGCCATAGCACTGATATACATATCCATAATTTAATTTATGTATTTATATTAATTTCTATCTCCCCCTCTAGACAGCAAGCTCCTTGTGGGCAGGGATCCTGTCAACCAACTCAGTTATATTGTACTCTTTCTAGCACTTAGTATAGCGTTCTGCACACAATAAGCACTCAATAAATGCAGTTGATCGATTGATTCAGTGCAGCTCAGGTTGGGGTGGAGTTTGATGGTAATACTGTCCATCCTAGTGTGGCTGGGACTTGCACAGGAGGAGCAAGCTGGGAGGCAGTAGTAACAATATCTATTGAACACCTCTGTTGTACTAAGCACTGAACAAAAATACAAAAGAAGACTGAAACCAGGTCCTTGTCTTTGAGGAGCTTTCAAAATCTAGAGGGAAGAGGGAGAAAGATAGCCACATATACACACTGGTCCCTCAACTCCCCCAGAACAACAAAAACCATCAACCTGCTACAAAATAAAAAGTGCAAAGCCCTAGTGGCATGAAATTGAAGGAGACAGATGTCAGAACCATACAGAAGATTTACAGAAATGTAAGCACATGGGGAGCTGGAGTTAACTTGGCCATGGGAGAGTTGTGTTTCAAAGCTGGGAAAGGATACAAGATGATGTAGAGGATGTGAGAAGGGTGGAGGGGATGGAATTGTCTTCCCAGGAAGGGGAAAAGCTGATACAACGTTTTGGGACACAGTGGAGTCAGAGGAACAGAAAGCTGTTTCATTGGGCAGGGTAAAGAAACTGAATAGCTGGAAGGATGGCTGTTAGGTATTGAGGAGTCAGTTGGAGAATCACTTTAGAATGAATGTGTGGCAGTGGGGATCCACCCAGGGGCAGATGACACTTGAGAAAGACGATTTCCCCTTTTAGACTACAAGGTAAATGTAGGCAGCGAACGTGTCTGACGACTCAGTTATATTGTATTCTCCCAAGCACTTAGTGCAATGCTCTGTAATCAGTCGATCAATCACTGGTATTTATTGAGAGCTTACTATGTGCAGAGTGCAAAAGTTCCAGTAATCCAGTCAGGTATTGGGTCTTAGATTATTTTCCTTGTTATCACTCATCTCAAACTCCAAATGGCAACGAACATAAATGGCCTCTAATTATCAAATAATCCCCTCGCCCCCAGTTTATTCTAAATGTCTCACTGAAAATTCCTAAGAAACCCAATGATGCACAGCTTCACAATACCAGTAAGCAGTGAGTGGAACATAAACTATTCATTCACCACGTGGCTTTGTTCAGTGATGAGTGTACCTCTTTTGTTGCTGGCATTAAACCAATTATATGTTCAGGCAAATTAAAATGTATCTCCTCCCTATGTAACCATGGAACTAAGGTTCTTGAAGTCAAACTGGAACAGTTACCAATTATGTCTAATAGCAGCCCCCAAATGGCTTTTCAATTAAGCCATCATCATATCAACCCTTCTTATGAAAGTAGCACTCAATTGATGTAGCAGAGATGGTTAATTTTAGGGACATTCATTACATCACTCATTCAGTAGTATTTATTGAGCACCACCAGTGTGCAAAACACCATACGAGGCACTTGAGAGAGTACAATAAATGTAAAAGTGAAGGAATGGAGAGAGGTATAACGCAGCTTCAAAAATATTGCAACAGATCAAAAAATATCAATATAGCAAATTGTGTGTTATCATGAGTAGCTTTGAGGAAAACATCTTTTTAAAAGCAGATGTAATCACTTAGTGTGAAAACTGATCTTGTGATAATTTACATTCCCAAATTTCTTCACATACATTTTTTCCCTTTTCAGTGTGGATGGTGGAGAGCTGTTTGACAGAATTATTAATGAAAATTACAATTTAACCCAACTGTATACCATCGTGTTCATAAAATAGATCTGGAAGGGGGTGAAGTATATGCATCAAATGTACATTCTTCATTTAGATTTAAAGGTAGAGTGCATACCATTGTTAAACTGTCCCTGTATGTCCCCTGGGAGAGGCTACTGGTGGGGCCTGAAAGTTTTAGATAGAAACCTGGTGCCAATCAGATTTCTTGCTATAACTGGAAATAACACTTCCTTGAGCTTCTCCCTTCCTTCTGGACTATTCTTATGGTGTCAGTTACTTATTAGCTCCCATTCTTCTCTTGTCCAGAAATTCACTATATTTCCTACAAGGTAGCCTGGGTACAATGCCTCCCTGCAGAATCAGTCCCCTTCAGTCTCCTCCACTGTGTTGGGAGGGTTTTTTCTCAGCCAAAATTCCCCTAGTTACCACGAAAAACAAAACCAAATAACCAGGACCCAAGATGTCAAACTCAATTTTGTTGGTGGTCCAGATTTCTTCTTTTGAAATACTGATGTTCAGAGGGCGGGAAAGTGGGAGGAGGGAGTCACTCTAAGTGTGTTGGAGGAAAATGTCACATTCCTTCATTTTGGTTTTGAGTGCACTCTCTGTTCCCAGTGTTTTGGTGATTTTTTTTTTTTTTTACAATGTGGTTGGATGAGCGAGAAGCTTCAGAAAGGGGAGCTTATATGAAAAGAGGGGTTGAACATATACTCAGAAAACAAACCAGGAGAAAGTGCCTAGTCTAGCTGCCTAGCTCTATTCGTCCATCACCACCCCCTCTACCTGCCATACTTTCATTCTAAACAGGAACTGACTACAAACTTTTTCCGAAGAAAAAATAACCCACTTCCTCCATAACCCTCATTCCTTTTCTCATCTCTCTCACTCCCTTTCTTTTTCTATCTCTTTCCCCTCATAGTAAGTGCTTAAGGAGTACCATAAAATATTATTTATGGGCACCTGCTGCATGCAAATAATAATAATAATGTTGGTATTTGTTAAGTGCTTCCTTTGTGCCCAGCACTGTTCTAAACGCTGGGGAGGATACAAGGTGATCAAGTTGTCCCATGTGGGGCTCACAATCTTAATCTCCATTTTACAGATGAGGGAACTGAGGCCCAGAGAAGTTAAGTGACTTGCCCAAAGTCACACAGCTGACAAATCCCAGTGGAGCCAAGATTTGAACTCCCAAGCCTATGCTGCTTCTCTAGTATCACTGTATAATATCATTGAACTAAGTGCTTCAGAGAATACAGTAGAATTAGTAGAGAAGATCTCTTACCTCCAGGAGCTCTCAGTCTAGCAAGGAAGGCAGACACTAAAATAAATGTCATGTAGGAAGAAGGGGGAAAAAAGAGTATTTATGAGTTACTCCTTAATAGGGTAATACTATGAGAGGTTGTGAGTACTAAGTGCTTAGAAAGTGCAGGTATGCTGATGTGATATGCTGGGTTCTAATCTCTGCTCCACCACTTACCTGCTGTGTGACTTTGGGCAAGTTCCTTAATTTCTCTGTGTCTCAGTTCCCTCATCTACAGAATGGGGATTCAGTACCTGTTCTCCCTTCTACTTACACTCAGAGCCCCATGCGGATTCTGATTATCTTATATCTACCCCAGTTTACCACTACCACGGTGCTAGTACCGTGCTTTGCACATTATGAGTGCTTAACAGAAACCATTATTATCATTATTATTATTGTTATTATTTGACAATTGGAAGGATATAAACAGGAAGATTAGAAATCAATTTGGGAAAGTCTCCTAGAGGAGATATGGTATTGGAGAAACAGTGTGGCTCAGTAGAAAGAGCACGGGCTTGGGAGTCAGAGGTCATGGGTTCTAATCCTGGTCTGCCACTTGTCAGCTGTGTGACTTTGGGCAATTCACTTAACTTCTCTGAGTCTCAGTTACCTCCTCTGTAAAATGGGGATTAAGACTGTGAGCCCCACGTGGGACAACCTGATCAACTTCTATCCCTCCCAGAGCTTAGAACACTGCTTCATACATAGTAAGCGCTTAACACATGCCATTATTATTCTTATTATTATTGAGCTGCCAGATGTGAAGGGTGAGGGAGTGAGAGGCAGGAGGGGAGGACATAAATTAAGAGGTCAGTGATAAGGGTGATAAGAACAAGGTACTGTGAGTAGGTTGTCTTGAGTAGAGCAAAGTGTATGAGCTTGGGTGAATTGGGAGAGGATTGAGGATAAATTCTGGGGAGAGAGCTGATTGAGGGCCTTAAAGCCAGTGGTCAGGCATTGATGTGGAGAGGAACGGGCACTCATCAGAGCTACTTGAGGAGGGTGACCAAAACGATGCTTCAGTAAAATGATCCGGGCTGCAGAGTACATTAAGGACTGGAAGGAGGAGAAAGGCTAGAATCAGAGAGGTCAGTGAGAAATATGATCATAATAATAATGGTATTTGTTAAGTGCTTACTTCGCACATCCTACTGAATACTGATTTTCTAATCAGAATTAGAAAATAATCTGCCTGTTAGTTAAAAGTCTCAGGATTCCCTGGCAAGAATATGGAAAGTCAAAGTCTCTTTCCTTGTGCTAAGCCATATCTGTGTTGAATAAAGATATCACTGTCTAAGCAGAAGTGAACTCCTCGATGAACAGCACAAAGATGGTCTTTCAAATAGTGTAGAAGGTATATTGAAATATTTGGCTAAACCCAAGACGACCCCTAGGAGCCCACTTTGTGAGGAGAATTATTTTTCACTTCCTTCCCTTGACCAGCCTGTGTCTGACCGTCTGTCTTTTATTGAACTGCAAAGCCATGAGGAGAGAAAAGTATTGTTGGCAGAGAATCTGCCTCCTCAAACATCACATAATTAAAGAAAAAAATACCCATAAAGACAAACAAGCACAAAGAGGAAAGCCTTGCTGTGCTTCCACTGGGTTGTTGTTTTTTTGTGGGGGTTATATTTTTTTTCCATCTTGGTTCAAGGACAATTACCAAAATGCATTCATGTCTCTTTTTTCTGGCAGCCAGAGAACATACTGTGTGTGAATCGTGATGCCAAACAAATAAAACTTATAGATTTTGGATTGGTGAGAAAGTAGGTCTGGAAACATGGGTTAGTCAAAGTATTAGGATAAGGAAGCAACATCAGTACTCTACTTTGCTTAAGAAAAATCTGTCCTTTATTTTGCACTTCCATTTAGAATAACTTTAAATCAATCAGTCACATTTATCGAATGCTTACTGTATGCAGAGCACTGTACTAAGCACCTGTTAGAGTACAATATACAGGTTTGATAGGTTTCCTGCCTAGAACTAGCTACAACATACTCTTTCCCCCTGGGGTTGAGTGGGTTTAGAATTCATTACTTTTTACCAAAGAAAACATTTTCAGTCATGAAAAACAGAAACTATTCAGATTGAGATTATCTCCTTTCTGTTGTTCGATCAATCAGGCAGTGGTATTTGAGTGTTTCCTATGTGCAAAACACTGTACTAAGCATTTGCAAAACTAGGTACAATGCAGTAGGAGTTGGTAGGCATGATCCCTGCTCATGAGGAGACTACTGGGGAAGGCCGACATTAAAGTAAATTAGAAATATTTTGTAGGTCTATTGTATGCCTCATGGAAATGTTTGTGAGGAATGATGTTGAGGGGCAGGATGATGGAGAACAGCTGGGTCCTTTTTCCCCCAGGTTGTAACCTAAGGAATAGGGATGCACACTTGGGAGGGTGGGATGGCCTCTTGTGGTAATGCTGTTCTTCTCCCCTGGGTCACTGCTTAAAAGCAGATCTAAAAGGCCACAGCAGGAGGGAATGTAGTTTGCTGTAGGATCCATGGCCACCACCGGGCAGGGGATTCAGTGCAAGAAACACTGAAGCAGCGTGACCTATTGGGAAGAAAACAGACCTGGGAATCTGAGGACCTGGGTTCTAATCCCCGCTCCACCACTTGTCTGCTGTACAATTTGGGCAAGTCACTTAACTCCTCTGCATCTCAGTTCCCTCATCTGTAAAATGGAGATTAAACTGGGAGCCCCTTGTGGGGCTTGGACTGTGTCCAATCTGATTATTCATTCGTTCAGTCAGTCAGTCAGTCATATTTATTGAGCACTTACTGTGTGCAGAACACTGTACTAAGTGCTTGGGAAGTACAAGTTGGCAACATATAGAGATGGTCCCTACCCAACAGCGGGCTCACAGTCTAGAAAGGGGAGAGAGACAACAAAACAAAACATATTAATAAAATAAAGTAAATAGAACAAATACATACAAATAAAATAAATAAAAAATAGAGTAATAAATACGTACAAACATATATACCTATATACAGGTGCTGTGAGGAAGGGAAGGAGGTAAGGCGGGGGGGATGGTGAGGGGGAGCAGAGAGAGGAAGGAGGGGGCTCAGTCTGGGAAGGCCTCCTGGAGGAGGTGAGCTCTCAGTAGGGCTTTGAAGGGAGGAAGAGAGTGAGCTTGGCGGATGTGTGGAAGGAGGGCATTCCAGGCCAGGGGGATGATGTGGGCCGGGGGTCAATGGCGGGACAGCCGAGAATGAGGCACAGTGAGGAGATCAGCGGCAGAGGAGTGGAGGGTGCAGGCTGGGCTGTAGAAGGAGAGAAGGGAGGTGAGGTAGGAGGGGGCGAGGTGATGAAGAGCCTTGAAGCCAAGGGTGAGGAGTTTTTGCCTGATGTGTAGGTTGATTGGTAGCCACTGGAGATTTTTGAGGAGGGGAGTATCATGCCCAGAGCATTTCTGGACAAAGACGATCCAGGCAGCAGTGTGAAGTATGGATTGAAGTGGGGAGAGACGGGAGGATGGGAGATTGGAGAGGAGCCTGATGCAGTACTCCAGTCAGGATAGGATGAGAGATTGAACTAGCAGGGTAGTGGTTTGGATCGAGAGGAAAGGGCGGATCTTGGCAATGTTATGGAGCTGAGACTGGCTGGTTTTGGTGATGGATTGGATGTGAGGGGTGAACAAGAGAGTGGAGTCGAGGATGACACCAAGGTTGTGGGCTTCTATGTCAAAACCTGGGGCTACCTGGGGTAGAAAGAGAGGACTGTGAGCCCCATGTGGGAAAGTGGCTGTGAACCACCCGACAATTTTGTATCTACCCTGTGCTTAATACCATGCTTGTCCATACTAAGCACTTAAAAAATAATATTAGGAAGCCAACAGGAGCTATTCCATCTGAGAAATTAGGGAGAGGGCAGTTGCCCTTTCCTGCCACCCAGGCTGCCAAACGCCACTGTGTCCAGGTCTCTCCTCTGGCTGCAGATGGCAAGAGCCTCGGGACCCCCTCTTCCAAGAAGACCGGCTCCCCCCGCGTCCATCAGAAGCCCAGTGCCATTCCAGGTTCTGCCGGACGGTGAAGCCATCACCGTGAATCATCATCATCAATCGTATTTATTGAGCACTTACTGTGTGTAAAGCACTGTATTAAGCGCTTGGGAAGTACAAATTGGCAACATATAGAGACAGTCCCTACCCAACAGTGGGCTCACAGTCTAAAAGGGGGAGACAGAGAACAAAACCAAACATACCAACAAAATAAAATGAATAGAATAGATATGTACAAGTAAAATAAATAAATAAATAAATAAATAAATAAATAAATAAATAAATAGAGTAATAAATATGTACAAACATATATACATATATACAGGTGCTGTGGGGAAGGGAAGGAGGCAATATGTGGGGATGGAGAGGGGGACGAGGGGGAGAGGAAGGAAGGGGCTCAGTCTGGGAAGGCCTCCTGGAGGAGGTGAGCTTTCAGTAGGGCCTTGAAGGGAGGAAGAGAGCTAGGTAGGTGGATGGGCAGAGGGAGGGCATTCCAGGCCCGTGGGATGACGTGGGCTGGGGGTCGATGGTGGGACAGGCGAGAACGAGGTACGGTGAGGAGATTAGCAGCAGAGGAGCGGAGGGTGTGGGGTGGGCTGTAGAAGGAGAGAAGGGAGGTGAGGTAGGAGGGGGCGAGGTGATGGACAGCCTTGAAGCCCAGGGTGAGGAGTTTCTGCCTGATGCGCAGATTAATTAGTAGCCACTGGAGATTTTTGAGGAGGGGAATAATATGCCCAGAGCGCTTCTGGACAAAAATAATCCGGGCAGCAGCATGAAGTATAGATTGAAGTGGGGAGAGACACGAGGATGGGAGATCAGAGAGAAGGCTGATGCAGTAGTCCAGACGGGATAGGATGAGAGCTTGAATGAGCAGGGTAGCGGTACGGATGGAGAGGAAAGGGCAGATCTTGGCAATGTTGCAGAGCTGAAACCGGCAGGTTTTGGTGACGGCTTGGATGTGAGGGGTGAATGAGAAAGCAGAGTCGAGGATGACACCAAGGTTGCGGGCTTGTGAGACGGGAAGGTTGGTAGTGCCGTCAACAGAAATGGGAAAGTCAGGGAGAGGGCAGGGTTTGGGAGGGAAGACAAGGAGTTCAGTCTTGGACATGTTGAGTTTTAGGTGGCGGGCGAGCCTGAAGAGAGGGGGAGAGAGCAGGGGCAGAGATGTAGATCTGGGTGTCATCAGCATAGAGATCATAGTTGAAGCCGTGGGAGTGAATGAGGTCACCAAGGGAGTGCGTGTAGATCGAGAACAGAAGGGGACCAAGCACTGAACCTTGGGGAACCCCCACAGTAAGAGGATAGGATGGGGGAGGAGGAGCCTGCAAAAGAGACTGAGAATGAATGACCGGAGAGATAAGAGGAGAACCAGGAGAGGATGGAGTCTGTGAAGCCAAGGTCAGATAGCGTGTTGAGGAGAAGGGGGTGGTCCACAGTGTCAAAGGCAGCTGAGAGGTCGTGGAGAATTAGGACAGGGTATGAGCCGTTGGATTTGGCAAGCAGGAGGTCATTGGTGACCTTTGAGAGGGCAGTTTCCGTGGAATGTAGGGGACAGAAGCCAGACTGGAGGGGATCGAGGAGAGAGTTGTTGTTGAGGAATTCTAGGCAGCGCATGTAGACAACTCGTTCAAGGAGTTTGGAAAGGAATGGTAGGAGGGAGATGGGCGATAACTAGAAGGTGAGGTGGGGTCAAGAGAGGGTTTTTTTAGTATGGGAGAGATATGGGCATGTTTGAAGGCGGAGGGGAAGGAACCAGTGGAAAGTGAGCGGTTGAAGATGAATGAGCTGGAGAATGAGATGAAGGTGAATGAGATGGAGATGGCCTTCCAGAGATTCTTTGGCTCCCAGCGGTAAGGGCTGGAGGTCTCTCCTCAGGGCGCCGCCACAGACGCCCGGGACTCCGTTCCCGAGAGGCCCGCCCGCCCGCCTTCACACCGCGTGGCCCCTGCTGCTCCCGGAAGGCTCCTCTCCTCCGAGCGCCGCCACAGACACCCCCTGCTCCCCCCCCACCCCCCACTTAAGCGACCTTCTTTATAGTGCCCCCCAACCCCCCTTCCCGGTCCAGTCCTGACTGACTCTCCGCCCCCCAACCCCGGGGAAAAGGCCCTTGTTATCACAAAGTTACATTAACGACAACCTCATTTGCACCTACTCAGCCTTCCTGTCCTGCCATCGACCCCCGGCCCACGTCCTCCCCCGGGCCTGGAATGCCCTCCCTCTGCCCATCCGCCAAGCTAGCTCTCTTCCTCCCTTCAAGGCCCTAGTGAGGGCTCACCTCCTCCAGGAGGCCTTCCCAGACTGAGCCTCTTCCTTCCTCCCCCCCTCGTCCCCCTCTCCATCCCCTGCATCTTACCTCCTTCCCTTCCCCACAGCACCTGTATATATGTATACATGTTTGGACATATTTATTACTCTATTTATTTATTTTACTTGTACATATCTATTCTATTTATTTTATTTTGTTAGAATGTTTGGTTTTGTTCTCTGTCTCCCCCTTCTAGACTGTGAGCCCACTGTTGGGTAGGGACTGTCTCTATATGTTGCCAGCTTGTACTTCCCAAGCGCTTAGTACAGTGCTCTGCACACAGTAAGCGCTCAATAAATACGATTGACTGATTGAGACAGGAAGGATGGTAGTGCTGTCAACAGTGATGGGAAAGTCAGGGAGAGGGCAGGGTTTGGGAGGGAGGATAAGGAGTTCAGTCTTGACCTTTTGAGTTTTAGATGGTGGGCAGACATCCAGATGGAGATGTCCTGAAGGCAGGAGGAGACGCAAGCCTGGAGGGAGGGAGAGAGAGAAGAGGCAGAGATGTAGATTTGAGTGTCATCAGCGTAGAGATGATAGTTGAAGCTGTGGGAGCGAATGAGTTCACCAAGGGAGTGAGTGTAGATAGAGAACAGAAGCGGACCAAGTACTGACCCTTGAGGAACCCCTACAGTAAGGAGATGGGAGGGGGAGGAGGAGCCCACAAAAGAGCCTGAGAATGAATGGCTGGAGAGATGAGAGGAGAACCAGGAGAGGACAGAGTGTGTGAAGCTAAGGTTGGATAGTGTGTTGAGGAGAAGGGGGTGGTTGACAGTGTCGAAGGCAGCTAAGACGTCGAGGAGGATTAGGATAGAGTATGAGCCATTGGATTTGGCAAGCATCTACCCCAGCTTAGTACAATGCCTGACACATAGTGCTTAATAAATACCATGAAAGAAGCAGCAAGATTTGATGGTGTCAAATAGAGAGAAAGGAAGGGGTGGAGAGGGAGTAACTCCCCTGTCTCAGGATCCCAAGGATTCTATTTCACTCCCATTAATCTTGGACAGGAGAGATGGGCTAATGTTGATAATTGAACTCTTAGGGTGTAGATTCAAGTTATTAACCATAGATCTATTTTCCTCTTTTCAGGAACTAAGCACTTAATACAGTGCTCTGCACAAATATAATGTTCAGTAAATACCATTGATTGATTGGAGAAAACTAAAATTAACTCGCTTCTGGGGGCAGTTGACCCACACTAAAAGAGGTGTTCCAGGAATGTGACATGTACTGAAATGTCCCCTTCCCAATTTCCTCCTTCCCCTTTTTTCCTTTGAATTGCAGATATATACCCAGAGAGAAGCTGAAAGTGAACTTCGGTACTCCTGAGTTCCTGGCTCCTGAAGTGGTGAGTTATGATTTTGTTTCCTTTCCCACTGATACGTGGACATTGGTGTCATGACCCATATGCTGTAATTAGGCTGCCAATCAGCCTCCTTAAAATGTCTCCCATCCTTATAGATCACAATTGCTCTTTGCTCTTCTGAAAACAAATAATTATGAACTTGACAGCACTACTTGCTTCTGTGAAACAAGCACCCTAAACACTACTAGTCAGTCAGTCAATCATATTTATTGAGCACTTACTGTGTGTAGAGCACTGTACTAAGTGCTTGGGAGATCAGACAAATACCCTGCTAATTACAAATAACAATTGTTATTTATTAAACACTTGCCATATGCCAAATGCTGCACTAAGCACTGGGGCAGATACAAGTTAATAGGTCAGACACAGTCCCAGTCCTATATGGGTCTTACTGTCTAAGTAGGAGGGTGAACACGTATTTAATTCCCCTTTTACAGATGAGGAAACTGAGGCACAAAGAAATTAAGTGGCTTGCCAAGGTCACCCAGCAGGCAAGGGGGCGCAGCTGGGATTAGAACTCAGGGCCTCTTACTACCAGGCCAAGGACTTCCACTAGGCCACCCAACTTGTCCTTTAGATGTTGGGAGCATTCCACTGGGTTTGGTGTCAGTACACTTGGTAAATCATATTATACCTTCTTCAGCAGCCAAGACAATAATCACTAAAAAAAAATTCAGAGCAAATCTCTGACAACCTTAAGGAACCTTTGAAAAGTGTCACTGATAATAGCATTTTTCCCTTTCTTCTTTCACCCCACTACACTTCACTACTGTGCCAAACCTGGCCCTCCCAAGAACTTGATCATTCTTTGGACTGTACCCCCAGACTCAGGCTTCTGAAGAAACTTTATCTTACCACCTTTCCTATACATTATGAAAATTGGGGGCGGGGGCTGGGGGGTGAGGGTAGGCACAAAATACTTATCCCCCTCACCAAACCAAAAGCAATCCATAGTGAGTGTCTCCAAAAATTAGAAAGAGACCGCAGATTTCATCACCTGTAGCCTGATTAGCTAATGGAATCCAAGATGTCAGTCAATTTAAACAAGATTTTTTCCAACTTTTACTGAAAAGGAAAAATAGGTCACTCATGGCATCAGAAAGAGGGTGAGCAGTTTTATTCTGAATTTTGGAGGATTGCTATGCCCCCCCTCCCCCCCACCACCGCCATGCCCCATAATTATATGGCTGTCAGCTCAAAAATACATTTTTGTAACAGACTTTGAGTGATTTTTCTGTTTCTGCATGCATTAATCTTTAAGGCTTAGCAGACTATCTTCCTTCCTGGGTGAAGATGATGCTGAGACCCTCAACAACATCCTAGCTTGCAGATGGAATTTAGAAGATGAGGAATTCCAAAATATTTCTGAGGAGGCCAAGGAGTTCATCTCAATGCTTCTGATTGAGTTCTATAACTTAGAACAGAATATCAGAAACACTAGTGTTTCTTATCTCTTATCTTTCTGTTTGTTCATTCTCAGTCTCTTTTACAGGCTCCTCCTCCCCCTCCCATCCCCTTACTGTGGGGGGTCCTCAAGGTTCAGTTCTTGGTCCCCTTCTGTTCTCTATCTACACTCACTCCCTTGGTGACCTCATTCACGCCCACGACTTCAACTATCATCTCTACGCTGATGACACCCAAATCTACATCTCTGCCCCTGCTCTCACAGGTTTCATCATTTGAGTACCTGTATTTCAGGGAAGTCTTTAGTAACCTATGGGGGTTCCCCAAGGTTCAGTGCTTGGTCCCCTTCTGTTCTCGATCTACACTCACTCCCTTGGTGACCTCATTCGCTCCCACGGCTTCAACTATCATCTCTATGCTGATGACATCCAGATCTACATCTCTGCCCCTGTTGTCTCCCCCTCTCTGCAGGCTCGCATCTCCTCCTGCCTTCAGAACATCTCCATCTGGATGTCTGCCTGCCATCTAAAACTCAACATGTCCAAGACTGAACTCCTTATCTTCCCTCCCAAACCCTGCCCTCTCCTTGACTTTCCCATCACTGTTGACGGCACTACCATCCTTCCTCTATCACAAGCCCGCAACCTTGGTGTCATCCTCGACTCTGCTCTCTCGTTCACCCCTCATATCCAAGCTGTCACCAAAACCTGCCAGTCTCACCTCCGCAACATTGCCAATATCCGCCCTTTCCTCTCCACCCAAACTGTTACCCTTCTTGTTCAAGCTCTCATCCTATCCCATCTGGACTACTGTATCAGCCTCCTCTCCGATCTCCCATCCTCTTGTCTCTCCCCACTTCAATCCATACTTCACGCGCTGCCCAGATTGTCTTTGTCCAGAAATGCTCTGGGCATGTTACTCCCCTCCTCAAAAATCTCCAGTGGCTACCAATCAACCTACGCATCAGGCAGAAACTCTCACGCTCGGCTTCAAAGCTCTTCATCACCTCGCCCCCTCCTACCTCACCTCTCTTCTGGCTTCTACAGCCCACCCTGCACCCTCCACTCCTCTGCCACTAATCTCCTCACCGTGCCTCGTTCTCACCTGTCCAGCCATCGACCCCCAGCCCACATCATCCCCCTGTCCTGGAATGCCCTCCCTCTGCCCATCCACCAAGCTCGCTCTCTTCCTCCCTTCAAGGCCCTACTAAGAGCTCACCTCCTCCAGGAGGCCTTCCCAGACTGAGCCCCCTCCTTCCTCTCCCCCTCCACCCCTTCTCTATCGCCCCCGCCTTACCTCCTTCCCTTCCCCACAGCACCTGTATATATGTATATATGTTTGTACATATTTATTACTCTATTTATTTATTTATTTTACTTGTACATATCTATTCTATTTATTTTATTTTGTTAATATGTTTTGTTTTGTTCTCTGTCTCCCCCTTCTAGACTGTGAGCCCACTGTTGGGTAGGGACCATCTCTATATGTTGCCAACTTGTACTTCCCAAGCGCTTAGTACAGTGCTCTGTACACAGTAAGCGCTCAATAAATATGATTGATTGATTGATTGATTTATAGTGTACCAGAACTATCTGGTCAGGTGAATATTATGTAGAATCCCCATAATCACATATGTGTTTTATTTATCTATTTCTTTACATTATTGTCTCCTTCTCTAGACTGTAAGCTCATTGGGAGCTAGGAGTGTCTACCAATTTACACTCAAGAGCTTAGTGCAGTGCTCCACAAAAATTAGGTACTCAATAAATATCAATGATGATGACACATTTCCAAAGAATACATGCCATGCTTTCACTGGTACAAATGGGCTTGTCTTCTGTTTGCTATTATATGAAAACAGTACTTATTAAGCAATTAATGCAGAGAAATGTACTACGTACTTGAGAGAGATCAATACATTTGGTAGACACAATCTCCTCAAGTTGCTTGCAGTCTAGTGGATTTACAAGTCTGGTTTCCAGAGCTTTCAGTCAGGTGAACAAAAAAGAGCAACTGCTAAATAAAAATGGTTTCAATCTTATAATTACAGAGCTGTGGAAAGGAGGTCAAAAGACCCCCTGGTCTAATTATTTACCTCAAGTGGATCCATATCTCAGGCACTAAATAGACAGTTGCCAATCCTCTTTTTAGAAATCTCCAGAAATAGTGATTAAAAAAACCTCATGTCTTTAAATTTAGATGTGTTTCTTTGTGTCTAACCAAACTCTCTTTCACAGCTTCTTAGATCCCTCTTCTCATTCTGGGGATAATTCAAAACGTTCTAAATTATCACATGCCCCACCATAGCTCTCCCCACCTTCAAAGCTTTCTGAATGATCACCTTTGAAGCTTTGAAGGTGGGGCAAGCTATGGTGGGGCATGTGTAGTGGCAGAGTGTGGAGGTTATTATTTAGAGTTAGGTTAGCCCAAGAATAAGTAGGTCAGTCGGTCAGTCAGTCAGTCAACCAGCCAGTCAGTCAGAGTGTGGAGGTTATTAGTTAGAATTAGGTTAGTCCAAGAATGAGTCAGTCAGTTAGTCAGTCAGTCAGTCAGTCAGTCATATTTATTGAGAGCTTACTGTGTGCAGAGCACTGTATTAAGAACTTGGGAGAGTACAATATAAAGATAAATCCAACATACCTAGACACATCCCCTGCCCATAACAAGCTTACAGTCTGGGGGGCAGGGGGGCTCAGACGTTACTCTAAGTAAATAAATTACAGATATGTACATATGTGCTGTGGGGCTGGGAGTGGGGGATGAATACAAGGAGCAAGTCAAGTCATTTGACAGATTCAGAAGGAATCTTGGATGAAATTTGCATACATTGTGACACCTTTTGTTGTGTGGTCCTAAGATTCTGGTTAGACTCTGTGAAATAAAAACAAAGGGAAAGCTAGAGAATCACTGGAGAGTGATAACATTTTCCCTTCAGCTTTTGGATTTTTATTCCAAATTGTTTTGTATATATCCTACTATGAATCTTCCATCACTGATATTCATATTTCTGTTCATTCTCTTAGGAACCACTGAAAGTACCACTACTTTGAAAGGTAGGTTTGTCTTCAAACATTTTAAAGTGACAGCTATAAAGAAAAATAATTAACAAGACAAGAAAACCGTGGATATTTTTTCCCCAGGAAAGTGATTTCATTTCTATCATGAATTCTCAGGATAGAACTAAATGGTTTTATGCAATACCTGAGAGTATAATGGGCAGGGAACATGCTCGCTATTTCTGTTGTAGTGCGTTACCCCAAACTCTTAGTACAGTGCTCTACACATAGTAAGCACTCAATAAATATCATTGATTGATTGGTTGATTGATTGATTGATGAAATGATAAAGGCGGATGGGATTTGCCCCGCTGAATCATATAACTGCAAAGGATTGGGGACTGCTCCAACAATCTTTCCCTGTTTTAGCATCACACACAAAAGGCTGAATTATGGCTGCTGCCTGCTTCCTCCTTTCTCAACCCACCATCTTCCTTTAGACACAGAGATGCCACCGGGAAAGTCCTTTTCTTTATCTTTTTACAGTGCTATTTGTTAAGTGCTTAACTATATGCCAGGCACTGTACTAAGTGCAGTTCTTGTCCCTTGTGGGGTTCACAGTCTTATAACACCCATTTTACAGATGAGGTTAACTGAGGCTCAGAGACGTTACATGGCTTGACTGAGGTCACTTGACCGATGAGTAGCAGAACTGGCAGTAGAATCTAGGCCCTCAGACTCCTGGCCCTTTCATTCTACAGAGCCACACTGTTTCTCTGTGTCCTTCCTTCCTTCAATCATATTTATTGAGCACTTATTGTGTGCAGAGCACTGTACTAAGCACTTGGGAAGTACAAGTCGGCAACATATATAGAGATGTTCGTTTTGCATTGTCCCCAAACAAGAAAATGCAATGGAAAAGAGAAGAGGAGAATGGGTGAGAGAGAATATAAGGGAATGGAAGATAAAGATGGAGAGAAGGAAGAGATAAGTGATAGGGTACAGTGATGAATCCAGAAGGGCTTACACTACAGAATAATACTGTTATTTTTTACTGAAGTGTTTTTCTTTCCAGGATTCTACTGAGCATTTTACATCGCTCTTTACCAACTGATATTTCAAAAAGGAAAAAAAAAACCCATATTGTACTATTGCTTGTTACATGGACCAAACGGGGAAATGTGCTTTTCCATGATCTCAGAAAATGTTGAACCAAATCTGGTATTACTGATTTGTTTAAATTACTAAGGTGAATTACTGATCATAAGATCAGGCACTAAAACATGCAGACATTTGATTTCCCAACTGATTCTGGCAGGGAAACTCACGGATAACCTAGGATGCACAATATTTTGTTTGCTTTGATCTATTTTCACCTAATTTTTAGCTTTAGGAATACTCTTAACTTCCTACTTTATGATGTGATGTGAAAATAGAAGGGTAGGGACTGTCTCTATATGTTGCCAATTTGTACTTCCCAAGCGCTTAGTACAGTGCTCTGCACATAGTAAGCGCACAATAAATATGATTGAATGATTGATAACATGTTCCAAAATTGGCAGCAGCAATCATAAAAAACCTCAAGTTAAAAATGTATAGCTAATTGTGAAACCTCATCACCATTGAACTGTACAGAAACTACTCAATCAATCCATCAATCAATTAATTCTGATTTATGCATCAAGGACCAGACTAGAAGGAGCATGCTTCTGCTTTGGTGTAACTGACAAAGATTGACACTTTATCAACTTAGACTGTAAGCTCCTTCTGTGCAGGGACCGCGTCTACCAACCCTGTTGTATTGGGCTCTCCTAAGCCCTTACTACAGTGCTCTGGACTCAGTAAATGCTTAGTAAATACTACTGATTGACTGATTGATCTGTTTTGCAAAGTCTCAACCAACAGCACATGCAGCAGAAATATATTCTCTGAAAACTTCAAATGGCTCCCCATTCTCCCCTGTCTCACCTCCCACACCTGCCAATCTCCCCTACAAGTCACACTGTGGCCCTACACGTACAAGCACACACACCCACACCCACACACCCTCACATGTGTGCACACGAGCATATTCCAGGCACCCATATTTAACACTAAACCACATAAACACATCTGCACTGCCTACACACTCCAAAACACACTCACATCTTGTCACACACCACCCCCAACCATGCGCACACACAGCTCCGTGCCACCTCTCCCACTCTCTCTACACACACACAAACGCAAGCATATATGCATGCCTCCAGCCACATACCCCTCCTTCTTCCAGCTTCCTGAGGTCTCCCTTCCATGTTGTATTTCCCTGCTAGGTGTAGACATTGCCTACAGAACAATCCTAAGAGTGTGAGGACTCTTGAGTTGTTGAATGTTTAGGACACAGAAAATTGCAGTGAGGCTCTGACTGCAGGTTTGTGAACAACCACTATACTGGAAACTCCCTATAAATTGTACTGTTCTCTCCCAAGCTCTGAATATAGGCCTCTGCACACAGTAGGTCTTCAGTAAATACTATTGAGAGGAGGAAAAGTACACTACACATCCATGCTTTGGGGCTGGGAATGGTGGAGAGAGAACCAAGCTGAGAAAGGGAGCTGGTGGGGATGAGGGAGTTGGAAAAGCAAAGAAGTCTAAACCAGAAGCAGCAGGAAGGAGCCAGGCCAGGGTTGGGCATAGAACTGGGGGTCGTGGGGTGGGGAATAGGTCTGGTTTGAAGTGGGGTTGGAGTTTCCGGAGAGAAATCAATTCCTGATGATTTACAAACCCCTGGACCTGCACCTGACTTTTTGCGTTTGCAGATTCTTCTGCTGAATTCTCTCCCCCACTCCCTCCCCTTCCCTCTTTTTGTCTGAGGGCTCCTACCCATTCCTCCTGCCTCAGTGCAGCCCCAACCCAACTTTGCCTGGGTCTGGGGGACACAACAAAGACTACCTCTGCCTCTTCTGCTACTCCTGCTGCTTGTATAGGCACAGTTGCCCTTCCTGCACAGTCAAAGAAGACGAAATTTACCTATGAGGGTGTGAGAGGCTGAAAACATCAATGTAAGAACCACAGTCCCAGTCGCATTGTTTACATGTGTTTATAACTTATTTGTAAAACAACTTATATGAGAGGAATATCTGTAAATGTCCATCTTTGTCTATTATATTCACAAATTTGAGCACCTGTCTTTTATTAGGTTTTATCCTGAAGTGAGAAGAGCTTATTCAATAAATAGTATTAAAAAATAGATTTAAAAACTTAATCTGATAGGAACTCTTTTGGGGGTACTTTACCTGAGGTAAAATACACAGGGATTGTCACTGTTTATTGTTGTATTGTTCTTTCCCAAGTGTTTAGTACAGTGCTCTGTACACAAAAATATGATAAATATGATTGAATGAGTGAATAAATTAATTTGTATAAAGATCTGTGGTAGCTCTCTTCTTATGTTCTGAGTACATAAACTCAACTGATGCTGAAATGAGATAATCCAACATTTATCAGCACAACCAGAATTGAAAGAAAAAGGACAGAGAACCTGAGGAATTTTAAAAAATAAGGAAAAAAAAGAGGTTCCATTCCACCTAGAGACTCCAGGGAAGGACAAAATGTCCCTTTAATTCATTCACTCATTCATTCATTCATTCATTCATTCATTCATTCATTCATTCATTCATTCATTCAGTTATATTTATTGAGCATTTACTGTATGCAGAGCACTGTGTTAAGTCCTTAGGATAGTACAATGAACATTTGTTACATTCCAGGAGATCCAAGTGGATGCTAATTAGCACTATATTAAGCCCTTGGGAGGGTACAATTATATTCTAGGCAATCCAAGTGGATGCTAATTTCTTTTCTTCAGTGTGACATTTTGCCATATACATCCAACATTTGACATTAAGAGATTTCTGAGAGACTGGCATATGTGGACCATATGTTGAAAACTAAAAGAAAAACCCTATTATCATTCATTACAATGACAACTGTATTTATTTTAACAGATCTGAAAGAAAGCTCCAAAGAGCTAGAAGAACGCATGTCAGAAGGGAAGATTTCCCACAGAAGTGCGGTGTATAGAGCAAGGCCATGTAAGAAAAAAATGTATTCAACTGGACTTCTTAGTGAAACCCCCTTATCCCCATCTCACACCACCAAACACCAACACCTGAATCGCCTCCTCGGTTCACTTTCCCTGCTCCTCCACTGGTGTTTACTCCCAAATGCCTTTACACAAGGATGCACCCATAATGTTATTTCAGTGCAAAAGCATATGGAGAAGCACACAACCAGATGACTGAAAGGAATGTTTTCTCCTCACACCGTGCCTGCTCTTGCTATCTGCAATACCTATGTCTGGTTTGGGATTTTCCTCCTGGTCTCATGATCCTCTCTGGGGCTGTAGCATTTCTAGATGTCAAGGCAGCCTGTCGATAGTATTGAGTGTTTACTGTATGCAGAGCACTGTATTAAGTGCTTGGAAGAGTACAATACAACAACAAACAGACATGTTCCCCACCCACAGCGAGCTTACATTCTAGTTGTCATCAGTCTGAACATCTGAACATGCACAGGTGTGTTAAGAAAGGGCTGTGAAGTGTTTGGAGCAGCCCACCCACTTTCCCTGAGATTCTATCTTTGTGGACTGTCTTCATTATCCTCAAGTCTGACACTCCTCCCTCTTTAAAATAAAATTGAATCTCCCCATGGAACTCATCTAATTCACTGAGAATGAAACAGGGACCTGTCAGACTCACTCCTCCAAGTGTCTACACAGCTCTGGGTAATTTGAACTCCTGAACCACTGCCCAGGCTACAAACCAGTGCTCCTCAAAGTGTGTATTGAATAAGCAATCAAGACCCAACTCAGAATGCGCATGTCTAATGTTAACACACTTCCTAACTTTACTTGGATTTAGGTTTAATATGGCAGGAGGTGTGGGACAAAAACCAGCTAATGTCAAGGACAGTAACATGCCCACTTTGGGGCAACATCGTTATCCCTTTCAGGCCTCTGGGAGTTATGACTTAAAACTTTCAGCACAACAAATGACAATCCAATGGCCTGAAAAAAATTCTGTACTTCTGAACATATAGTTTACTCCCTTCCTGTCAACAGGACACTGTCTGGAGGGGTGAAGACCTTGATCTATTCCTGAAAGACTTGTTCACAGAATCTTCCTGTGCAATGCCATGCTCCCTGTGAGCCCTCAGCCCAAATGGATCGACAGTGGCCCCACTGGGTCCTGTAAAATTCGATTCCAGCTCCAGAAACAGATTCCAACTTTGATTCTTCCTTACCTCTTCATGTGCTAAAGTTACTTGTAAGGAGTAATACTTTTGAAAGTAAATATGGTTTCTCTCTCCAAAGCTTCTGATTTGCATACTGAAATCGACAGTGCAAGAGCTAAGCAAGAGGACTACAAGCTAAAACTCCTGCTAATTGTGACTGTGATGATTTTCATGCTTTCCCTATTCCTGGCAAGTGTCTGCCTTGGTCTGTTCTGTAGACTGAAGAAAATGGCGTAAGTTTTAATGTCACTGAATAGATGTCCTGGTCAAAAACTGGGCCAGGCTCTCCCAGTTTCTGTCTGGAAGTAAATTGTGTACAGAGCTCTTTCAGGTTACTTCGGGAGCATTTTGTTAGGTCACCACAATGGCATCATAGTGCCAGGAAGGTTGACTGAAATGAAAGATATTTATATCCATTAGAATAATCTTTCATAAATTGTTCTTTCACTGTGCAATCATTTTATCTTGGCATCCCAAAAGAATTAATGTTTCTCCCCAAATATTCTTACTAGTTACCAAAGGACTGAATTATTATTCTGAAAATAGAGCTGAAAAATTAAAAATGAAGAAAAAAACCCAAAACAAAAAACCTCAAGTGAATATGGCCTGGTGGCAATGGCAAGCAGGTGTTTCTTGGCCGGGGTGGAGAGATGGGGAGATAACAGCATTGGGTCAGGCCACCACCAGAGGCAGGGACTGGGGGGATTCCCACAAGTTCTCAGGCTGGGGGCTGCGCCCTGCTGTGCCCTGCTAGCTTCCTCCTTCTGAAGTGATGGAGGAGAAGCAAAGGGGAGAGAAAAATTCCAGGTGTTTATTCCTCTCTTGCTGCTGCTGCTACTGCTGCTGCTTTAACAGAGCCTGCAAATCTCTTTCTCCCTATCTTCTGCCCCCACCCAGAAGTCTCCCTTCCTCCCACCTTTACTACTCCCTCCAGCAGGAGCTTTGAACCCTCAACTCCAAGTGAGCCTCTTTATCAGCTGCCAATGTGCCCAGGGAGCAGCAGAGGTTTGGCTGTTCTTGTGAAAATCTATTAAAGTTAGTGGATGAAAGGGAGGGAGAAGAAGAAGAATTACAGAAGAATAATGATGGCATTTATTAAGGATTTTCTATGTGCCAAGCATTTTGCTGTAGTGCTGGAGTAGGGGGCAGGGAATCTTTCTACCGACTCTGTTGTATTTTACTCTCTCAAGTGCTGAACTACGGTGCTCTGCACACAGTAAGTGCTTAAGTAAATACCTTTTTCGTGGTAAAACTGAGCTGAAAAATTAAAAAAAAACCTCAAGTGAATGTGACCTGCTGGCAGTGGCAAGTAGGTGTTTCGCAGGGAGGTGTGGGGATGGGGAGATAGGGGCAGTGGATCAGCCTATATCTACCCCAGCACTTAGTACAGTGCCTGACATATAGTAAGTGCTTAACAAATACCATTTAAAAACAACAACAACAACAACAAAAACTGTGGGCTGTACTTGTGATGGGGAGGTGCAGATAAGTCTTGGATCTCGTACCCTGAATTCCTCCCTCCTCCATCTCTCCTGCAGTGGACACTGTCTAATTCTTACCACCATGCCCTCCACCAACCCATGGGAACTGTGCCTATCAACTCTGTTCTTTTGTACTTTCACAAGTGTGAATCTAGTGGCAGAATTCACCACTTTGGAGCTGTAGGAAAAGAATGAAAGTTATGAAAATTGATTAAAACTAGGCAGAGGGAGGAGGTGTGTGTGGGTGTATGGGCGGTGTGAAGGGTGGTGGTAGAGGCAGGGGCTTGAACTCCGAGATATGTGTGTGTGTGTGTGTGTGTGTGCGCGCACGTGCATGTGCACACGCACGCATGCACACGTACATGTAGAGGACAGCAAATGGGAATAGCCAGGATAGGAATAATGGGGAGGGAGAATGTCCTTCCCAATTTTCCAGTATTGCTGGTCTGTAATCAATTTGAGAAGTGATGTCTGCCCTGCTGACAGGGATGAGGAACAATTCAACCATTAAGAAGGAGTGTGGGCTACTAGAACGGTCATGGGCCTGGGAGTCAGAGAACCTGCATTCTGTTTTAGACTGTAAATTCATTTTGGGCAGGGAACATGTCTATCTACTCCGTTATATCATATTCTCCCAAACACTTAGTAAAGCTCTGTTCACAATAAGTACTCAATAAATACTACTGTTTCATTGATTGATAATCCCAGCTCCACCACTTGTCTGCTTCTGTGACCTTGGGCAAGTCACTGAGCCTTAGATCCCTCAACTGCAAGATGCAGATTCAATACCTTGTTCTCCCTTCTGTTTAGACTGTGAGCTGCACATGGAACAGGGATTGTATTCAGCTCCATTATCTTGTAGCTACCCCAAACTTAGATCAATCCTTGGCACACAGTACGCACTTAACAAATACCACTAGAAACAACATCAACAAAACATATAAATAAAGGGAAATCCAAAGCAGCATCAACTTCTGCGGGCTGCTTTGGCAGAATAACACTTCCAGCAGAACTTAGGGAGCAGAGAAAGTATAGTGGGGCTAAGGCAGTTTTGGCCCTTGTCACCCACTTTGGTTCAATTAATCTAATTGGTAATCTGCATTTAACTAAATAAAATATATGGGGAAGAAGCATTCAGTGCAAATCATCTAGATCCAGTATGAAACAGCATGGCCTAGTGGTGGATAGGCCACCAGCCTGGAAGTCAAAAGGACCTGAGTTTGAATCGCAGCTCTACCACTTGTCTGCTGTATGACCTTGGGCAAGTTGCATAACTTTGCTGTCCCTCAGTTACCTCATCTGTATGGGAATTAAGACTGTCAGCCCCATGAGGGACAAGGACTGTGTCCAACCTGATTATCTTGTACTTAGTACCATGCCTGGACCCATAGAAAGCATTTAACAAATACTGTAAAAAAAAAGGTTATCATTTCATGCATTTTCTCACCTGATTTTTCCTCCATCCTGGGAAATTTTCTTTCTCCAATGCAGGGGGGGATGAGGAAAGGGAAAGGGTGGGAGGTGAAGAGGAGAGGAGGGTTGGGGACTTCCCACCAATTCAGATGGAGAGGAGATGGCCCAGCAGGGAGGGTAAGTTACTCATTCAAGCACTAATCAAAGCACTAAAAAAAGAAGTAAGACTCAGTCTCAAATGACCCTTTTCTCCCCCTTCACCTTTCCTTTCACATCCTTTCTCTGCTTCCCTCAAACCTTCAAAGCTCTTCCCCAGTCTCCATCTCCCTGCCCCAACCAAGCTCCCCCACTAAGCTTTAGGCACACCTGAGGTGTCTCCTCTCCCTCAGCCCCCAACACAGAGGAAAGGACAAAACAGGCCTCCTGAATGTGGAATCGATTTTCCCAACTCCACACGGGGCATAGGTTCAGAAACATGGAGTTGGATCAGGAAAAAAAAATTCCATAAAATAGACTCTAGTAAATTACAAATACAGTGGACTGCCCAAAAAATAAACAAATGTGTTCTGGAGCAAACTAAGCCAATGTGGTCTTTAGAAGGTCAAATGACTTAGATTAGCATATTTCAGACACATCATCAGAAGGACTAATTCTCTGGAGAAGACACTAATTCTGGGAAAAGTCAAAGGAAAACGTGGAAGAGGCAGACTAGCAGCTAGATGGATAGAAACCACAACAATAATGGAAGAGCCACTACCAAGGTTACTGATCATGGCAGAAGACAGGATGTTATGTAGAAAATATGTCCATAAAGTCACTATGAATTGGAAACGACTTGATGGCATTTGAGATATGTGTGTGTGTTTGTGTGTGTGTGTGTACATGTACGTGTGTACGTTTGTACGTATATACAAATACGATATGTATATCAAATACGATTGAATGAATGAAAGGTTAAGGTAAACTCACGATATAGTATATATAATGTATGCATATACACAGTATACTGTGTAGTATACTTTATACTATACTACATGTGTATTATACAATATGCACACACTATACTATATAGTATACTTCATATATACTATACTATATACACCCACACTAAACAATATAGTATACTTTATATACACTATACTATATAGTATACTTTATATACACTATACTATATAGTATACTCTATATACACTATACCATATAGTATCTATATAGTGGGTTTACCTTAACCTTTCATTTATTCATTCATATTTATTCATTCATATTTATTGAGCACCTACTGTGTGCAAAGTACTGTACTAAGTGCTTGGGAGAGTATAGTATAACAATAAACAGACCTATTCCCTGCCCACAGTGAGCTTACAGTTCCTCATACAGTTCCAGAGCTAACTTAACTATCTCTTCAAACGAGGTGAAAATTGTGGTCAAAGGAAACATTGGGCACATGTAGGACCCTTGAATATGCCCTTCTCATTAACAACCCAAAACACTAAACAAAACCAAAAATATATTTTCCCTCCCTTCAAGTGAGAGAAAGTATTTCTTCCTGGCCAAAGAAAGAAAACTTGATATTAAAAGGGCTGATATCTGCCACACTTTTTATTGTGAAATTTTAAACCTTAATGGCTGCTTACTGAATTTGAAGGAATGTTTCAATTATCTGGGAAGACCTATTGCAAATTGAAAGAAAAACATCTGCAATGAAATGTAATAAGTATGTGTTTATCTCTTCCTAGGATTCCTAATGATACCAGTGACCAGGTGCAAGACATTAGACCAGATCTGGCCCACCTATCTTATTTCAAACCACTGAAAGATGTATCTGACACATCCTTCTCCCGAACAAATAGCTCAGAGTGGAGTGGTCCGCCTGTGCTGATGCAGCAGAAATAAACTATTCCAATCTAAGAACCAATCTACAGTATTTATTGAGCACCTACTGTGTGCAGAACCCTGTTTTAAGCACCTGGTAGAGAACAATAGGGAGCATGATCCCTGCCCTGTAGGAGCTTACACTTTGGTGCAGGAAATACATTAAGATAATTGACAGATAGGAGGAAATTGAAATAGGTTATATGTTCATTTGCTAGTACTTGAGTATTAGGATGTCTTCGATACGGTGTGTATTCTCATAATTTTCCCCACCCCTGGCTTTTACAGAGGGAATACATTTTCTGTCTTAGGAGTGTGACATCCTGGTAGTTGTAAGCAGTGATAGGGGCACATGCCAGGGCAGAAAGAGGAGACTAGACTGTAGCCTCTAGACTGTAAGGATGTTATGGGCAGGGAACATGTCTGCTAATTCTGTTGTACTGTTCTCTCCCAAGCACTTCCTACAGTACTCTGCACATAGTAAGCAGTCAATAAAGACCACTGATAGATTGACTGAGAAAGGTCAGAACGTTGTAGAGACAAGTAGAGACACCCTCTGGAGTACGAACAGGAGAAGTGAGCAGGGGCTGCTGTTACTCCCTGACTTCTGAATAAATCAATCAATGGTACTTAGTGAGGATCTGCAGTGTGCAGAGCCCTGTACAAATTGCTGAGGAGAATACAAGAGAGCTGGTGGACATGATCTCTGGACTCAGGGAGCCCATAATTGCGTGGAGAAGACAAACTTTAAAATAAAGCATGGTAGGAGAAGAAATAGAGAACAAAGACATTTACTGAAAAGTACAGTGGGGTGGGGGTGGAATGAATAGCAAAGTGCTTAGGGAGTACAGGCTCAGGGACATAAAATCAATCAATCAATCAATCAATTGTATTTATTGAGCACTTACTTTGTGCAGAGCACTGTACTAAGCACTTGGGAAGTACAAGTTGGCAACATATAGAGACAGTCCCTACCCAATAGTGGGCTCACAGTCAAAAAGTGGGAGACAGAGAACAAAACCAAACATACTAACAAAATAAAATAAATAGAATAGATATGTACAAGTAAAATAAATAAATAAATAAATAGAGTAATAATTATGTACATACATATATACAGGTGCTGTGGGGAAGGGAAGGAGGTAAGATGGGATGGAGAGGGGGACGAGTGGGAGAGGAAGGAAGGGGCTCAGTCTGGGAAGGCCTCCTGGAGGAGGTGAGCTCTCAGTAGGGCCTTGAAGGGAGGAAGAGAGCTAGCCTGGTGGATGGGCAGAGGGAGAGCATTCCAGGCCCGGGGAATGACGTGGGCCGGGGGTCAATGGCAGGACAGGCGAGAATGAAGTACAGTGAGGAGATTAGCGGCAGAGGAGCGGAGGGTGCAGGGTGTGCTGTAGAAGCAGAGAAGGGAGGTAAGGTAGGAGGAGGCGAGGTGATGGAAAGCCTTAAAGTCGAGGGTGAGGAGTTTCTGCCTGATGCACAGATTGATTGGTAGCCACTGGAAACAGGGTGCCTTCTGAATGCAGCACGTGGGAGAGTACAGTAGAAGTAAGAGATGCAGTTTTGTGTCACTTACCTTACCCTGTCTTCTTACCTCCTTCTCTTTCCTCCCTTTTTTAATTCCCCCTAATTTCCCCTACTCCCTCTTTCCCCTCTCAGGGTCACACCTAGAGAGTTTCCAGTACTCTACCAGTCTCAACTATGAGAGAAGCAGCATGGATCAGTGGAAAGAGCATGGGCTTTGGAGTCAGAGGTCATGGGTTCAAATCCTGGCTCCACCAATTGTCAGCTGTGTGACTTTGGGCAAGTCACTTAACTTCTCTGTGCCTCAGTTACCTCATCTGTAAAATGGGGATTAAGACTGTGAGCCCCCTCTGGGACAACCTGATCACCTTATAACCTTCCCAGTGCTTAGAACAGTGCTTTGCACATAATAAGCACTTAATAAATGCCATTATTATTATTATTATTATTATTATTTTATCATTATTATGGGAGGGAGAGTCAAGCCGAGGTTTATTCATCCATTCTATTCCTAGCTTGGGCAGTGGCTAGTGAGTGGAAGGCAATCTACTATAAGTCAAAACTCATCTGTGCTGGGCAGCAGCAGCATGGGAGAGATCAAGAGCAGAGCCTGCGCCTGAAGTTTACTGCATGAAAAGGAGGCAATGGTAAACCACTTCCGTATCTTTACTACGAAACCTCTGTGGATACTCTACCAGAACAACTGCAGATGGAGGTGGGAGGTTCTGGGAGAGATGTGTGCATGTCATGTCTATAGGTCACAGATGACTTAGCATAAGGCAAGACTCTCTCTATTGCTACACTTACTTCCTTGGGCAAAAGTCCCATTGCAAAAACTATGCAAAACAAAGGGACAGTTATTCAAGTAAATATGGTAATGTGCTCGGTGAGGTTCAGAGTTCATAAGGGTCCAGGTGGCGATAAAGTGGTGGTTGGGTGGAGTTATGCAATCAGCAATATGAGATCTCTTAATGCATCCAGCTCTAGGCCCCCTCGCCTGTCTCCTTGCTCACCCCATTCCCCAAGATACAAACTCACACACAAATTTCAGAAGCAGAGAAGTGATGTGACCTAGTGGAAAGAACATGGGCCTGGGCATTAAAAGGACCTAGATTCTAATCCCAACTCCATCACTAGTCTGTTGTATGACTTTGGGCAAGTCATTTAACTTCTCGGTGCCTCAGTTACCTCATCTATAAAATGGGGATTAAGACTGTGAGCCCCATTTAGTACATAGACTGTGTCCAACCTGATTATCTTGCATGTTCCCTAGAGCTTCACACAGTGCCTGGCACACAGTAAGTGCTTACCAAATACAATTTCAAAACAAAACAAAACAAAAAATCAGGAGACCACAACCCTCCTCATATTCAAAGCCCTTCTAAAATCTCACCTCCTCCAATAAGCCTTCCCGGATCATGTCCCCCCCATTAAAGTGAAAACTCCTCGTGGATAGAGAACATTTCACTTCTTGGTTTTGTATTTCCCAGGGTCTTAGTTCAGGGCACTGCACCCAGGGGACCCTCTTACTACTGTTACTACTATTGTGAAGCAGCGTGGCTTAATGGAAAGAGTCGGGCTTGGGAGTCAGAGGTCGTGGGTTCTAATCCCGATTCCACCACTTGTCAGCTGTGTGAGTTTGGGCAAGTCACAACTTCTCTGTGCCTCAGTTACTTCTTCTGTAAAATGGGGATTAAGACTGTGAGCTCCACACGGGACCACCTGGTAACCTTGTATCTCCCCCAGCGCTTACAGCAGTTCTTGGCACATAGTAAGCGCTTAACAAACACCATTATTATCAGTCCTTTTATTAACAAATAGTAATTGTAGTCTAACGTGTGCACAGCACTATTCTAAGTCTTGCTCCTCCCAGGGACCCCTCAGACTAAAGGCCATGTGGCCTTGGATGCTCCCTATTGTTTTTGCTGTTGTCGGGGAGGGAGGAGGTAGGGGGAGGGCACTCGCTAGAGTCAAAAGTACCAAGTGAAGGGGGAAGAGGGGATGGTGGAGAGGTATGGCACAGTGTGACAACATCACATTTTCACATAATGATCTACATGTCCTGTGAGAGCCCCAGAAAATTGACAAGTATGTGGTCCAGGGGGCTTAATCTGGCCCTGGACATTTAGGATGACAATGGTGAAGGCGTTAAGAACTAACGAACCATAGCTTGGCTTCATCTCCTTCTTCCCAAAACCAATGGCTCCTACCCCCTCCTAATCCTCCTTGACCTCTCAGCTGCCTTTGACACTGTGGACCATCCCCTTCACTGACTTTGTCCTCTCCTGGTTCTCCTCTTATCTCTCTGGCCATTAAATCTCTCTCTTCCTCTCTCTCCCACCCCCTAACTGTGGGGGCACCTCTAAGGTCAGTTCTTGGTCCCCTTCTATTCTCCATCTACACTTACTCCCTTGGAGAACTCATTCGCTCCCACAGCTCCAACTACCATCTCTATGCAGATGATACCCAAATCTACATCTCCTCCCCTGTTCTCTCTCCTGGCTCACATCTCCTCTTGCCCTCAGGACATCTCTACTTGGATGTCCTCCCGTCACCTCAAGCTCAACATGCGCCAAACAGATCTCCTTATCTTCCCTCCCCAACCCTGTCCTCTCCTCACCTTTCCTGTCACTGTAGACGACACAACCATCCTTCACGCCGCACAAGCCCATAACCTTTTGTTTGGCTGTCTGTCTCCCCCTTCTAGACTGTGAGCCCGTTGTTGGGTAGGGACCATCTCTATATGTTGCTGACTTGTACTTCCCAAGCACTTAGTACAGTGCTCTGCACATAGTAAGCACTAAATAAATACAACTGAATGAATGAATCCTTGACTCCCCTCTCTCATTCAATCCACATACCTAATCCATCACCAAATCCTGACGAGCTCCCCTTCACAGCATCGCCTCTCCCTCTGTCTTCATCTGTCCTTTCCTGCCTTTTCCTCTCCAACCAGACCGCTACCATGTTAATAGTACAATCATTCATCCTATCTCACCTATATTACTGCATCAGCTTCCTTGTTGACCTCCCAACCTCCTGCCTCTCCCCACTACAGTCCACACTTCACTCTACTGTCTGGATTACCTTCCTACAGAAACGTTTAGGGCATGTCACCCCCAACCTTAAAAATCTCCAGTGGTTGCCTATCCACCTCCATATCAAACAAAAACTCCTATTGACTTTAAAGCTGTCCATCACCTTGCCTCCTCCTACCTCTCCTCCCTTCCCTCCTTCTTCATTCCAGCCTGCACACTCCACTCCTCTGTACTAACCTTCTCACTATGCCTCGATCTCGCCTGTCTTACCGTTGAACCCTAGCCCACTATCTACCTCTGGCCTGGAATGCCCTCCTTCCTCAAATCTGCCAGACAATCACTCTCCCCCTGCTTCAAAGCCCTACCGAGGGTGCACCCCCTCCAAGAGGCCTTCACAAACTAAGCCCCACTTTTCATCATCTCCCACTCCCTTCCATATCACCCTGACTTGCTCCCTTTGCTCTTTCCCCCTCTCCCAACCCTAGAGCACTTACGTATATATGCATATATCTATGCTTCTATTTATACTGATGTCTGTTTACTTGTATTGATGTCTGTCTCCCCGCCTCTAGACTGTGAGGTCGTTGTGGGCAGGGACTGTCTCTATTGCTGTACTGTACTTTCCAAGCGCTTGGTACAGTGCTCTGCACACAGTAAGCGCTCAGTAAATGTGATTGAATGAATGAATGAATGAATGAATGAATGGCCAGATAGTTTCACTGAAAGTTGGGCACCATGCTTGCCTAAGCCAGAGTGATCTGAATAGACAGTGGAATTACAAATGTCAGTCAAACTGGAAGTCACTGGCACGAATTCTGAACTACTTTTTTTCTATAGCCCACATAACTCAAAATGTCCAGTGGAACAAATCCACTGGGGAATGAAGCTTAAAGTCCTTCTTTCTCTCTTTTTCTCCTTCATTCCCTATGTTTCTACGTTATTCCCAAGAGGGTTGTCTGCCATCTAGTAGGAATGATACAGACTCTGGACTATGACCTCTTCTGACTGCATTGGGATTAGAGAGCCCATTTTTATGAAAAGGAGCTATCTGGAGATTTGGTATAGCTCATGCCCCCAGCTCTCCAATGCCTAGACTTCTTATTTGGAGGGTGGAACATGCGCAGTACTTC
Source organism: Tachyglossus aculeatus (assembly GCF_015852505.1). Lineage (NCBI taxonomy): Eukaryota > Metazoa > Chordata > Mammalia > Monotremata > Tachyglossidae > Tachyglossus > Tachyglossus aculeatus. The sequence goes on along the minus strand of NC_052094.1, from coordinate 2,425,631 downwards.
AGGAAGTTCCCTAATACACATTCTCTAAACTTCCAGAACTACCAGCTAATCAAAGAATGATATTCATTGAGTGCTTACTGTATTCTTACATTGTACTAGGTCCTGGGGAAAATACAGTACACTACAATAGGTAGATTTGATCCCTGCCCACAAGGAATTTACAGACTGAAGGGAGCTAGACATAAAATAAATTCCATGTGGATATGCTCGTGTGGTGGGGTGAATAGCAAAGAGTTTATCAGTTACAGTCCCAAGTTCATAGGTACAGGGAAGTGAGGGTTTCACAAGGAAATGCCTTGTGAAAGAGGTATGACTTTAAAAAGGTTTTGAATATGGGGTAAGTGGTGGTCTGACAGATATGAAGGAGATGGGAATACTGGGCTATTGGGAGGATGCAGGCAAGGTATCAGTGGTGAGGAAAACAATATTGAAGTACAGTGAGTAGATTGTCCTAAGAGCAGCAAAGGGTATTGATTGGATTGTAGTAGGAGATTGGCAAGCTAATGTAAGAGGGAGACAACTGATTATGTTTGAGTGCCTTAAAGGGTGGTAGTACGAATTCCCGTTTAAGGAGGAGGTGGACAACTATTGGAGGTTGCTGAGGAGAAAGAAGCAGAAGCAGTGTGGCCTCGTGAATACAGGGAGTCAGAAGAACCTGGGTTCTGAACGAGGCTTTGCCATTTGCCTGCTGTGTGACCTTGGACGAGTCACTTAACTTCTCTTTGCCTGAGCTACCTCACTTGTAAAATGGGGATTGAGACTGTAAGCCCTTGGTGAGGCAAGGACTCTAGACTGTAAGCTCATTCTGGGCAGGGAAAATGTGTCTGTTTATTGTACTGTACTCTCCCAAGTGCTTAGTATAGTGCTCTGCAAGAGTGGTTGCATAAATATGATTGAACGAATGAATGGACATGGACTGTGTCCTGGTCACCTTGTATCTACCCTAGTTTTTAGTGCAATCCCTGGCATCCAGGCACATAGTAAGTGCTTAACAACAAGTGGTTAACAACAAGTGCTTAACAAATACCCCTAAATAAAAAAAATAAAAAAGAGAGAAGGAATAGGGGAAGTATTTGGTTTGTTGTTATTTTTTCTCAGAAATATGATCCTGCTCTAGGCATCTGAGTAAAAAGCTGGGGTGGGGAGAGACAGGAAGCAGAAAGGAAGTGAGGAGACTGATGTGGTAATCAAGACAAGCTGAGTTCTTGGTTCAGTATGAGAGCAGTTTGGAGGAGAAGAAAAGGTGGATTCTAGACACGTAGTGAAGTCAAGTTGTCAGGATTTGGCGATAGGCCAAATAAGCGTGCTGAATGAGAAAGATTAGTCAAGGATCATGCCAAGGTTAGGGGCTTGCGGGACAGGGAGGATTGTGTGCTGTCTACTGTTATGGAAATGTCTGAAGAAGGACTGGGTTTGGGAAGGGAATGAGGAGCTTTGCTTTGGACTTGTTATAGGAAGTTTGCCCCCCACTTCCCTCCACCCCACCCACCCTTCCCCTTCCTTGTCCCAGCCTATTGAGGCTGGAATGCCTGTGAGCCCTCTTTGCTCTCCCGAGGCCAATCATATTCTCAGCCCAAGGGAAGCCATGAACCTTGTCCTTGGTACTGCAGCAGGGCATTCATTCAATCATACTTATTGAGCGCTTACTGTGTGCAGAGCACAGTACTAAGCACTTGGGAAGTACAAGTCGGAGAAACCAGGGATGAAGGGGGAGATGAGGTTGGCACCTCATTCCCATGTTCCCACAATTCCTGCTGCTCCTTACCCCCTCACCTCATTACTCTCCCGTAAGCAAGACTCCCAGTTAGAAACCAACAATGGGGAGTAGACACCTTGGTGCTTCCTTATTCATCCTCCAGCTTCCCAGGGGATCTGGCTGTACAGCTGGGTTTGTGTTGGTTTGGTGACCCAGAACAAGCCCCACCAGTCCCAGTTCTTGGTGATCCTGGGGATGATGGGCCAGTCCTGTAAGCACCCCGACCCCCCACCCCCAGCCCTAACCCTCATGTCACAGACCTCATCCTGGGAGCCCCTGGGCCACCCTTGGCCACACAGCAGCTGAAAGGCTGTCACCTGTCATCCGGGAACGGGTTCGTTCAGTGATCGGTGAGGCAAGAGAGAGAGAGAGAGGCCGGGGATGGAAAGCCTGAGTTTTATATAAAATTTATTCCGCAAGGCGAATTGAATTTATGTAATTGCTTAGGCGCAATGGATTGAACTTCCCTTTCGGGAGGAATGTAATCAATTAGCAATATTAGAGCTTCCCTACACGGGAGGAACACAATCATATGTTAATCACGCGTGGGTGAGGCGGCTAGCTCTCCCCATGTGCACTTCCCACTCGGGAAGAATACACTTTCCCACATGGAAAGAATTCATTACATTACCCGCACACGTGGTGGGTGGCTAGCTCTCACAGTGTGCTCTCCCTATATGGGAGGAATCCACTCATGATTCCCATCAGCAGCGGGGTACCTGGGTCCCACCCAAGAGACACTCACCCGTCCCACGGCCCTTGCCTCAGTGTGTTGGTTCTGGTTGTACAGCGGGCATCTGGCCTTTTGGGCAGAGAGAGACACGTGGGTTGCTGCTGCTGCAGCGGCTGCTTCTGCTGTTGTGTGTCCTGGTGTTCTGATCCCGAAGGTCAGAGGCGACAGGTATTTTTTTGCCTGTGCCCCTAGGTCATTCCAGCTTCCGGCCTCAGTCTATCCAATCTTTGCGCCCCCCCCCCCATACCTAATTTGATTGGCACGGGGGCGAGGGACACCTTCTGTATTCCCGGCTTGGGCTGTCAAACTAGCAGATTTGGTCGTGGGGGTAGTATCCCACCCTCACTTCCGAGTTCCGCCTGCTGGCTCAGGTGATCACGAGATAGCTTTTGACCTTGAGATGGCCGGTACCCCAGGGTCACCTCGGGACAGAGGCTGGGCCCTGAACTCCCACCCCCCTAATCTTGGCTGGGCCTGGCTCTTCCTCAGGACATGCTGCTGCTGCCACCACTGCCACTACTGATGCTATGCCACTGCTGCGGCTGATATTGCTGCTGATACTCCTGGTGCTTCCTTTACCAGGAGAGGCCTTCCACCCAAAACTGTTTCTGGTGCTCAGCCAGTGCCAAGCCTTGCAAGGAGCCGAAGCAGAAGCTCAACTCCAACTGTGACATCCCAGTGGGTAGACAGGCTCTTGCCATCCTAAGTGCAGTCATAGACCTCCAGCTGCCCCCAGGACTGACTGACCTCAGGCTCAAAGTCACCTCCTGGAGTGGTACAGACCACCAGATGTCAGTCCAGCCTGAACTTTCCCAGCCTTCCTGGGCCAGCAGGGAACCAGACCCCAGAACCTTGTCCCCCTGTCCCCCTCCCCCATCACCTACACATGCCTTATCTTTGCCAAGTCACCTCTGTGGACCCAGAGCCCAGGGCAGCAGGGCAGAGGGCACCTGGCCTGCGATGGACTTTACAAGGTGGGTCTGTCCAAGGAAGCTCCAGGATTTGGATGTTCCCAAGGTGGGAGCATTCTGGGCCATCGGCACTTGAGAGCAGCCCAGAAACAACCTATCCATCTAAACTGATTCCCAGTGGGGTAGCCAGAAATGGTGAGGTCCTGGGATCCTGGAGGGATGTCTTGTGCTGCTGCCCCATGCATTAGCCTGTCACCTGCATTAGCCTCTCCTCAGGAAGCCTGGGGCTCCCTGCCTGGAGGTCCCCAGGATCTGTGCAGATGCAGGCTGTGGGGTACAACCGAGGGTGCCCTTTGGTGAGACCCTGAGCTTGGGTGAGCAAATGCTGGGGGGCATCAGCCAATGCGGGGCGATATTTTGCTGCATGTTCCTCTTTATTGATATTTGAAACACAGGGGGTCTTCCAGGAGCCAAAGAGCCATCACTGACCAGATTGCTCTGTGTGTGTATATTTAATTCAAGCTTTTCTCTGCAGTAAGCTGGGTAGTGCTCTCTGTCCACTCAGCACTCAGTACAGTGCTCCGCACACAGTAAGTACTCAATAAATACGACTGAATGAATGAATGTGCCAAGCACTGTTCTAAGCACTGGGTTAGATACAAGTTAATCAGATTGGACACAGACTCTGTCCTACTTGGGCTTATACTCTTAATCCCCATTTTACAGATGAGGTAACTGAGGCACAGAGAAGTTAAGGGACTAGCCCAAGGTCACAGAGCAGACAAGTGGCAATGCTGGGATTAGAATTCAGGTTCTGACTCCTAGGCCCATGCTCTATCCACTAAGCCATGCTGCTATGGCATAAATGGCTATGGCTGCTATGGCATGTATGAGTGATAGATGGAGGCCACAGAGGCAGAAAACCAAGGGTGCAAGGTGAAAACCTTCAAACTGTGTGTTCCACCACTGGAACCTATGCCTGGGGCATGGATTGCACAAGGGAAAGGAAGGGAGTCTAAGGGTATTCGGGGTGCGGAGTAAAACAGTCTGGCCCCTGGATCTCCATTAAGATTTGCCCCAGGTCGCACCCAACCTGACAGCCATTTATGTGGAAGCCTGTGGACCACCTGCAATGATCCACCACCTGCTCCTTGGTCCCAGTGCCCTTCTCCCTCTCTGAACTTAACTGCTTCTTGATAATTGCAGGCTGACTGCTGCCTTCAACACTTCTCCTCCACATGCCATCCATCTTTGGCTTTACAGACTCCGTCCTCTCCTGATTCTCCTCTTATCTCTCCATCCATTCCTTCTCAGTCTCCTTTGCGGGATCCACTCTGCCCCCCCCCCCCCACCCAATCCCCTTACTGTAGGAGCTCCTCAAGGGTCAGCTCTTGGTCCCCTTCTATTTTCTATCTACACTCACTCCCTTGGTGAACTCATTTGCTCCCGCGTCTTCAACTATCATCTCTATTCTGATGACACCCAAATCTGCATCTCTGCCCCTGCTGTCTCTCCCTCCCTCCAGGCTCGTATCTCCTCCTGCATTCAGGACACCTTCATCTGGATGTCTGCCCGCCATCTAAAAATCAATGTGTCCAAGACTGAACTCCTTATCTTCCATACCAAACCCCGTCCTCTCCCTGACTTTCTCGTCACTGTAGATGGCACTACCATCCTTCCCATCTCACAAGCCCTCAACCTTGGTGTCATCCTCGACTCTGCTCTTTTGTTCACCCCACGCATCCAATCCATCACCAAAACCTGCTGGCCTCACCTCCACAGCATTGCCAAGATCTGCCATATCCCCTCCATTCAAACTGCTACCTTGCTGGTTCAATCTCTCATCCTATCCCGACTGTGTCTCCCCACTTCAGTCTACACTTCATTCTGCTGTCCAGATTATCTTTGTGCAGAAATGCTCTGGGCATGTTACTCCCCTCCTCAAAAATTTCCAGGCTGCCTGTCAACCTGCGAATCAAGTAAAAACTCCTCACTTTCAGCTTCAAGGCTCTCCATCACCTTGCCCCCTCCTACCTCTCCTCTCTTCTCTCCTTCTACAGCACAGCCCTTACCCTCCACTCTTCTGCTGCTAACCTCCTCATAACACGTTCTCACCTGTTATGCTGTCAGCCCCCGGCCCACATCCTTCCCCTGGCCTGGAATGCCCTCCCTCCACACATCCACCAAGCTAGCTCTCTTCCTCCCTTCAAAGCCCTACTGAGAGCTCACGTCCTCCAGGAGGCCTTCCCAGACTGAGCCCCCCTTTCCTCTCCTCCTCCCCATCCCCCTACCCTACCTTCTTCCCCTCCCCACAGCACTTGTTCTCTATTATTATTCTATTTATTTTACTTGTACATATTTACTGTTCTATTTATTTTGTTAATGGTGTGCATATAGCTTTAAGTCTATTTGTTCTGGCGATTTTGACACCTATCTACATGCTTTGTTTTGTTGTCTGTCTCCCCCTTCTAGACTGTGAGCCTGTTGTTGGGTAGGGACCATCTCTGTATGTTGCTGACTTGTACTTCCCAAGCGCTCAGTACAGTGCTCGGCACACAGTAAGTGTTCAATAAATACGATTGAATGAATGAATGAATGAATGAATGAATGAATGAATGAATGAATGAATGAGGAGAGGAGTGACACGTGGAAAAAAGAGGAAGAGGCAGGGCAGAAGACCCTGAAGCCCAAGAAGGCGAAGGCTGCCAAAAAAGTGCCCATCCAGTCTGGGACTTGAAAAATCTCACGGATTGTCAGTGGGTCAGGGCCCAGAGGGCTGAGAGAGGCAGAGATTATCTGGGGCCAGGAAAGAAGATTTGCTTCCATCCTGGACCCATTGTTGGAGTAAATTCTACCCATTTTACAGCTAGGGAAACCGAGGCCTACTAGTAGCAATACTGCTTCCTTCCCATCAGACTCTTCCAGGTGAGCTACAGGGTTGTTTTTTTTTTGTTATTTTTGTGTTTTAAATCTAAGACATTTTGAGGTGTTCAGTACACTGTTCTGTGCACAGTAAGTTGCACAGTCCCATCAGATCCCATAAGAACCAACACCCGGGAACAGACCTTTCTAGTGGAATGTGGTCACTGTTAGCTGGTCTAACACTCACCTCTCCCCAGAGTGCAGGATATCTGCTCTGCAATGGGGTTGCTAGGAAGATGGGGTGTATGGTCGGTCTTATGGTTGGTATGAAGTGGACCCTACCTTCACCCAAATACCTGTGCTGCCTGTTGCTGTCAGATGGAGTCCGTGCTGCCTGTTGCCAGTGGATGAGGATCTAAGTCACCCTAAAGAGTCTGTGCTGTGGGCTGCCTCCAGAAGAGGATCTAAAGTAGCCCTGGGTGACTGCTTCTCACCCATGCTATTCAGGCAAGATAATAATAATAAATAATAATTGTGGTATTTGCTAAGCTCTTACTATGTGCCAGGCACTGTACTAAGTGCTGAGGTAGATACAAGTTGATCAGGTTGGACACAGACCATGTTCCATGTGGGACCCAAAGCCTCAATCCCCATTTTACTGATGAGGTAACTGAGGTACAGAAAAGTGAAGTGACATGACCAGGGTAACACCACAGATAAGTGGTGGGGCTGGGATTAGAACCATGGTGTTCTAGGTGAGCCCAGCTGTTGGTCATATTGTAATGAATTCTATTAGTGATTAGACCCTCTCGGGGATCCCTCTTGTTGGGCTTTTTGCTTCTTCTTCTTTATGACACTCTTGTTGTGTCTGGGTGAGTGGGATGCAATAAAGAGATCAAGATTCTTATTTTTTTTAACACATCTCTGCTTGTTCTGTCTAGCTCCCAGCTCACACGGGCAGGCAAAAGGGGATTCCAAAACCAAGTTCTTATCGACCAGTGACAGTGATGCAGAACAAAGTGCTTCAGCCCTTTGGGCCTTGATCTCCGCACTGTTAAACCAGGGGAAAGGACACTTTCCATCATCCCTCCTCTAAGGGCTGGCTCAGGAGCCCAATTAAGCAACTGGAGACTCTTGGGCAGGAGAGGATTTTGAGCACAACTGCCACTGGAAATCAGCCTGTGGAGCCAGGAAGGAGCAGGGAGAAGCAGTTTAGCCTTCCTCCTGCATTCAGGCCATAGCAGGGTTTGTCCCAGATGAGCGTAATCACAGAAGCATCATTCAGCAGGGCAAGGGATGCCAGGCAGCAGCCCATCCTAGCCAACATGCTGATATCATCCTAGGCCTTTCCCCGGGTGCATGGGAGCCAAAATTGCTCCCACCACATCCACTCCCATTGCTAGACAGGCCCCAACACAGTACTCTTCATTCCCTTCCCCCTTCATTTTTCTCTCTGACAGAAAGCCAGACAGGGAGACTGAGTAGGCCCTCTCATTCAGGATGCTGATATCCTTTACTCAGCAACACCTGCTCAGGTCGACAATTCCACTCACTTATCATTTTGGGATTAGGGCACTAACTTAGATATTTTACCAGGTAAACACAGTCCCTGGCCCACATGGACCTTACAATTTATCTTATCTCATTTTTACAGGTGAGGAAATTGTGGATCTGTAAATCAGGAGACCCAGGTTCAAGTTCTAGCTTCTTCACTCAAGGCTGAACGACCTTGAGTATGTTATTTAAATTATCTGGACCTCCTGACTCATAGATCCATGCTCCTTCTGCTAGGCCACTCTGCCCGTTCCACCCGTCCCACCCCCACCCAAACTTATTTTATCATCTATTTTGGTCCCTTTACTATACTTCATAAAGTAAAATATCAGTGAGTGGCAAGGGTGCAAGGCACCTGGATTGTGACACGTGGAAAAAAGAGGAAGAGGCAGGGCAGAAGACCCTGAAGCCCAAGAAGGCGAAGGCTGCCAAAAAAGTGCATGAATCCATCATTCATTCAAAAAATGAATCAATCCGACTGCTGTCTTCCTTCATCCGTGGGAGTTGACAAGCGGCTCTAGAATTATGGCATTAAAGCCTTAATTCTGGTGTTCTCCTGAGCCCCACCACACATTAGGGTTATTATTATCATTATTATTATTCTCTTCTCTGGGAATGTGACCCCATCCAGAAATGCGGACTGAGACTGGAATAATAATAATGATGGCATTTGGTAGGCAAAGCACTGTACTAAGCGCTGGGGAGGTGACAGGGTGATTAGGTTGTCCCATGGGGGGGCTCACAGTCTTAATCCCCATTTTGCAGATGGGGGAACCGAGGCCCAGAGAGGTGAAGTGACTTGCCCCAAGTCACACAGCTGACAATTGGTGGAGCTGGGATTTGAACCTGTGACCTATGACTCCAAAGCCCGAGCTCTTTCCACTGCGCCATGCTGCTTCTCTTCTCTTCATTTGTACAGATTTATTACTCTATTTATTTTACTTGTACATATTTACTGTTCTACTGATTTTATTTTGTTAATATGTGTTGTTTTGTTGTCCGTCTCCCCCTTCTAGACTGTGAGTCCACTGTCGGGTAGGGACTGTCTCTATATGTTACCAACTTGGACTTCCCAAGCGCTTAGTACAGTGCTCTGCACACAGTAAGCGCTCAATAAATACGATTGATGATGATGATGATTGTGACACAATATGGGAATTTACATAGAAAAATGCCAGTCTTGATGTGCTTTGAATCCACCTACCTGCTGATTAATTCCCAAATCCCAATTACCAAATCCTGTTCATTCTACCTTCACAACATTGCTAAAATCCACCCTTTCCTCCTCCTCCAAACTGCTTCCATGCTGATCCAAGCACTCAATCCTATCCCACCTTGACTACTGCCTCTGCTTCCTCGCTGACTGCCCAGCCTCCTGCTCCTCCTAAATCCAGCCCATACTTCACCCTCCTGCATGGATCATTTTTCAATTTTTTCCACTCCTCGAGAACTTCCAGTGGTTGTCCATCCATCTCCAGGTCAAACAGAAATTCTTTACCAACAGTTTTAAAGCATGCAGTCAGCTCACCCCATCCTACCTCACCTCCACTGGTCAGCTACAACAGCTCAGGCCACACACTCTACTCCTGTAGCACCAGCTTACCCACTGTGCCCAGATCTTGACTACCTTGCCACTGACAGTTTTCCCACATCTTCCCCCTATCCTGGAACTCCCTCCCACTCCATATGCACCTGGCCACCACTACCACATTTTCCCCCCTTCAAAGCATTATTAAGGTCACATCACCTCCAAGAGGCCTTTCCTGATTACCCACTCCTTCCCCCAGCTCACTCTCCCTTCTGCATCATCTATGCACTTGGATCTCTGACCTCCAGGCAGTTGATATTCATCCCACCTACAACCCCACAGCACTTATGAACATATCTTTAAATTATATGTAATAAATAACTCATTTATTTATATTAATGTTTGCCTCCCCCTCTAGACTATAAACTTGTATTGGGCAGGGACCACTAATTCTGTTGTATTGTACCCTACCAAGTGCTTAGCTTAGTGCTCTTCCAATACTAAGCACTCAGTAAATGGCACCGATAGATTGGCTGATTGATTTTCATTGATTTTCTCAACATGAGGTAGTTCAAAAGCAACTCCTGCAATCTAGAACTCCCTGAAGTAGGTTCTCTTGTCCTTCAGGGGCCTGACCACTAGAGGGCAATGATAATTCAGCCTTTACCTAGAGAGGTTTCTGACTCAGGTTTCTTTCTGCAGGGGTGGAGCCCTTTGCCTGGGCCAGGTCTGCCTAATGTTGAACCTGCTCAAGTTGAGGTCAAGTAACCTCCCAGTCCCCTATTTCAGGCAGAAAACTGTGGCACTACCAAACTTAAACAGGCCAGAAACTTGCTTCTGGAGGGATTAGCATGGCTCAGGGGGCCTGAGGATTCTGTGTGAGACCTCTGTGTTCTGCAGGGGTAAAGGCACCCTAATTCCTGAGGATTTTTACTTATCAATGCCCACCCTTTCCAGATTCTTTCACAGCCATGAAAGACTGTCACTCCGATTTCATGGTGCCAACTCTATTGGTGGACTTTTCCATTTAACCACCCATAGACAATGAGTACAGGCAAGGAGAAGCAGCATGTCTTAGTGGACAGAGCATGGGCCTGGGAGTCAGAAGGGCCTGGGTTCTAATCCAGGATCCACTATGCCTGCAGTGCGACATCAGTTGCCTCATCTGTAAAATGGGGATGAGTGTGAGCCCCATGTGGGACAGGGACTGTGACCAAACTGATTACCTTGTATCTACCCTAGCACTGAAAACCGTGCTTGACACATAGAGGGTGCTTAACAAGCACCATAATTATTATTATCATTACTGGTCCATTGGCCCATGGCCTATCTACAAAACTGGAGCCATGGGGTTGATGGGGTATTCCACAGTGCTGCTTCACTTCACACTGCATTTTGGTTTAGTTTTCGGAGCCTGTATTTGGTTGAGGGTCTCAGTGAGGATCTCAAAGCCTAGTGTTTTCATGCAGTTTTTGCAGCCTGGTGACTTTTGAAAACTCACTGCACTTCAGTGATTTTTCTTATGCTTCCCTCTTCTTCAAGAGAGGAGGGGTAATGGTGGAGGGGCGGCCTCTCATCTCTGTCAGTAACTTGCACTAAGCTGCCTGACCAGAAGAATCAGTGTCCCCATCCTAAACAGAAACTCTTACAGTGAAGAAAAGAGGCAGATGGGCACTGGCATCTCAAAAGAAGAGTTCTCCCCTGAACTTGGTTGGGGCCAGTGCCCTCTGAGTTCCTCCCTGGCTGGATAAGATCCCTTCTCCCAGCCCTGCCACCGCTCCCCTCCTTCCCTTTTTTTAATGATATTTATTATAACACTCACTATGTGCCAGACACTGTACTAAACACTGGGGCAGATACAAGCCAGTCAGGTTGGATACAGTCATGCCCCACAAGGGGCTCAGTCCTAATCTCCATTTTTACAAATTTGGCAACCAAAATACAGAGAAGTTAAATGACTTTCCCAAGGTCACACAGCAGACAAGTGGCAGAGCTGGGATTAGAACTCAGATCCTTCTGACTCCCAGGCCCGTGTTCTATCCACTAGGCCAAGCTGCTTCTCTGCCTCCGCATCGACTGCTGCCTGCACTGGGGCACTGAGAAGCAGCGTGGCTTAGTGGAAAGAAACATGGGCTTGGGAGTCAGAGGTCGTGGGTTTGAATCCCTGCTCTGCCAATTGTCAGCTGTGTAACTTTGCCTCAGTTACCTCATATGTAAAATGGGGAATAAGACTGTGAGCCCCACGTGGGACAACCTGATAACTTTATATTTACCCCAGTGCTCAAAGCAGTGCTTGGCATATAGTAAGCACTTAACAAATACTATGATGATTATTATTGGGGGCAGGGTGAATCAAATTTATTGAGTAGTTTCCTGGGTGCAGATCACTGTACTAAGCGCCTGGGAGAATACAATGCAGCAGAGTCGGTGGATGCATTCCCATCCCACAACAAGCTTATAACCTACAGGGGGAGATAGACATTAATATAGATAAATGAATTATGGATCTGTACAGAAGTACTGGGGGGCGATGGGAGTTGGGGGTTGAATAAAGGGGAGGAAGTCAGAGTGACACAGAAGGGAGTGGGAATAGAGGAAATGAGGGCTTAGTCAGGGAAGGACTCTTGGAGGAGATGTGCCTTTAAGTGCCTTCAATAAGGCTTTGAAAGTGGAGAGAGTAATTGCCTGTCGGGTATGAAAAGGAAAGAGAAGGCACGCCAGGCAAGAGGTCAGCAGCAAGATAGATGAGATTGAGTTACAATGAGCACGTTGGCATTGGAGGAGCAAAGTGTGCAGGCCGAGTTGTAATAGGAGAGCAGCGAGATGAAGTATGAGGGGACAAGGTGATTGAGTGCTTTAAGGCCCATAATAAAGAGTTTCTGTTTGATGCGGTGGTGGGTGGGCAACCACTGGAGGATCTTGAGACGTGGGGAATCATGGACTGAAAATGATCTGGGCAGCAGAGTGAAATATGGACTGGGGTGAGAAGGAACAGGAGGCAGGGAGGTCAGCAAGGAGGCTGAATCAGTAATTAAGGAGGGGTAGCATAAGTGCTTGGATTAACTTGGTAGCAGTTCAGATAGAGGGGAAAGGGCAGATTTTAATGATGCTGTGAAGTAAACCAAGCATTTTTTATTTTTCCACTGATTGCCAGGGATGGAAGCTCTACAGCTTCTTTTGGAAACCCCTTTAGTGTTTTGTCACACCCTGATAGGCAAGAAATTCCTGGTGTCATGCTTTATTTTGAAAACATTTCCATTTCTTCAGGCTTCTACTATTAGAGAAAAACAGCCTGAAGCATCATAAAAATCCTGTCATATCCTTGATGATCCCCTGGCTTAGTTTCTCTATAGGTTAAACACACCCCAGACCTTGGATCTTTCCTCACAGAATCTACTTTTTCAGATTCTAAGAAATCTAGAAATTCTAATTAATCTAATCTCGGCCTTCTAATTCAAACTTCTAATGATTCTTACTGCTCTCTCTCTCGCTCTCTCTCTCTCTCTCTCTCTCTCTCTCTCTCTCTCTCTCTCTCTCTTTAATGATACTGGGTTAAGCAATATTAGGCAAAGTTAATGGTAGATGTTAAGCAATTACTGGGTGCCAGAACTGTACTACAGTCTGGTGTAGACACAGGTTAATCAGACACAGTCCCACATGGTCTCACAGTCTTAAATCCCTATATAACATTGGAGGTAACTGAGGCTCAGGGAAACTAAGTGACTTGCCCAAGGCGCCTGTCCTACCGTCGACCCCTGGCCCATGTCCTACCTCTGGCTGGGTATGCCCTCCCTCCTCACGTCTGCCAAACTAGCTCTCCTCCCCTCTGCAAAGCCCTATGGAGAGCTCACCTTCTCCAGGAGGCTTTTCCAGACTGAGCCCCTCCTCCCCATCACCCCTACTCCCTCCCTCTGCTCTACCCCCTTCCCTGCCCTACAGCACTTGTGTATATTTGTACATATTAATTACTCCTTTATTAATGATGTGTCTAGATCTATAATTCTATTTACCTATATTGATGCCATTGATGCCTGTCTACTTGTTTTGTTTTGTTGTCTGTCTCCCCCTTCTAAACTGTGAGCCCATTGTTGGGTAGTGATTTTCTCTATCTGTTGTCAAATTGTACTTTCCAAGCACTTCCCCTCCATGTGCTTGGGCTCTGCACACAGTAAGTGCCCCCAAAATATGACTCATTGAATGAATGAATGAACAAGAGACCAGTAGCCGACTTGGAATTGCCCAAGGTCACACAGCAGACATGTGACAGACCCAAGACCAGAACCCACGCCCTTCTGAGAGCCAGGGCTATCCACTATCCATGCTGCTTCTCTAAGATTCATTCAATCGTATTTATTGAGTGCTTACTGTGTGCAGAGCACTGTACTAAGTGCTTGGGAAGTACAAGTTGGCAACATACAGAGACAGTCCCTAGCCAGCAGTGGGCTCACAGTCTAGAAGGGGGAGACAGAGAAAAAAACAAAATATATTAACAAAATAAAATAAGTAGAATAAATATGTAGAAGTAAAATAAATAAATAAATAGAGTAATAAATACATACAAACATGTATACAGGTGCTGTGGGGAAGGGAAGGAGGTAAAGTGGGGGGGATGGAGAGAGGGATGAGGGGAGAGGAAGGAGGAGGCTCAGTCTGGGAAGGCCTCCTGGAGGAGGCAAGCTCTCAGTAGGGCCTTCAAGGGAGGAAGAAAGCTAGCTTGGTGGATGTGGGGAGAGAGGGCATTCCAGGACAGGGGGATGATGTGGGCCGGGGGTCGACGGCGGGACAGGTGAGAATGAGGCACGGTGAGGAGATTAGCGGCAGAGGAGCAGAGGGTGTGGGCTGGGCTGTAGAAGGAGAGAAGGGAGGTGAGTTAGGAGGGGGCGAGGTAATGGAGAGCCTTGAAGCTGAGGGTGAGGAGTTTCTGCCTGATGCACAGGTTCGATGCAGGTGCTAGAATTGTGGACATACCAGGGTTTTATTGTCATGCTTTATGTTTTGTTTCCTGTGCTCTTCCAGATGGTGCCACTTTGTTGGCCTTTTTGGCTGTTGCCACAATTTGAAGGATTGTCCTCCTGACTCCGAGGCCTTTGTTCTTTCCACTAGGCCTATGCTGGCTCCCCAACCCTCTCAGGTGTCCCAAGATCCTTTTAAAAATGTGAATGTCAAACTAGACCCAGTACTCTATTAAGGTCTGACTGGTACTGATACTACTAATGGAGTATCACACCAAGAATAACAGCTGAGACTTCAGGACCAAGGACCTAGGCAAAGGAATACTGTGGTCAAAGTTTTAATTGAAAGTCTAATGAGAGAAAGAACCTGAACTAAACCCTAGCTGGACACTTTATGCGAGCATATGGCTTAGCCCTCACTTTTCATCAGAAGACCTATGTTAAAAAAAATTAGTAAAGAATTGAACCAAAACTTTGGCTCCTGTGGACAGACGGATCTCAACATGAAGAACTATTTAAATTTGAAGGAGTGCTGCCTGACTGAAGATCTGGCTACATCTTCAATTTATCCATCTAATTGTAAGTATTGTAAGTGCTACTTGAACCTGCAGTGGATCCTTCAAACTGTGGCAACAGCCAAAAAGGCCAATGAAATGCTGGGCACCATCAGGAAGAGCACAGGAAAGAAAACATAAAGCACGACAATAAAACCCTGTTATGTCCACAGTTGGAATTGCAGTTCTAGCACCTGCACCTAAGGGAGGACATCTTAGAGAAGCAGCGCAGCCTAGTGGATAGAGCACAGCCCTGCCTCTCAGAAGGGCCTGGGTTCTCATCCTGGGTCTGCCCCTTGTCTGCTATGCGACCTTGGGCAAGTTACTTAAATTTTCTGAGCCTCAGTTACCTCATCTGTAAAATGGGGATTATGCCTGTAAGCACAAATGTGGGACATGGACTATGTCCAACGGGACATTGACTATGTCCAACCAGACAGACTTGTGTCTACCTGCGTGCCTGGCACAGCACCCGGCACAAACTTAACAAATTCTTAATATATGTCATTCTGTAAGATTTATAAAAGAACATCCGAAACAACAGAGGAAGCATAACCAAGATGATTTAGGGATGTGAAGCAACTTCCACATAAGAACAAATGGAAAAGGGGTGCACTCTGGAAAAAATGGAAGCTATAAAGGCTTAGCAGAAAGAAAAGGTTAGCATAGGGCCGGGGTATTAGGAGAGCCAGATTCTAGCCCAGGCTTGGCCACTGACCTGCCATGTGGCACTGGGCAAGTCACTTTGTGCCTCAGTCTCCTCATTTATGAAACTGTTATATGGAATAATTAATTAATTAATTACTACTACTACTAAAGCTAATAATAATAATTGTTACCCTTGCCCTTTTAAGGCTTGAGCTCCTCTCTGGGGCAGAGAGGAAAACCCCACATGGTCTTTAACTCAGAATCCCGTGTATAAATAGAGCCTTTGCTGCCGCAGGGCATTATCAGGCTTCTTCTAACACGGAGCCCCGTCCAAAATGTCTTTGCCACGGCGGCAGCTTTTTCCCACTGCTGCTTCCCCTCCCGAGCTGCAAACCGCGGTCTGGGTTGAGCTCTGCCACGGTGTCAAGGAGATTCAAGCCACGTTGTCGCTCCCGCGGTCCAAGGTGTCCCCGTAGCGCCGGGACGGGGCTCTGACCTGCTGACTCCGCCCCTTCTTCCCCTCCCCCGTCCCCTTTCGTCCGAGGAGCCCGCCACACCTCCTCCCCCCCCCCCCATTACCAAAGGTGTCGCTGCGCAGGCTGGACACCTTGGACCCCCGCCCTATGACAGTGTGGGACTGACCGTAGCTCCCTGTGGTTCCTCAACGTCCTGGTGTTTTGGGGGTTGTCCCCCGGCCACATGGCTCTAAGATGGAGGGTGGGCCTATTATCGACAAGTAGGGTGCAAAATAGGTTAATTGATGTAAATCGGCCACAGGGTTCGTGTACCCAAGGTGGTGACGCGGTTAGGAAAAATGACTCGGAGATATGGGTTCAGATAGAGCAGTAAAGAAGGAAAGTGGCTACCTGCCCGTTCACCTCCTGGGAGAGGTACGAGTGACAAGCAGCTCCGATTCCATTCTCACTGTATCTTTTATTGAGTTACAGCAAAGCGGGGGTAAGCAATTGGGAATTTCAGGACTCCAATCTGGACCGACAGGATGTTATAAATTCTAGTTATTCTCTGTTCGCACTGCTTTGTGCAGGATGTTGTTATCTGCCCTATGGCCTTGCATAAATACTTGTTACTTGTTACTGGACTTGAAGACATCTGTTGCTGAGCCCTGCATAAAATACAAAAAGGAGTTGTTCTCTCGGCCTGCACAAAATGGAGGGTTACTGTCAGCATGCACAAAATGGAGTCAGCCATGTCAAGTCGGCTAGTGGACAACAATCCTCCCTTTGATCCTTCCGAGGCCCATGGCCTCCTGAAGGATCACATATGACCTTCCTTGGGATAACAAAGGTCTTCTGCAAAGCCGGCACCTAAAGTAAAGGACAAAGAAAAGACAAAAAATCCAGGCAAAAGGGAAAAGACAGAAAAATCCATCAGAAAAATCTAGGCACAACAGAGCACACACAACAATCCCGCTCCTCAGCGAAATGCGGCATCCAGATGGTGCTGCATGTCCATGAACTCAGCCACGGACAGGGGTACGGTCGGGGGTTGCAGAAGAATCAGGGTAGATGGAGAACGTTGGAGGCAGGCCTTCAGAAGCTGAAAAACACAGCACACCAAAGCAAAGAAGGAACAGAACCCAAAGGCCAAATGCTGCAGTTAAAGGGTAACCCAAAGCCTCAGGAGGGATACTGGGAGCAACACACCAAGCGGTCTGCCCTTCCCAAAAGGCACACACCAAAACTAGCCAGCAGCAACACACACGAATAAGTCACCAGACAAAATCTCACAGGACCGAGGCCCATCTGGTAGAAGTTCAACGCAGCCATAAAGCTGGGGCAGCAGGTAGCTCAGAATCCTGAGAGTCAGCAGAAAACGATGGGGTAGTACAATCAAGAGGTGAAACATCAAGAATGGCTGGCTTCACCTGGTAGTGGTAGATCCATGAGGGGTGCTCAGCAACACGAACTGCAGAAAAGGAAGACAAGAGAACTTGGTAGAGCCCCTCCCAGGATGGCTTAAGTGAAGCGTTGCCGACCATGCGCTTAACCCAAATGCAACCTCCAGTGATGAACAGATGCAGATGACTGGTGAGAGGGGTGCACTGATGGAGGATTCCAGCAGCCTGCAACTCAACTAGAGTTGCCTGGAGAGACAAAACATAGGCTCGCAGGGCATCATCGCCCATTTGTAGGGTCAGAGGAGGTTGGGTTTCTGAAAGGCTTCCCCAATACAGGGAATGACCAAATAGCATCTCATAAGGTGATATATTTAAAGGAGCCTGGGGGCGACTTCATAGACGATAAAGGGCGAGAGGTAGGACCTCGGGCCATTTGAGATGAGTTTCCATACAAAGTTTTCCCAAAAGGGTTTTCAACTCATGATTGGCATGTTCTACTTCCCCTGAACTCTGGGGATGGTATGGTGCATGTAAAGAACGTTCGATTCCAAGTGATTAATACATTTCAGATAGAACAAACTCAGTAAATTGTGATCCTTGATCAGAATCAATGACAGCAGATGGCCCAAACTGGGGAGTGACTTTCTGCAAGAGACATTTCACCACCATAAAAGCAGTTGCTTGGGAGGAAGGGAAAGCCTCAATCCACCCAGTCAGGTGATCAACAATGACCAGCAAAGATCGGAAACGACCAGCCCTTGGAAGTGTCACATAATCAACCTGCAAGCCCTCAAAAGGGGAATAGACCCAAAGGCGGCCCCTCAAGGGAACCCGACGACCAGGGTGAGCACTGAAGCTCTGGAAAGTAGCACAACTGGCTGTGACACGTTTGGCAACAGGATGGATACCTGAGGCAAACTAGACTTGGAGAACTGTGGCTGCCAAGGCATCCGCACCAAAGTGAGTCTTTTGATGAAGACCCAAACAAACTGGTCGCAAGGCAGCAGCAGGCAAAATAGGGCATCCGTCAGGGACCCAAAAGAGTCCATCGCGTTCCAGAGCCTCATATTGCCGAGGCCACTCAGCTCTTTCCTTATCAGTAATCCGGGAGGGCAACAGAGTGCCAGGCATAGGCATGGGGCCAGGGCCATAACAGGAGCTACACATACAAAGGGGGCATGCTGAGCTGCCCAACGAGAGGCCTCGTCGGTTCGGCGATTGCCCAAACTCGGGGAATCACTTCCTCTGGTGTGGGCATGCACATGCACAACGGCCACCTCAGCTGGGAGCAAGAGGGTTTGTAATAGGCATTCTATACAATCCCCGTTAGCAACCTGATGACCTGCTGAGGTGAGGAACCCATGACTTTGCCACAGGGCACCTGTAGCATGACAGACCCCAAAGGCATACTTGGAGTCCATATAGGTGGTTATGCGCTTCCCCTTTACTGAGTAATAATGCCTAAGGGCTTCAAGCTCAGCTGCCTGTGCACTGCAAGAAGCTGGGAGTGAGCCAGTCCACAGCACTGAGGTTAGGGTAACAACAGCAGCGCCGGTGAGGCGCAACCCTTGGTCCATAACGGAGGAGCCATCTGTAAACAAAGTTAGATCAGGAGAGGACAAAGATTCCAATTCCAGTTCTGGAATCTAGGCTCGACAAAACCCAGCCATCCCAAGAAAACCTTTCAAGACCCGCTTAGTAGTGGGGCAAAGCCTGCACTGAAACAGGCTTGCTCGCTTAGGGGTGACTGCTCTTTCTCCCACCTGCAACATGAACCCAAGATATTTTACCTGGGGCTGACACCAATGCAGTTTCTCGTGACTGACTTTAAGACCAAACTGATGCGAACAAGCTAGGACCTGGAGGGAACCTGACTGATGCAGATCTTCCGTGTCCTCAGCAATAAGGATATCATCCACATACTGGAACACACTGATCCCTTCGGGTAATTTGAGGGGAGATAGAGCTCTGCACAATTCTCTCGAAAAGATAGCTGGGGACTGGACAAAACCGTGGGAAAGTCTCGTCCAGGTTAGTTGACAACCTTCCCGGGTAAAGGCAAAAAGGTACTGGCTCTCACAGGACACCGGGATGGTAAAGAAAGCACCTGTTTGATCAATACAAGTAAAACAGGTTGCTTTGGGACTCACGGAGATAACTACCACCGTGGGACTAGGAACCACAGCATGCATGGGCAAAACGTAAGAGTTAATCACACGCAAGTCCTGGACTAACCGATAGGATGGAGGGGAGCCTGGTTTTTGCACAGGCAACACCCGAGTATTAGAAGGAGACATAAAATCAACTAAAATTCCCTCATGTCTCTTCTCTTTCTCCTTCACACACACTTCCTCCAGGCCTTCATACACATACAATTTCCTTCAGAGGCAATCTCTCCACCCATCATTTCCCCGTTATGGGACACCTGCTTCGCAAGGTGTAGATGCCTGAGCAGACAATTTCCTTCAACAACAATTGCTTCACCTTCTCTTTTCTTTCTCCTTTTCCCTCCTCCTTCCTTCATACATTTACTTCAATCATTCTTCTCTCTCACTAAGACGAGTGGAAAAGTCATCGGAGGTTTCCCCATCCCTCTGGATCATCCCATGGAAGGAGTCCCAATTAGGAGGTTTACGGCCCAATTCTTGGTTGGCGGCCAGGAGAGTCTGCTGCACCTGATTAAGGTGATTCCAATCTATTTCCACATTTAAGTTCCAATTAGACTCAATTATTGGCCATGCCACATGAGGCTGACCATCGTTCTCTAACCTTACAGTCAGAGCTCTGAGATGGGATCGCTCATCAGAAGTGAAAAACAATTTGAGCAGCTCCTCTACAACCGCCCAAGTAGGAAGATGGGTTCTAAAAATTCCCAGGACCCTTCGATACACTTCCTGTGGATTTTTTGAAAGGGTGGAGTATTCTGCTGCCAGGTTATAAGGGTTTGGGGCTCAAAAGGGAAATGAGCCCTTACTCCGGCTACTACGATATTCCCGCCTGCCCCTGGGATCTGCTGGTAGTTCTCACGAAGTGGGGCTAGAAGTGGTACCAGAGGTAAATAAGCAGGGGGGATAGGAACTGCGGTACGTATCAGGTCAGCTGAGTGGGACTGCGGACTCGGGACTGAAGGCAAAACAGCCTTTTCTCCTACAGGTGACAATGTTGCTACTTCAGTTTGAGAGGACTGATCCTTACTAACTTCAGCCCAACAATACCAATAGCACATTTCATCAGACTGGGAACAAGATAAAACCTCCCGGAGTTTGCAAATAGTTTGAGGATCAAAAGACCCTCCCTCGAGCCAGAAAGAATAACCCTGATGGTCCCGGAACTTAGTCCAGGCCTTGCGACACCCTACAAGTTGTTTTTTAGACATTCCTTTAGTTACAGGCAAGTGACCCTCATCCCATGCTTGGAGAACTTTAGCTAGGCACGAGCTAGTCTCAGAGAGACTCGAGCCCATGGTTCCAACAACTGGAACCCCCTTTCCGCTTAACCCGGAAAGAACCCCTAGCACGTCTCCTAGGCCCCCCAGAACGTCTTCCGAGGTCGACAAACCACCACCTAACCCAAGAGAATAAACCACCCACCCCCTCTAACCGAAGGGGGGAAGAAACCACCTGCCCCCTCTAACTGAAGGGAGGGAGAAACCATCCACCACCGTGTAACTGGAGAAGGAAGAAACCGCTAACCTGGAACCTCACTGGGCACTCCAAATTAACAACCCAGAAGGAGAGAAGGGGAGATTTAGACCCTAAAAGTGGATCCTTATTTACGAAGTCTGACGTGTCTTGAGAGTCGACCATTCTCACCCATGGAGGTCTTCTTATCCAGATCACAGCACGAGGGTCCCTTCGTGGTCGCCAAAAGAAGTTACTGTTATGGGCAAGTAGGGTGCAAAATAGGTTAATCGGTGTAAATCAGCCACAGGGTTAGTGTACCCAAGGTGGTAACGTGGATAGGAAAAACGACACGGAGACATGAGTTCAGATAAAACAATAAAGAAGGAAAGTGGCTACCTGCCCGTTCACCTCCTGGGAGAGGTACGAGTGACAAGCAGCCCCGATCCCATTCTCACTGTATCTTTTATTGAGTTACAGCAAAATGGGGGCAAGCAACTGGGAATTTCAGGACTGCAATCTGGACCGGCAGGAGGTTATAAATTCTAGTTATTCTCTGTTCTCACTGCCTTGGGCAGGATGTTGTTATCTGCCCTGTGGCTTTGCATAGATACTTGTTACATGTTACTGGCCTTGAAGACATCTGTTGCTGAACCTTGCATAAAATACAAAAAGGAGTTGTTCTCTCGGCCTGCACAAAATGGAGGGTTACTGTCAGCATGCACAAAATGGAGTCAGTCATGTCAAGTCCACTAGTGGACTACAGGTCGCAAGGCGGAAATCAATCGACCGTTGGAGGAGGGACTAAGAATGGGGACCACTGAAGGACTTTGGGCCTCCTGCTCAACTGCTAATAAGAAGCCCTGGAACCCGACGGACAGCACGGGGACTAATGAGGTTTCACTCCCATGGGAACGTCTTCAGGAGGGCCAAGGGGTGCTGTCTGTGTCAGCCAGGTGCGGCCTGATGCAAATGAGAGGATGTGTGAAAACCCCGCCCAAGTAAATGGCCCGTGCTCAGTACGTGGACTACCCAATTCAGGGCCTGTTCTGTGCGTAGACTGGCAGTCGTGTTTTGCACCCTCTCGGGTGGGAGTGGGATTAAAGGTGCCATGCCTGACCTGGAGCAAGCTGTGGTGACTGTGTTTTCTGTGGTACATGTCACCAGGAGTGGTAGCAATAATAATTTATGTATTTGTTAAGCGCTCATGATGTACACAAGTACACCAGGGCCTATACTAAGCGCTGGGGTGGATACCAGCAAATCGGGTTGCATAGCCAATCCCTGTCCCAAGTGGAGCTCACAGTTCTAATCCACATCCTGCAGATGAGGCAACTGAGGCACAAAGAAGTGAAATGACCTGTTCAAGGTCACACAGCAGACATGTGGAGCCCATGACTTTCTGACTCCCAGACCTGAGCTCTAGCCACTATACCATGCTGCTTATCATGGTGATTTGTGTGTAAGCTCCTTGAGGGTGAGGCTCGTGCCTATCTACTGATTCTATTGTGTTATAATCTCCCAAATGCTATGCACAGTGCTCTGAACACAGTAAGATTAAATACAATTTTCAAAGCATTACTGAGGGCACATATCTCCTCCAAAAGGCCTTCTCTGTCTAAGCCTTCATTTCCTCTTCTCCTGCTCCCTCCAGCGTGTCCTTGTCACCTGGATTCACCCCTCCCTCAACCTCATAGCCTTTATGTACATATCCGTACTTTATTTACTTACATTAGTCTGCCTTCCCCTCTAGACTGTAAGCTCATGTGGGAAAGGAACAGATCTACCAACTCTATTGTAATGCATTTTCCCAAGCGCTTAGTACAGTGCCCTGCACACATTAAGCACTCAAATACAATTGACTGATGTACTGATGGATTGACTGGAGGACCACCCTCAGTTCCTCCACTGTCTGGCTCGGGGCCGATAGAGGCTAAGGACTCCCCACCACCCCCACTCTCAGCACCCCCACCCACGAGCCAACACACTTCAGCTGGCTTCTCTTCTCCAGGTCCTCAGTATCCCCTTCTGAAAACTGGGAGAACACCTCACTGGGAAGTAGGGCAAAGGAACTAATTCATTCATTCAATTGTATTTACTGAGCACTTACTGTGCGCAGAGCGCTGAACTAAGTGCTTGGGAAAGTATGGCACAGCAATAAAGAATGACAATTCCTTCCCACAACGAACTAACAGCCTCGAGGTGGGGAGACAGACATCAATACAAATGAATACAAATGGTTTGGAGCAGAGAGTGGTCCGTACAGAGCTTGGCACATTGTGGGCCATTTGGAAAAAAAAAGGAAAGAAAGAAAAAGAAGAGAGGGTCTGGCCCCGCAAGGCACCGGTCTTCCTGGAATCCAGTGGATGGGCCCTTCCTGGGGCCCAGAGAGGGGGCCCTTCTTGGCAGGGGGTTCAAAGACTTTCAGAGCATGTATCGGGTGGCCTGAAGATGAGGACCTGGGAAGCTGGCAGCTCAGCTGCCTGAGTCCCCAGGACAACCTTAACCCAGCTCCAGCCGGCTTCTTCTGGAATCACAGGTGTCCAAAATGCTCCAGAGGCCCCCACTGGCACTGGAAGGAGTTTCAGAAGAAGTTGGCAGGTGTCCTGGGGGGCTGCCGGTGGCAACATTCCTTTCTTTCCTTCCGCTGCTGTCTTCTACCCTGTGGCCTCTCTGTTCCCTCTCACAGCCCCAAGGCATCCTGGGGCAGATGTTCTGCTCCAATGGCTCGGACCCCAAAGGACACGTTAATGAAAATTATAACTCATTCTCCCTCGTAGACTGTGAGTTCCAACTGGGGCAGGGAGAGTGGCCAATGAGATTCTCTTGTACCTTACCCCAGCTCTCAAACATAGTGCTTTTAGGAAATGCTTAATGTGCTTAACCCCATAGTGATAACTGTTATTATAAAAGGGAACACGATTGAATTGTTCAGGCTCAGAAGGGAAACCTGGATTGATTAAACCCCAGAAGACCAGGAGTAGGGGGAGGACCTATTCAAGCTTAAAGATGACTTGTCCAGAGCGAACCAAAGGAAATCATCTTTGAACAAACAGGTGGTTAACAGAAGGTATTCACTGCCATGGGAAATTGTCCACATAAGCTCATGGGTGAGAGATCAGCAGGCTTTTGACTCTAAAGCCCTCATCCCTTTGCTCAAGCTTTCTGACTCTGCAGACCTGACATAACTCTGCTCATATGCAAAGCTCCTTTAAAATCCCACCTCCATCTGCAAGCCTTCATGATCAGGTCCCAGAACTTCAAGTCGTGTAAGACCTGTCAGTCATCTCTTCCACTTCGGACATACTTTCAATCAGAACTTCTGTGTGTCTTTTGTTTTGAACATTCAATTGTTTATCTTGACTTCATTTGTAGATTTTTTTTGTCTTGTTAGAGTGCCATTTCCTTGTAGGCAGAGATTGTTCCTTACAAAGTGCCAAATAGGGTACGTTAAGTGATGGGGTAGGTTCATGGAATAAGACACTGTGCCTAATTCAGAGGGGACTCAGTAACTATGGATGAAAGAAAGCAGCAATCTTGGTCCCCATTTTGTATAAGGAAACTGAGGCCCAGAGAGAGTAAAGTGACTTGTCTAAGTTCACATAGTCAGTCAGTGGCAGAACTGGGGCCACAACCCAGGTCGCCCAACTCTTAGTTCATGATCTTTCCATTAGACCACATTGGCTTTGCACAGATCAACATATCTTTTAGTGAGCTGGTTCATCTTCAGGTGGAAAGGCGACCAGGCTGGGATTATGAGGTTGAAGCAGTCTGTCATGTTCATTTCCTAAATAGGACAAAACTTTATTATTTCACAGTAATGTAAATCACTCAGTTCTCTGCCTATTTACAACTTAAATTGCTTGTTTAATGGTAATGCAGGGTGGTGCTGGAAAGCCATTCTCTCTAATGAAACAAACATCACCTAAAGCGAAGAGGGAGCCTCTAGGCAAAGTGATTAAATGCAGAGCATCACAGCATTGAGAACCTGGAGTCAGAAAGGCTGAGCCATAAAAGGTTAAGTCTGTGTGGAGAATTGAACTTCCCTTTCAAGAGGAATACACTTATTTAGTTACTTACACATGGTGAATCAGCATCTAGCTCCTGCCTGACAAATTTTGACACCTGTCTACATGTTTTGTTTTGATGTCTGTCTCTCCCTTCTAGACTGTGAGCACATTGTTGGGTAGGGACCATCTCCATATGTTGCTGACTTGTACTTCCCAAACACTGTGTACAGTGTTCTGTACACAGTAAGTGCTCAATAAATACAACTGTGTGAATTGAATGAATGAATGACAAAGGCTACCTACTTGGGAGGAATACACTTATATGGCCATCATGGTCTCCAACGCGTAGCATCTGGTGGAACCGAGAAGGAGATAGTGGTCTCATCTAGTGGATAGAGCATGGGCCTGGGAATCAGTAGGGCCTGGGTTCTAATTCTCGTTCTGCCATTCGTCTGCTTTGTGACCTCATTCTCTCCCACGGCTTCAACTATCATCTCTACGCTGATGACACCCAGATTTACATCTCTGCCCCTGCTCTCTCCCCCTCTCTCCAGGCTCGCATCTCCTCCTGCCTTTAGGACATCTCCATCTGGATATCTGCCCGCCACCTAAAGCTCAACATGTCAAAGACTGAACTGCTTGTCTTGCCTCCCAAACCCTGCCCTCTCCCTGACTTTCCCATCTCTGTTGACGGCACTACCATCCTTCCCATCTCACAAGCCCACAACCTTGGTGACATCCTCGACTCCGCTCTCTCATTCACCCCTCACATCCAAGTCATCACCAAAACCTGCTGGTCTCAGCTCCACAACATTACCAAGATCCGCCCTTTCCTCTCCATCCATACCGCTACCCTGCTCATTCAAGCTCTCAGCCTATCCCGTCTGGACTACTGCATCAGCCTTCTCTCTGATCTCCCAACCTCGTGTCTCTCTCCACTTCAATCCATGCTTCACGCTGCTGCTTGGATTATCTTTGTCCAGAAACGCTCTGGGCATATTACTCCCCTCCTCAAAAATCTCCAGTGGCTACCAATCAATCTGTGCATCAGGCAGAAACTCCTCACCCTGGGCTTCAAGGCTCTCCATCACCTCGCCCCCTCCTACCTCACCTCCCTTCTCTCCTTCTACAGCCCAGCACGCACCCTCCGCTCCTCTGCCGCTAATCTCCTCAGTGTGCCTCGTTCTCGCCTGTCCTGCCATTGACACCCGGCCCACGTCATCCCCCGGGCCTGGAATGCCCTCCCTCTGCCCATCCGCCAAGCTAGCTCTCTTCCTCCCTTCAAGGCCCTACTGAGAGTTCACCTCCTCCAGGAGGCCTTCCCAGACTGAGCCCCTTCCTTCCTCTCCCACTCGTCCCCCTGTCCATCCCCCCATCTTACCTCCTTCCCTTCCCCACAGCACCTGTATATATGTATATATGTTTGTACATATTTATTACTCTGTTTATTTATTTATTTATTTTACTTGTACATATCTATTCTATTTATTTTATTTTGTTAGTATGTTTGGTTTTGTTCTCTGTCTCCCCCTTTTAGACTGTGAGCCCACTGTTGGGTAGGGACTGTCTCTATATGTTGACAATTTGTACTTCCCAAGTGCTTAGTACGGTGCTCTGCACATAGTATGTGCTTAATAAATACGATTGATGTTGATGTTGACCTTGGGCAAGTCACTCACTTCTCTCATCTGTTCCCTCATCTGCCTCAGTTCCCTCATCTGCTAAATGGGACTAAGACTGTGAGCCCCATGGGAGACAGGGACCATGTCCAACTTGGCTGATTTGTATCTACCCAAGTGCTTAGTACAGTGTCTAGCACATAGTAAATGCTTAACAAGTACCTTTAAAATCACCCAGCAATTGAGCTCCCTAGGTCGTCCACTCAACACTACAGAGAGTCTGACAGAGTGGGAGTCCCCAAATCTGGATAGAGTCGACCTGCGATGGCAGTGTGGCAGAATTCCAACCTATTACCAATAGTTCATGGAGACTCCTCCCCAGATATGCCCTGCTGCTTTCTGATCCTCTTCCCTTCCGCTGGCCATATTTGGGGGAAAAGCTTCATCAGAATATACATATTCCAATCAAATTGTTCATCCATCCTTATTGCTCACTCAGGCGCCCCCACCCCTCAGAGTGAGTGGTGTGGATCTGGGAGGTATAGAGTGCATTTTCGCCAACTGTTTCCTATCACTTCTCCCCACCAGCACCCCCTGGTGTTTGAGAGCTTAAGCTTGTTAGCCTGGCCTGACTTCTTAGCCTGGCCCAAGGCCTGACCAGTCACACCACCTTGGAAGGCACAGAAAAATATTGGCCTCCTCCCTCCCCATGGATCCCCAACCACAAGCAGAGTCATGGCTTTCATTCAGGGTTTCGACCATAGCCTCAGAAACAAGGTCGATGAAAATCCCATAGACAAACTGCTTGAAAAGGCCATTTCACTACGTCCTTGTCACTCATTTGGGGAAGCAGTGTGGCTTTGTGGACAGAGTTCTTCTTTGTTGCTATATGACTCTGGACAAGTCACTTCACTTCTTCTGTCTGTAAAATGGGGATCCAATACGTCTTCTCCCTCCCCTTAGACACTGGGTCAAGCACTGTACCCAGCCTGATCATCTTGGGTCTAACCAATGTCAAGCATGGAGCTTGGCACATAATAAGTGTTTAATAGATCCCACAATTAGTATTATTCTTGAAAAAGATAACTGGTTATGGTGACCCAGCCCCCAGTGGCTCCCTGAGTAGGAATCCTGGATCTCCATCACCAATACATAGAGCAGACCACGTGGTGGGCATGCAATCTCGAAAGCCCACTCAGCTGAGAGTGCTTCCACCCTGGGAAATCCCAGTTTCCCCTCAAATCCATAAAAACGGCAAGAAAAGTCTAAAGAGGAATTAGGACTCATTTTCCCCCACTCTGGCCCTGTTGTAGCCTGCAACACACACTTCTTGGGTTTCAGGCACAGTGACACTTAGGTAAGGGTGGAATTTTCAAGGTTTTGCCCAGTTAAACTGGATTTTTAACTGCTGAATCATGTTTTTAAAGTTTGGATTAATCCCAAATAAGTTTTAACACTTTCTTTGACAACATGGATTTTAAGTCTATTTGGTTAATCATTGCTAGTTCTACCACTGATTTTTTTTGTGCATATGTGCAATAAATTTTGAAATCTGTAGTTTTTTATTTTTCCTGGAGGATGTCCCTTCCCTCCTCTTCTCAAGGAGTCTGGAATTTCCTTGGATAACTGATCACCATGGTCCATTTTTGCTTATCTCTCATGAGAGTCTCAAAAAATACCCAAAAGGAGCAATGAATCATAAGAACAACAAATCACAAATAAATAGTCATAAGAATCATAAAAATAGACACTAAAACCAAGTCAACATATTTTTTTTAAAAAATTTACTCTGAAATATTTTAAAATTCCTGATGGCTTCCCCAAATTATAAATTCATTTTTAACTCCTTCTCCAACAATCTATACTGTGCTCCAAAGAGGTGATTTTATATTGCCACTAGGCACCATTTTCAGAAGGTACTGACAAATCTGATACAAGAGCACCACAGGAGGAAGAGAGTAATTCTATTGAAGTTAGCTTGGTGGGTTGGCTATTTCCTTAACATGTCTCTGAACACAGTTCAGTGAACATCAGCAGATTTGCTAGGTTTCACATACATGCTTAACTCAAGCCAAACTCTTGGATCCAGGGACAACCATGTCAGTAGGCAATGAGTTGGCAGATATTAGGGTCAACTTTAAGTAGAAAATATAATCAGAAGCATGGCCAAGAGCTCAGCATGTATAATAGCCATCCCTGCTCTCTATATTGCATCAAAGTGTCCCAGGGTCAAGAGGGAACCAGGATCTTGTCTCTTGGGACACCACCATGTTGTAAATTCTCTCTTCAGTCCACCATTTTTTTAATCTCATAGTCACCTCAGGTTTAGTTCAGTACTTTGTAAAGTGTTAGCACTCAGTAAATACCATAATATAATTCAGGTTTTTCAGAATGTATTCGTTGTCTAAATGTGTATGCTGATTTTTGTTGTTGTTGTTTGTTTGTTCTATGGTATTTGTTAAGTGCTTTCTACATACCAGGAACTGTACCAAGCACTTGGACAGATACAAGCGAATCACGCTGGATACAGTCCTTGGTTCCACATGGGGCCCACAGTCTCAATCCCCATTTTACAGATGAGGTAACTGAGGCACAAAGAAGTTAGGTAACTTGCTCAAGGTCCCACAGCAGACACATGGCAGAGTCAAAATTAGAACCAAGGTCCTTCTGACTCCCAAGCCCATGAGCAAGACTGCTCAGTATCCAAGTGTATATAAATCTCAGCTGAGCTCTGTTCAAAGACAACCGACTCATAATTTCTCCCCTCAGATAGATTGTAATCAAAATCAGAAAATGCTGTCTCAGGACTTTACATCCAGGGACAAAATGCACCCAGAGAAACATAAAATAGAGTAAAAGTAGTACTGGAGAGACGCAGAGTGGCCTACTAGATAGTGGGACAAGTGGCACTTGTGGCACTTCTCTGGACCTCAGTTACCTTATCTAGAAAATGGATATTAACAGTGTAAGCCCTATGTGGAACATAAACTGTGTCCAACCTGATGATCCATTACAGCATATAGTACCTGGTAGTAATAATAATAATAATAATAATGGTATTTGCTAAGGGCTTACTACTGTTCTAAGCACTGGGGTGGGGAGGGGGGGAAATGTGAAATAATCAGATTGCCCCTCGTGGGCCTCACAGGTGTAATCCCCATTTTACAGATGAGGAAAGTGAGGCACAAAATCACACAGCTGACAAGTGGCAGAACTGGGATTAGAACCCACAACCTCTGACTGCCAAGCCCATGCTCTTTCCATTGAGTTACGCTGCTTCTCATGCATCAGTACCACTATAAAAAAGGAAAGAAAGGGAGGGAGAGAGAGAGAGAGAGAGAAACAGAGAGAGAGAGAGAGAGAGAGAGAGAGAGAGAGAGAGAGAGGGAGAGAGGAAGAAGGAAAGAAAGGAAGGAAGGCAAGGAAAAAAGGAAGGAAAGAAAGGGAGAAATAAAGGAAGAAAGAAAGGAAGGAATAATGATATCACTGCCTGGTTTCCATCTAGTCAGGAAAGTCCTCGGAGAAGAGTTGTATTGTTGGGAGGGAATACTGTGGTTCCCAAGGCACCGTGACAAAATGGATTTGTCATAGTCCACTGGAACCAAATCATCACTTGGCACGAAATGAAAGAGACTGGCTTTGTTTTCTAAACTAGTCACTTCGACTCTGAGAACAAACTCCTTTGGTCTGCAAGCTCCTTAAGGGCAGGGATTAATTTCCTGAATCAGGGCCCTGTTAACACTCAGTTTATACTATTAAGTGACCAACTAGTTCAACCGAAATTTTGTGAGAACCACAAAGGGCAAAGGAAGAACAGAGAGGCAATTGTCCTCCCTAATTACAGTGTAGGAAGTCCCCTTGGAAATTTTTCTGCATTTTGTCACAGCCATTTCTCTGCATCTTCCAGGTCTCATTTACCAGGCAGATCAATGAGGATGAATGATGTATTGATGAATAATGAACCAGAGTTCTGAAAACTCTGCTCAGCTGCTCATTTAAGCAATTATCAAGTTCATTCATTCATTAATTCAATAGTATTTATTGAGCACTTACCGTGTGCAGAGCACTGTATTAAGTGCTTGGGAAATACAAGTTGGCAACACATAGAGACGATCCCTACCCAACAACGGGCTCACAGTCTAGAAGGGGGAGACAGACAACAAAACAAAACATGTAGACAGATCTCAAAATCATCAGAACAAATAGAAATAAAGCTATATGGATATCATTAACAGAATAAATAGGATAGTAAATATGTACAAGTAAAATAAATAAAGTAGTAAATCTGTGCAAATATATAGACAAGTGCTGTAGGGAGGGGAAGGAAATAGGGTGGGGAGATGGGAGGAGGAGAGGAAAAAGATGGCTTAGTCTGGGAAGGCTTCCTGGAGGAGGTGAGCTCTCAGTAGGGCTTTGAAAGGAGGAAGAGAGCTATCTTAGCAGATGGTTGGAGGGAGGGCATTCTAGGCCAGGGGAAGGACGTGGGCCAGGGTTCGATGGTGGGACAGGTGAAAATGAGGTACAGTGAGGAGGTTAGCAGCAGAGGAGTGGAGGGTGTGGGCTGGGCTGTAGAAGGAGAGAAGGGAGGTGAGGTAGGAGGGGGCAAGGTGATGGAGAGCCTTGAAGCCAAGAGTGAGGAGTTTTTGCTTGATTCATAGGTTGACTGGCAGACACTGGAGATTTTTGAGGAGGGGAGTAACATGCCCAGAACGTTTCTGCACAAAGATGTTCTGGGCAGCAGAGTGAAGTATAGACTGAAGTGGGGAGAGAGAGGAGGATGGGAGATAAGAGAGGAGGCTGATGCAGTAATCCAGTCAGGATAGGATGATATATTGAACCAGCAAGGTAGCAGTTTGGATGGAGAGGAAAGGGTGGATTTTGGCGATGTTGTACATGTGAGACTACATCCCAGACAGTATCCCCTCCTTCCTCTCCCCGTCCTCCCCCTCCTCATCCCTCCACATTACCTCCTTCCCCTCCCCACAGCACCTGTATATATGTATAAGTTTGTATGAATTTATTACTCTATTTATTCATTTATTTATTTTATTTGCGCATATTCTTTATATTTATTTTATTTTGTTAATATGTTTTGTTTTGTTCTCTGTCTCCCCCCTTCTAGACTGTAAGCCCACTGTGGGGTAGGGACCGTCTCTATATGTTGCCAACTTGTACTTCCCAAGCTCTTAGTACAGTGCTCTGCACACAGTAAGTGCTTAATAAATACGATTGAATGAATGAATGTGAGACCGACAGGTTCTGGTGATGGATTGGATGTGTGGGGTGAACGAGAGATTGGAGTCGAGGGTGACACCAAGGTTGCGGGCTTGTGAGACAGGAAGCATGGTAGCTAAAACCAGAAAGAAAATGAAGGGATTCTTGCGGAGAATTGGAGTCGTTAATGCAAAAGGAATGGTATTCTTGAGGCCATAAGTAAACAGCATGACTGCAGTTAGAAGAACTCTGTGGTGAAAACAACAGTGACAGTAACAGTATTATTGATAGTTTTTCTCATTTCCAAATCCCAGTGGGAAGGAGAAAGAGACAGAGACAGCCTGAAAAAGAGAGGCGGGGCCGGGGGGAAGGGAGAGGGAGAGAGAAAGAGAGAGAGAATGTAGCCTCAATTCACTTTTCACTTACATGGCAAAGGAGTTAACTATCATTTCCAGATGAGCAAAGTGAGGACATCATGATCGACCTCCTGGCTAGGCCACTAGAGCAGGCAGGAATAGAATCCACACAAAAGATTGTCATAAGGTACTTCAGCCAAAAAAATGGTTGTTAGGGATTGATGTTGCCAATAATTGGCCCTGTGTCAGTGTTCAGAGAGGGACAAGAGAAATAGTAACAGTAATAATAATAATAGGTTTTTTTTAAGTACTTTCTATGTACCAAGCACTGTACTAAGCATTGGGGTAGAGTCGATTCAGTATAAGAAGGGAGTAATGAATCCCCATTTTACACATGAGAAAACTGGAGCACAGAGAAGTTAAGTAATTATTATTGTTGTTGTTGTTGTTATTATTAATAATAATGATTATTATTAGATGTATTATTATTAGTCTAATCCTGACTCAATAATAATAACTAAGGTATTTGTTAAGGGCTTATTATGTACCAGGCACTGTACTAAGCACTGAGGTGAATACAAGCAAATCACATTCAACATAGTCCTTGTCCCACAGTCTCAATCCCCATTTTACAGATGAGTCACTGAAAAGTTAAGTCACTTGCACAAAATCATACAGCAGATAAGTGGCAGAGCCAGGATTATAACCTAGCCCTTCTTACTCTCAGACCCATGCTCTTTTCACTAAGCCATGCTTCTTCCCCTGGTCTGGGCTGGCCTGGTCCTGCTGAATGCACTGGGGCAGCAGGAGGAGAAGCAGGAGGAGAGAAGCAGGAGGATGTCCTGGCAGTGAATGCCTGCTAGCCCCCTGCCCACCCACCTTCAGCCCTTAGTT
This sequence comes from Tachyglossus aculeatus, assembly GCF_015852505.1. Lineage (NCBI taxonomy): Eukaryota > Metazoa > Chordata > Mammalia > Monotremata > Tachyglossidae > Tachyglossus > Tachyglossus aculeatus. The sequence continues at coordinate 2,392,562 of NC_052094.1, read as the reverse complement.
CCAAAACTAGACAAGCAGCATGGTCTAGTGGATACAGCATGGTTCTGGGAGTCAGAAGGATGTAAATTCTAGTCCCAGCACCACCACTTGTCTGCTGTATGATCTTGTGAAAATCATTTAACTTTTCTGTGCTTCAGTTACCTCATCTGCAAATAATGATTAGGATTGTGAGCGTCATGTGGGACTTGGACTGTGTCCTACCTGATTAGTTTGTGTCTACTTTAGTTTTTAGTAGAGGGCCCAGGTCATAGCATTTGACAATTACCATTATAAAAAATAAAATAAAATGAAACCTACCTTGATGAGGATTGGCCCTGGTGGATGCACAGTGTGGTGTCATGGAACTTTTACCAAAAGTCACTTTTTTTCTTTTCCATGTGCAATATGATTTTTGTCAGTAAAGTGGTGATTGGATTCTGACTGGATTACTGCATCAGCATCCTTTCTGATCTCCCAAGCTCCTGTCTCTCCCTGCTTCAGCCTATACTTCACTTTGCTGCCTGGATTATCTTTCTACAGAAGCGTTCAGGGCATGTAGTGCCCCCCCCCCACCCCACCGCCCCCACGCCTTCAAAAATCTCCAGTGGTTGCCAATCAACCTCCAAATCAAGGAAAAACTCCTTATTATTGGCTTCGAAGCTCTCTATCACCTTGCCCTTTCTTACCTCTCCTCTCTTTTCTCCTTCTACATCCCATCCTGCACACTCCACTCTTCTGGCACTAACCTTGTCACTGTGCCTTGTTCTCACCTGTCCCTTATTCTCACCTGTCCCACCATCGACCCCTGGCCCATGTCCTACCTCTGGCCTGGAATGCCCTCCCTCCTTAAATCCGCCAAACTAGCACACCTCCCCCCTTCAAAGCCCTCCTGAAAGCTCACCTCTTTTCCCCTAGATATTCTACCCTGTCCCTCCAAGGGAGCTCCATCGTTCACAGAGGTCTGTGTAGTTTTCTCCTAAATTGGTATCACCAGCTGTAACCTCTCTTCTGCTCTACAGTCTTATATTTCTTCCTGTCTTTGGGGCATTGCCATTTTAATGGCTCAACGGCACAATAGCCTATAAGTAGCTAAAGCTGAACTCATTGTTCCTCCTCATGACCTAGTTGAAAGGGTATGGGCCTAAGAGTCACTGGACCTGTGTTCTGTTTCTGGCTTTGTCACTTGCCTGCCAAGTGACCTTAGGAAAGTCACTTCATTCTTCTGTGCCTCTGTTTCCTCATCTGTAAATTGGGGATTCAATATCTGTTCATCCCTCAAATGCCCCAAGATTGCAAGCACCACTTGGTGCAGGGCTCAGCACATCGCAGCTGCTTAGCAAACACCACAATTATTAAATAATAATAATAATAGTAAAATAGGGCCAAAAAACCTGTTTCCCCCTTCTCAATTTGTGAGCTCTGAGTGGGACAGGAAATGTGGCCTATAGCCCCATTTGAGAAGCACCATGGCCTAGTGGAAAGAGCGCAGACTTAGAAGTCAGAGGACATGAATTCTAATTCTGGCTCAGCCACTTGTCTGCTGTGTGAAGTGAAGCAAGCTGTTTCACTTCTCTGTGTCTCACTCAGTTACCTCATCTGTAAAATGGGGATGAATACTGGGAACCCCACATGGGACAACCTAATGACCTTGTATCTATCTACTCCAGTGCTTAGAACAGTCCTTGGTAAATAGTAAGCACTTAACAAATACCAACATTATTAATTATTATAATTATTAGTTTGTGCCTATTCCAGCACTCCGCACAGGGCTTGATACATTTTAAGAGCTGGCATTGAGGGAAGTTTTTTCCTCTCCTAAACCACTGCTGTTGCCACCACAACTATCCCTATCCCTCCCTAATCCCTAATATCCCAATTCAATGTATGGAGGAAAGAGGAAGTGGCTGACAGGAGGTGTCACTGAGGTTATTTTTTAAAATATAAAAAAATACTGGAACTCAGGCATTCAGTTTCGAGCATGGGAGGGGGAGCAGGAAAATCACTAGGAACAGAAAATGGAAGGGAGCAGGAGAGCTGATGGAAGCACATGGCAAGAGAGGAATATAGTGTAATTTTTACTTAACTATTTTGCTCAGCCACTATGCCAGGGTTGGTTCTGGAACAGACCCTAACCAATTGGGTGTTAGTCCATGGGCTAGTGTGATCCACTAAAATTTCCCGGATCATAACCAGGTTGTGTCATGGGGTAAGAGTAAGTATTTCATCTGTGGGTTTATCCAGGGACTAGTATAATGCTCTGCATACAGAGGATGATTAATCAGTATACCTATTGTTCTTGTCACTTTGACACACACTCGATCTCACCACCTCTAGCCACTTTGCTCAATCTCTACCCTCACCAACTCTGATAATCCTCAATCTGACCACAACCTTCTCACTTGAAATTCCTCTATCTGACAACAACCTCCTCACTTGCCTTGCTTATCTTCTCTCCACCCTATAAATCTGTACCCTCCCCCCGGAGATCTCCAATTTTCTCAACGTATCATAATAATAATAATGATGGCATTTGTTAAGTTGGGGAAGCAGTGTGGCTCAGTGGAAAGAGCATGGGCTTTGGAGTCAGAGGTCAGGGAGTTCAAATCTCAGCTCCACCAATTGTCAGCTGTGTGACTTTGAGCAAGTCACTTTACTTCTCTGGGCCTCAGTTACCTCATCTGTAAAATGGCGATTAAGACTGTGAGCCCCCTGTGGGACAACCTGATCACCTTCTAGCCTCTCCAGCGCTTAGAACAGTGTTTTGCACATAGTAAGTGCTTAATAAATGCCATTATTATTATTATTATTATTATTAAGTGCTTATTCTGTGCAAAACACTGTTCTAAGCGCTGAGTGATACAAGGTGATCAGGTTATCCCACGTGGGGCTCACTATCCTAATCCCCATTTTACAGATGAGTGAACTGAGGCTCAGAAAAGTGAAGTGACTTGCCCAAGGTCACACAGCAGACATGTGGTGGAGATTGGATTAGAACCCTTGACCTCTGACTCTCAAGCCCGGGCTCTTTCCACTGAAGAGCCATGCTGCTTCTCTGCCACACCTAGCCTCTATACTCAAACTACCTTTCCTTGAAGACCAAATTTTGGTATTTGTTAAGTGCTTACTGCTAATACCACCCTCTCTCCTGAACTCACTCACTCCCCTAACCCTTCATCAATTTCTTACCACTAATTTACAGCCCTGGATTACCTGTACAATCCACCTCCTTTGCTCCTGCATTTGAGGTGCAGAGTGCTCTGGGTAGAAATCTAAATATCAGGCTGCCTTTGTCCTCTTCAAGTTTCCTCTTGCATGATTTAACTCTGCCCTCTCTTCTACCCAGCAAAATTATCTCTTTACCCTTACTGACAACCATGTCCATCCCCCTCACCAGTTCTTTTAGACATTTAACTCCCTATTCCCCCTATTTCCTCCATTTCTTGCCACCAATGACCTGGACACCTACTTTATTAAGAAAATTGACACTATCAGGCATGAGCTCTCTAAAACCTCCCCTGCCCCTCCTCAGTCCCTGCCGTCTCTTCAACTTCCCATCTTTCCCAGCAGTATCTGGAGGGAGATCAGGCAGAGGAGATCTTCTGCCTTCTCTCATAAACCAACTCCTCCACCTACACATCTGATCCATTCTTTCACACCTTATCGAAACACTTGCTCCCTCCTTTCTTCCCTCCCTAAGATCCATCTCAACTGTTTGCTCTCAATGGCTTCTTCCCCACTTCTTTCAAACATGACCATGTGTCTGTCTCCTATTCTAAAAGAACCCTTCTATGACTTAATGGCTCCCTTCAGTAATCATACTATCTCCTTCCTACCATTCCTCTCCAAACTCCTCGAAGAGAGCTTTTTTCTCCTGCTGCCTCAAGTTCCTCTCCTCCAATTCTCTTTTTAACCCCCCCAATCTGGCTTCTTCCCCCTTCACTCCTCAGAAATCGCCCTCTCAAAGGTCACCATTGATCTCATTCTTGTCAAATCCAGTGACCCTTACTTTATCCCAATCCTCCTTGACCTCTTAGCTGCCTTCAATACTTTTGACCACCTCCTTCCTCTTGAAACATTATCCAACCTTGGCCTCACTGACATTGTCCTCTCCTGGTTCTCTTATCTCTCCATCTGCTCATTCTCAGTCTTCTTCATGGGCTTCTCCTCTCCTTCTGTTCTCCATCTATACCAACTCCCTTGGAGAACTCATTCTCTCCTGTGGCTTCAACTACTGCTTCTATGCAGAAGATACCCAAATCTATATCTCCAGCCTTGATCTTTCTTCTTCTTTGAGGTCCCACATTTCCTCTTGCCTTCAAGACATTTCTACTTTTGTACAGATCTGTACTTTATTTATGTATATTAATGTGTGTCCCTTCCAGACTGTAAGCTCATTGTGGGCAGTGAATGCATCTATTGTTATATTGTACTCTCCCAAGCACTTAGTACAGTGCTCTGCACACAGTAAGTGCTCATAAATGTGATGAAATTAATGAATTAATTTATTTGTCACTAAATCCTTTTTTTAATGGTATTTGTTCGTTCTGCTTTCACAACATCACTAAAATCCACCCTTTCCTCTCTGTCCAAACTGGATCACAATTATTCAAGCATTTATCCTATCCCATCTTGATTATTAGATAGATATATGTTAACACATGTTAATACTAATATCTAATATTATTAGATATATGTTGCCAATTTGTACTTCCCAAGCACTTAGTACAGTGCTCTGCACATAGTAAGTGCTCAATAAATATGATTGATGATGATGATGATTAGATCAGCCTCCTTGTCCATCTCATTATCTCCTGACCCTCCCTGCTCCAGTCCATACTTCACTCTGCTGTCCAGGTCATTTTTCTACAAAACTGTTCAGTTCATACCTACTTACTCCTCAAGAACTTCCCATGCACCTTCTCATCAAATATAAACTCTTTACCATTTACACTTTTGTAAATTCAAGATGCAAGGTAATCAGGTTGAACAGTGTCCCTGTCCCACACAGTGCTCACAGTCCTAATCCCCATTTTCAGATGAGGTAATTGAGGCAAAGAGAAGTTAAGTGACTTGTCCATGGTTAAGCAGCAGATGAATGGCAGAGCTAGAATTAGAACCTAGGTCCTGTTTACCACCAGGCCTGTACTTTTTCCACTAGGTTATGCTGTTCCTCATACTCTCTCCCCATTTCCCAAAAAGGTCAGTCCACATCTCTACAACTCCTCAAGAACTCCTCCAGTGGTTGCCCATCCCCCCTGTGGTTGCCCACTTCTCCCCTCTCCACTTTAAACAGAAAGTGCTTGCCACTGGCTTCAAAGCGCTCAGTTAGTTCACCCACCTCTCACCCGCCTCATTGGTTTTCTACTATAGTCCAAGCTGGCACACTTCACTCTTCTAATGCCAGCTTGCTCAATGGTCTCAGTCTCATCTATCTCACTGCTGATCCCACTTGGGAAACTTTCTCCTTCCTTTGACCTGGAATTTTATCTCCATCCGTAAGTAACAGTCCATCACTCTCCCCACTTTAAAAGTTTTATCAAAATCATATCTTCTTCAAGAAATTTTCCCCAACTAAGTCCTCTTTTCCCCAAATCCCTCTCCCTTCTATGTCACCTATGCATTTAGACCCATACCTGTTAAGCACTTTATATTTGCCCTATCCTCAGCCCCACACCACTGATGTGCATTTCTGTAATTTATTTGTTCATATTGATGTTATTTGTTTATATTGTATTAACTTGTTTATATTTGCTATATTTTTTTCTATGGCCCTCTAGACTGTAGGTCCTTTGTGAGAAGGGAATGTGCATAGCAACTCCATTGTACTGTATTCTCTCAAACCCTCAGTACAGTGCTGTGCACAATGTAAACATTCAGTAAATACTATTGAATGATTAATTGTCTCAGATCTGGGAGGCAACCACACTGTCAATGTCTAAAATCATATCTCTTTTAAGAGACTTTCTCTAGCTAAGCCCTCATTTCTCTACTCTCTTTGCCCTCCCTTTTCTTTACCTAAGCATGTGGCCTGTATTCTCTAAGAACTTTGATACTCCAACCAAGACCCCTCAACATTTGTCAATACATCCTGATACCCTTCCAGGTCCCTTATCTGTAATTTATTTTAAGACTTGTAATTCCCAGTAGAGGTCATTGAAGCTAGTAGAGGTCATTACTGCCAAAACTGGTCTGTTGCATTCCTTAGAATGCAACCTTAGAACAAGATTCTGCATAAAGTAAACATTAAATTAATGCTACTGATTGTTTGGAAATAGTACTTTAATAAAATGCCACGAAACTTAAAATTTAAGTTCTGCCACACAGAATGTTTTTACTGTGCTCTTTGGCTTGAGCAGTGTTGGGGAATTAGGGACAGTTGACTTGGATTCATAAGAAACAATTTGTGTGGACACATGTGTTGATTATCACTGGAATGCAAAAGTAGGTAATGAAATTGAAAATATGGCCTTGGAAACTGGAATCAAGCTGGAGTCCAACATTGATTTCTGTGAATTGAATTACTTTTTTATTGCTAACATTTTCTTTATCCAACCTAAATGATGACTGTACACATGGACTTCACCAGATGAAGTATATAGAAATCAAATAGCCCATACTATTTGTACAAAGAAATGGAGGAGTTGCATTTTGGCAGCAAAAACATGGCCTGGAGCTGACTGTGGAACAGATCAAGAGCTGTTTGTGTGTAAACTCAGGCTAAAACTTAGACAGATCAATCACACCTTAGATCTGCCCAAATATGACCTAATGACTATTCCCCCCGTGTTTAAGTATCATGTAAAAAAATCAATTTGAGATGCTTAATTGCACGGACAAGGAATCAGAGTAAATATGGACAGAGATTAAAAATCTCATCAAGGAAGAAAGCAGCACAGTATTGCAAAAGGTTAGGAAGCAGAAAAAGCCAAAATGGATGTTGAACGGAGCTCTGGAAGTAGCCAGAAACAGGAAGGAAGGAAAAATCAGAGGACAAAAGAATTTGGTTAAAGAACTGAGCCAAGAATTTGAGCACTCTTGCCAGGAAGTACAAATAAGAATATTATAACAGCAAATGTAAAGAAATGGAAGTCAAAAACAAATGTGGACAGACAAGATCACCATTTCAGAAGAATAAGGAAATTAGTGGTACATTTCATCCTTGGATTTGCTTTGCCAAAAGCAAAGATGGACTGACGATAAAAGATGCCAGTGGAATCAAACAGAGATGGAAGGAATACACACAGGAACTATACCAGAAAGATAGAAATACACAAGAAATATTTGAAGAAGTTCCTTTGGAATTAGAGCCACTCATCATCAGCTTTGGCACCTGTCTTTGAAAGACTCCCTACTGAGGTGTTTCAGGCAGCTGCAGAGGAATCGGTTATTATTATTATTATTATTATTATGGTATTTGTTAAGCACTTCTATATGCCACACACTGTTCTAAGTGGTTAGGTACATGGTAATCAGGTTGTCCCACATGGGGCTCACAGTCTTAATCCTCATTTTCCAGATGAGGAAACTGAGGCACCAGGAAGTTAATTGACTTGCCCAAGGTCACACAGCAGACAAGTGCCAGAGCTGGGATTAGAACCCACATCCTCTGACTCCCAAGCCTGTGCTCTTTCCACTAAACCAGACAGGTTAAAATCCTAACCGAATTGAGTCAACAGGTATGGCTAATAGATATGTTATCTGTTGTATAACTGAAAGAACAAGGGAATATCAAAAGGAAGACAGCATGTGCTTTATTGATTATATTAAGGTCTTTGATTGCATGGATCACAAGAAACTCTGGAGCACATTAAAGAAAATGGGAATGTCAGACCATTCAACTGCATGAATATGGAACCTGTATGCCAAACAGGAAGCTAAAATAAGAAGAGAATATGGAGAAACAGATTGGCTTCCCATTAGTAGGGCTGTAAGACAAGGATGTATCCTGTCTCCTTATGTCTTCATCCTTTATACGGAATATATAATGAGAGAAGCTGGTTTGGATGTAGATGAAGATTGGAGGAAAGAATATAAACAAACTCTGTTAAACTGATGATACTACCCTATTATTATTTAAAGTAACGGAACAGAGCAAAACGATGGGGCCTACATTTGAACATACTGAAAAGTAGGATGATGATATCTGGAAGTTTTAACATATATGTAATGGATGGAAAGAAGATTGAAATAGTTGGCAATTTTTCTCTCCTGGGATTGATAATCAATTTTAAAGGAACTAGTAGACAAGAAATATGCCAAAGATTCATATTAGAAAGAACTTGCTATGAAGAGCTTGGAAAAAGTCATGATATGTGCTGAAGTAAGAATTGTCACAAAACTCCTAATTGCCAATTCAGTGGTGTTTCCAGTGACAATGTATGGATCATAAAGCAGGACTGTGAAAAAACAGGATAGAAAGACCATCAATTCTTTTGAAATGTGGTGTTGGAAAAGGCTTTTGCCACAGACTGCTTGAAAAACAACCAAATGTATCTCGGAGCAAATTAAGCCAGAGTAGTCTTTGAAAGGCCAAATGACTCGACTTAGATTAGCATATTTTGGACATAGCATCAAGAGGACTAATTCACTGTAGAAGGCACTAATGCTAGGAAATGTCCAAGGAAAATGTGGAAGAGGCAGGCCAGCATCTAGAAGCTAGACCATAGCAATGAAAATGGAAGAACTGTTAGAAAGATTGCAGATTATGGCAGAGAACAGGATGTCCTGGAGAAAGTATATCCAAGAAGTCAATATGAATTGGAAATAACTCAACAGCATTTAATAATGATAATGAAGACTTTGTTTCAACTGTTGGTAGGGATACTATGATCTGTCAGGCTCAGCTGGATTCCAGCTCAGAACGTTTCTCAGGGCATGGGAGAACTGGGGCTCAGGGTGTGTTTAAGCTTCAGAAGGATTGGGATATGGTGAGTTTGCTACCCTGAGCATCTTAAGGATCAGAAAATCTGGGGCAATCCATTTGGGGCTTAGGTCTCTTAGGACCTAACTCCTCACCCTGGGCTTCAAGGCTCTCCATCACCTCGCCCCCTCCTACCTCACCTCCCTTCTCTCCTTCTACTGTCCAGCCCGCAACCTCCGCTCCTCCACCGCTAATCTCCTCACTGTACCTCGTTCTCACCTGTCCCGCCGTCGACCCCCGGCTCACGTCATCCCCCGGGCCTGGAATACCCTCCCTCTGCCCCTCCGCCAAGCTAGCTCTCTTCCTCCCTTCAAGGCCCTGCTGAGAGCTCACCTCCTCCAGGAGGCCTTCCCAGACTGAGCCCCTTCCTTCCTCTCCCCCTCGCCCCCCTCTCCATCCCCCCATCTTACCTCCTTCCCTTCCCCACAGCACCTGTATATATGTATATATGGTTGTACATATTTATTACTCTATTTATTTACTTATTAATTTATTTTACTTGTACATTTCTATCCTATTTATTTTATTTTGTTGGTATGTTTGGTTCTGTTCTCTGTTTCCCCCTTTTAGACTGTGAGCCCACTGTTGGGTAGGGACTGTCTCTATGTGTTGCCAATTTGTACTTCCCAAGCGCTTAGTACAGTGCTCTGCACATAGTAAGCGCTCAATAAATACGATTGATTGATTGATTGATTGACCTAAGTGGGTTGCAAAGGATTAGGATTCCAAGTAGTTTAAGGATCTCAGGGATTAAGCCCAGAGTGTTTTCAAGAGAGCCAAAAGGATTCGGACTCAGAGCAATTTAGGGCCCAAATGGGTTGGGATTCAATCCAAGAGAAAGGCAGTGTGCCGAAGGATTGAACATCGGAGAGGTGAAGGGCTTGGAAAAACTGAGCAGCTCAGTGCAATTTGAGGGCTGCAACCAATGTGGAGGCTCAAGGAGTTCTGGGATCCAGTCTCAGCAGGACTAGGACCCAGTGCAACTATAGGTCCAAAAGATTGAGTCCTAAGTGAGGTTGAGATTTGTTTAGATGTCATCTTAATGAGGGCCCAGAGTGGCTTGTGTCACCAAGGAATTACCCCCTCAAGTGGATTAGATATGAGATGGAGTCAGGCTCTTCGGGTGCCAGAAAGCTGTGGGTTCTGAGAAGTTGAGAATTTAGAACGATCTGTGGTTCAGGCCAATTAGGACTCAGTGATCTTAGGTTTCAGAGAAGTTGGGGAAGAAACAATTAGGATTCAGAGTGAATTAGGGCTCAGGTAGACTCAGGGTCCTATTTGAGGAGGGCCAAGAAGGAGCAGTATCCCAGGGGAGTTTTAGGGCTCAAAGCTGTAGGAGGGGTGAGTGCTGTTTAGAGCTCAGATGGAATCAGATTCAGAGCACTTGGAGGGCTCCAAAGGGCAGTTAATCAGTGGTAATGAAGGGCTGAAAAGGTTTAGAGATGAGTGAAGTGGAATGGTCAAAAATATTTGGTTTGAACGTGTGTGTGTGTGTGTGTGTGTGTGTGTGTGTGTGTGTGTGTGTGTGTGTGTGTGTGTGTGTGTGTTTTCCCCATCTAGGTCTGCAGGTGGCAGGGTAGAAGAGGAGCAGGTGGGAGTTAGGGTGTAGCATAGGGCTCAGAAGGGTTCGGGCTCAGAGTGGTGTCAAGGGCCGGATGGATTTGGATTTAGAGCATTTTAAGGCTCAGGAGGATTCATGCTCACAGCAGTTAACGAAGGGCTCTGGAGGACTTAGGGATTTGGCATTTAATGGTCCCCAAAGATTTTGCTGTAACCATGGTAAGCAGATTCATTCTTCTGTAGGGCTCAGCTGGGTTAGAGCTCAAAGCAGATTACAAGGGACAGAAGAACCGGGCTCTTTTGAGGGTTAGAGCCGAGAAGGACTGGGACATGGTGAATATTCTACTCTGAACGTCTTGGGGATCAGGAAAATTGGGACTCGGAGAGGTCTGGAGCTTAGCTGGATTAGGGGCGCAAATCACTTATTAGGACTCAGAGGTGTGGGTATCCTGAGCATTAAAAGGGGCTTGAACGATCATGACTCAGAGCAATCGAGGGCACTTTCTGAAGGAGGATGTCATGGGAAAAATCAAGGCTCAGAAGGATTAGGAATCAGAAAGAACTCACCCTGAGTTGACTGAGGGCCTCAAGCAGGCTCGCGTTTAAAGGAATTTGGCTGCCAAGTGGTTCAGGACTCCGAAGGATTAGAGCTCAGATTAGTTTAGGGTGCCAGAATGTTGTGAGCAAAGAGTGCTTTTAGGGCTCTGAAGGAGCCTTTGGCATTCTGCAACTCTCTTGAATCCTAACCCAGATGGGCCCTAAACTGCTCTGAGTCCTGATCATTTGGCCTCCTTAAACCATTCTTGGTCCTAATCCTCATGCCCCTTGAACATCTCTGAATCCTAATCATTAATTCATTCATTCGTGTTTATTGAGCACTTACTGTGTGCAGAGCACTGTACTAAGTGCTTGGGAAGTACAAATTGGCAACATATGGAGATGGTCCCTACCCAACAATGGGATCACAGTCTAGAAGAGGGAGACAGACAAAAAAACCCATAAGATATTAACAAAATAAACTTCTTCTGATTCCTAATTCTGCAGAGCCCCAAAATTCCCTGATCCCCTGAAAACTTCTGCACCCTAAATCTACTTGCGTTAATTCTTTTGAGCCCTTAGCTGCTAGGGAGTTCCAATTCAGTTGAACCTTAATGTGTTCAAGGCCCTGACTTCAGCTCAGGTGGAATTTGCTTTGAGACCTAATCCTTTGGCTCCCTCCTGTGCTCTGGACCCTGGTCTCCTTCTGTGCCCTCGAGGGGCTCTGAGTCCTAATGAAAATAATAATGATAATAATATTAATAACCACCATAATAATGATGATATTTGTTAAGCAATTATGAAGTGCCAAGCACTGTTTTAAAAACTGGGATTGGTACAGGTTTTCAGTTGTCCCACATGGGGCTCAGCCTTAATCCCCATCTTACAGAGGAGGTAACTGAGGCACAGAGAAGTTAAGTGAGTTGCCCAAAGTCACACAGCTGACAAGTGGCAGAGCCAGGATTAGAAGTCATGTGCTCTGACCCCCAAGCCTGTGCTCTTTCCACTAAGCCACACTGCTTAACTCTAAGGCTAAAGCACTCCTGACGGCTTAACTCTAAGGCTAACGGACTCCTGACGGTTAGAGGCCTAATGGTCCTGGGTCCTTATACATCTCTGAGACCCAGTAGGTCTGAGCCGTAATTCAATCTGTGTTCCAGCCTTCTCTGAGTCCCAGTGGTTCTCATCCCAGAGATGGTCACCTTGAGAAGCTCACTGTGTCCTTTGGAGCCCTCAACCCACTCTGAGTTCCACCTCTTCCACTTGACCTCACCAGCTCAAAGCCCTAACCTGGTTGAGCCAGAACTAACTCTCTCTGAATCTGACATCACCATTAGAATGAAATCCTTTGGATCGTGGTGCCACATGGATCCCAAAATCTTCTGAATCCTTTAAACCGCAACTAGGAGTAATACTTCTGAGCCCTTTGAAAAAAACTCTGAATCCTGAGCCATTTGAGTCCCAAATCTCTTGGAATCCTCTTATATAACTGTTAGAAAGGGGCCTGAATGATCATGATTCAGAGCCATCAGGGGCACATTTTGGAGGAGGAGGTCATAGGGAAGATCAGGGTGTATAAGGATTAAGAAGCAGAGCAAATTCCACGTTGAGCAGATTTAGGGTCTCGAGCATATTCAGGTGCAAAGGAATTAGGATTCAGAGCAGTTGAGGGCTCAGGAGTATTAGGGCTTAGATTAGTTTATGGTGCAAGAAGGCTATGGGTAAACAACATTTTTAGGACTCTGATGGGTTTGGATTCAGAACAGTTTAAGGGCCCCAAGCATCAGGACCCAAGGTGGCTTAAGGGGGCCGAAAGGATCAGGACTCAGAGAGGTTTAGGGCCCACCTGGAATAAGATTTAAAAGAGATGCTGCATGCCAAAGGATTAAGCCTCCTAGAAAAGGTGTAGGGCTCAGAATAATAATAATGATAACAATTATGGTATTTGTTAAGCACTTTGTGTGAAGCACTGTTCTAAGCACTGGGGTAGATACAAATTAATCAGGTTCTCCCATGAGGGGCTCGCATCCTAAATCCCCATTTGACAGATAAGGTAACTGAGGTACAGAGAATTTAAAGTAGATTGCCCAAGGTCACACAGCAGACAAGTGGAGCAGCCAGGGTTAGAACCCATGTGCTCTGACTCTCAAGCCTGTGCTCTTTCCACTGAGCCATGCCAATTCCCCTAATGTGGGGCTCAAAAGGGTTTTAGGGTTGAGAATAAGGAGGAAGTAGAAGGAGTACTGGGTTCCATGCTCAGGGAATAGGGCCTAGTGTGACTGACTATCCAAAAGACTCAGAACAAAAAAAAAAATCTAAGACCTACACTACGACTCCTTATTGGGGTCGAGGCCAAAGCACCTAAGACTTGAGCCAGGATGGCATGCTGCCGGACTCCTTGAAACTCCTCTGACATGGAACTATCTTCAGGAAACTTGGGGAAACCTGTCGGAGTGATGAGGGAACTGAAGCACAGAGAAATGAAGTGACTTGCCCAAGGTCACACAGCAGACAAGTGGTGGAATCAGGATTGGAACCCACAGCCTTCTGACTTCCAGACCTGAGCTCTTTCCACTAAGCCATACTGCTTCACCTCAGCAGGTCCCAAAATCCAGAACTGTGGGAGATTGTGGATCCTATTCAGCCTCAAAAGTTGCCCTCGACTAACCAGCAGTGGAAGCCCACAGAGGTGCTGCAGAAGTTGAGGAAGCTGACCGAGTTACCAAGGCAACCAAGCCACCAGCCCTGCATCCCCGGGAATTCAGGAGAATCACCTCTGTACAACCTCGTCTTCCAAACCAGTGCACAGAGATGCTTTCACTGCATTCTCAGGGTCTCCCCACATCTGGAGGCCTCCTCGGGCCAGCGTCTCCCGCCTCCACAGAGGGACCACCTAGCCGGCCAGTGACCAAAAAAATGGCATCCAGCCTAAACCCAGTGCTCCTGGTTTGGCATCCCAGTCTTCTCCAGAAAGCCCTTCTCTCCTTCCACAGCCCAGCCCGCACACTCCACTCTTCCGGCACTAACCTTCCCACCATGCCTTGATCTCACCTGTCCCACCATTGACCCCTGGCCCATGTCCTACCTCTAGCCCAGAATGCCCTTCCTCCTCAAATTCACCAAAAGATCACTCTTCCCCGCTTCAAAGCCCTACTGAAGGCTCACCTCCTCCAAGAGGACTTCCCAGTCCCCCTTTTCCTCAACTCCCCATCCCATCCACATCACCTCAACTCACTCTCTTTGCTCTTCTCCCCCAATAGCACTTACGTATTTATGTATATACATGTTCATTATTCTTTTTATGTATTGACATCTGTTTACTAGTTCTGATGTCTATCTACCCCCTTCTAGATTATAAGCCCTGTGTGGGCAGGGACTGTCTCTCTTTATTGCTGAATTGTACTTTCCAAGCGCTTAGCACAGTGTTCTGCACAAAATAAGTGCTCAATAAATACGAATGAATGAATGAATGAATGAATGAATGAATGAATGAATGAATGAATGAATGAATGAATGAAGTGAATACTGAAGTGATTTAGGGTTCCACATTAATTTGGTGGGTGCCGGATGGCGGCTTAGAGCCTCTTGATGCCCTGACCTGGTGCCCTGATGAACTGCCCCTGAGTTGCCCAAGGTTAGGATTCAGAAAGTGTAGGGCACCATGTACTCACAGTGCTCAAGGTCCTGCTTTTGTCCGCTTTTCTCTCTGACCTTACCCTCTGCCTAGGCCTGCTTGACCACTTTGGGTGTGCCTGATGGGTTGATTGACTCAAACTGATTAGCCAAACTCGACCTCAGTCAAACACATTACAACATGGTAAAAACCACACCCTTGAACCAATCAAGTCCCTGGCTCTACTTATTACCTTATCAAAGGAGGTCCAGGACTAAACAGAAAATGCCCCAGGGACACATCTGCTTTCTGTCTTAGAGTATTTCTCCTTTTGCATTGTTCTGATCATTATGAATACTGTACTAATGGTATATAAAGAAGGCTTTGTATTGCTTGAAGTAGAGCTGACCTTCACTATCAAGGGAATCTCTGCCACTCAATGCCTCCCCCTACTAATGCGAGACGAAGCACTAGTTGTAATAAAGCTTGTCTCTGACATAGCTTTTTCTGAACACAAAGCAGACTCTGTAACATTTTTCTTCCATAGTAATTTGATGCCCTGACTCGATGGCAATGCTCAACAATGGTCCTGAGCAATCCATCTCTCAGAGACCCTCAAGCATAACCACAGAGGTAAGAGACCTTTTGAAATCTCTGTTCGGGGCTCTGAGAGAGAACAACTCTGGCTGTTGGACCGAAATGAACTTATGTTATTCGACTGCTTGTCGAAAAGTATGTCAGACACAAGTGAGTAATTTGGTCCATTTAACAATATAGACAAATTGGGATTTTTCCGCAGGTGATTTTTCTCCAAGTGCAGGGCACCAAACTCGAGGGGCAGGGTACTGGTGCAGGGCACCAGACCCGGACACAGAGCACCAGGTCATCCTAGTGGCACAGGGTGCCAGAAGGCATTAGTCCTCAGGAAAATGGGAAAAGAACAATTAAAAAGGTTATTCTCTTGTCGAAGGGAACTCCAGCTTATTTTATGTAAATTCATTATGGACCTAAAATTGATAAGCTCTTAGAAAAATGGGAATTTTTAACCAGGATAAATCTGTGGGGTATAAATTTCCCCGCAGACAGAATCTTTGATCAATATAAACTAAGTTAATCACTGGAGCTGTGGAATCTAAAGAAAGTAAGATTGACCAGGATCAGTGGGATTTTAGGAAAGTATTCTCATCATTTCTCTGTCTTGTCTACTTTTCTATCTCTGTCCTTCTGATCAGCAAGTCACGTCGGGCACACTAGCATCTGTTTCGGATGTCCATGTGCGGGACCCTCCATGTCCAAACTGCAAAATCTTGGGTGTGTATTCTTTACACACACTTGTCTTTGCCATTTGACTCTGTCCTAAACTTCTTTCTCTGAAAGAAACTCCGTGCTGAATAATACTCTTATCAGGTGGGCTTAGTTCAGTGCTAGATGTCAGGAAGTTAGGGACTCAGTGAAACTCAATAAATTTTCTAGGGAATCTTCCTTAGCATTTACCCCACACAGACTCCTGTCCTCTCAGAGTCCAAGCGATGGAAGTTGTAAAAATGGAGTTCCATGTTCTCCTGGGATTAAAATACGTGTTTGAAATCAGTACTAACTAAATCAGCAAAGTTAAATGGCAGGCACCAAAATGGCCTCACATGAATAGATCAGTGCTTGAAATAGATCTTTCCTGAAATTTGTATCTCTGATAAGGGAAAGTTCTTGATGTTGCCTGAGAACATCTCCATTCTGTTTTATGTGTGAATGTGTTGAGATTGGGTGCACCCTCATGTTTAAGGGAGTGTTCACAGTATTCTGCTTTAAGAAATGGCAAGATTGCAAGAGTGTTGTGATTAAGACAGCCCACATATCTGTGTGCTAGAATGGTTATGTAGCATGTTTTGGAATGCCGAAGCAAAAGATATTGCAAATTACTGTTATATTAAGAATATTTTGTTCAGAATATTTTTTAAAAATGATCAATTCTTGAATTAATCGTTGAATAAATTGTTGATATAATTGGGAAACAGTTGTTTCAAACTTTTTCATCAATTATATGTGGTTTATATGATGCTGCTGTTCGCTTACTTGCTTAACAGTTCTGTGGTTAAGAGTGTATCTTCCTAGGTTTTAACCCAATAGGACACTTTGGCTTCTAGAACAAGATCAAGAAAAGGGATCATCGTCTAACTGCCTCCCAGAGTGCCTGTCTTCTGTCTGAAACTGGTTGTGAAACATCAGGGAAAGGAATATTCTCCTACCAGACCAATTGGTCAAAAGACTTGGCATCAGAGACATCTTGATAGGGATTCCAAAGATCATAAGAACATTTTTCTGTTTGGTAGTTCATTTTATGTAATTATTGGAGAAATCTTACTGGTAGTTGTAAATAAAGGCAACCCTGTAGTGGTTTTAGTTGCCCTGCAGCTCCTCTTGCTTCTCGCCATGATACTGTTATGTTATTATATGTGCCATAAGATCTGAATGATTCCCTGTGGTTATGCCTTTATTCATGCTGGGACTCACACCTATGGCCTAAGCTTAAACCATGTGGGCCCTCTAGTGAGTGGAAGGCCCCAGAAAAACTGGTAGGGATAATGTATCACCAATAGTAAATCCAGGTCCCTAGAAATTGGAGAGTGATGTGCCACCTCCTGATTCTCTCTTCCACTACTGCTCATCCTCCTGTCTGAGGGTTAGGATGAGCCACTGCAGCATGGTTCTCCTCCTGCTAGAAGGCTAGTGTGATTGGGAATGGAGTCAGGAAAGCAGTTTCTCTGAAAGGTATAGATTGGTGGACAAGAACCAAGTGGTGGAATGTGCAAATGTGCTCACTAGCATCAGGAGGCTGGCAGTGAGTGATAAGAAGCATTAACATTTCTCATAGATCCACACCCCAACGACCCTGGAGGGGCTGGATGAGCAATAAGGCTGAACAATTAGATCTGGAATGAGAAAATCGCTATGGGTTTTGCCACATGGCCCTAATATGACCAAAAGAAAGGAGAAGGATAGGGGAATATCATTATAACTGGAGAGAGGTCTCCATGAACTCATAGTAGAGGGTGGAACTCTCACACCATACAACTAGTCGCCTCTACCTAGGTAAATTGAGTATTCCAACTTAGGAACTTGATGCTCTTTCGGGGTGGGTTGAGAGGTAACCTGCTTAGGGTTACTTGAAAGGAACCCATTTGGGGGTTTGAATCAAAATCGAAGGAGACAAATGGTGTCTCCTTTTCAGTTTGCAGGCTGCTAGAAGTTGCTATAAGTTGTGTACCATGCTGATCAGTATACTCATTGCTAATTGCAAGCCCAAGATCTAAAGCAAATACTTGATCCGTAATTAATTTGAAACAACTCTTAAAGGCAGAGCAGCATCAGAGCCAGAATTAGAACCGGGATTATTGTTCTCACTACGTCTGTGTGTTGGAGATATTAAGTGTTCTTTCTTTACTGCTTATCTTACTCTTCCTAAGATCTGTGATCAGAAGGGGGTTGAACATCAGAACCTGTGAGAACCTTCCCTTTAAGGATGTTCACTGGTTATCTCCCAGAGCCTTTAGTTATTGATTCTGATACATTTAAATGCTTCCATGGCCTATGATTTGTTAACTATGTTTTATTCCTCTTTCCTGTTTGACTAAACAAAGTGATCTGCACATGGTAAGTGCTTAAATACCAGGATGACTTTTGTTATTATTTTTTCTGTTAGATGGTCGACAGTGTCAAAGGCAGCTGAGGTCGAGGAGGATTAGGATAGAGTAGGAGGCACTGGATTTTGCAAGAAGGAAGTCACTGGTGACTTTTGAGAGGCCAGTTTTGATGGAGTGGAGGGGACAGAAACCAGATTGGAGGGGGTCAAGAAGAGAGTTGGAGTTGAGAAATTTGAGGCAGCAAGTGTAGATGACTCACTCTAAGAGTTTGGAAAGGAAGGGTAGGAGGGAGATAGGGTGGTAACTGGAGGGGGCAGTGGGGTCAAGAGAGGTTTTTTTAGGATGCGGGAGATGTGGGCATGTCTGAAGGCAGAGGGGAAGAATCCATTGGAGAGTGAGCGATTGAAGGTGGAAGTTAAGGAGGGGAAGAGGGAAGGGTTCGTTCATTCATTCAATCAATCGTACTTATTGAGTGCTTACTGTGTGCAGAGCACTGTACTAAGCGCTTGGGAAGTACAAATCAGCAACAAATAGTGACAGTCTCTACCCAACAACTGGCTCACAGTCTAGAAGGGGGAAACAGACAGCAAAACAGAACACGTAGACAAGTGTCAAAATTGTCAGAACAAATAGAATTAAAGCTATATGCACATCATTAACAAAATAGTAAATATGTACAAGTAAAATAGAGTAATAAATCTGTACAAATACATATACAGGTGCTGTGGGGAGGGGAAGGAGGTAAGGTGGGGGGGGATGGGGAGGAGGAGAGGAAAAAGGGGGCTTAGTCTGGGAAAGCCTCCTGGAGAAGGTGAGCTCTCAGTAGGGCTTTGAAGGGAGGAAGACAGCTAGCTTGGCGGATATGTGGAGGGAGGGCATTCCAGGCCACAGTAATGACATGGGCTGGGAGTCGATGGTGGGACAGGTGAGAACGAGGTATAATGAGGACGTTGGTGGCAGAGGAATGGAGGGTATGGGCAGGGCTGTTGAAGGAGAAAAGGGAGGTGAGGTAGGAGGGGGCGAGGTGATGGAGAGCTTTGAAGCTGAGAGTGAGGAGTTTTTGCTTGACTCGTAGGTTGGCAGGCAGCCACTGGAGATTTTGAGAGCATTTCTGCACAGAGATAATCCGGGCAGCAGACTGAAGTATAGACTGAAGTGGGGAGAGACAGGATGATGGAAGATCAGAGAGGAGGCTGATGCAGTAATCCAATCGAGAAAGGATGAGAGGTTGAACCAGCAAGGTAGTAGTTTGGATGGAGAGGAAAGGGCGGATCTTGTCAATGTTGTGGAGGTGAGAATGGCAGATTTTGGTGATGGATTGGATGCAAGGGGTGAACGAGAGAGCAGGGTCAAGAATGACAACAAGGTTGCAGGCTTGTGAGATGGGAAGGATGGTAGTGCCGTCAACAGTGATGGGGAAGTCAGGGAGAGGGCAGGGTTTGGGAGGGAAGATAAGGAGTTCAGTCTTGGACATATTGAGTTTTAGATGGTGGGAAGACATCCAGATAGAGATGTCCTGAAGGCAGCAGGAGACGCGAGCCTGAAGGGAGGGAGAGAGAGCAGAGGCAGAGATGTAGATTTGGGTGTCATCAGAGTAGAGATGACAGTTGAAGCCATGGGAGTGAATGAATTCACCAAGAGGGTGAATGTAGATAGAGAACAGAAGGGGACCAAGAACTGACCCTTGAGGAACCCCTAGAGTAAGGGGATAGGAAGGGGAGGAGGAGCCCACAAAGGAGACAGAATGAACGGCCAGAGAGCTAAGAGGAGAATTAGGAGAAGACAGAGTCTGTGAAGCCAAGGTTGAATAGCGTGTTAAGGAGAAGGGGGTGGTCGACAGTGTCGAAGGTAGCTGAGAGGTTGAGGAGGATTAGGATAGAGTAGGAGCCGTTGGATTTGGCAAGCAAGAGGTCATTGGTGACCTTTGAGAGCGCAGCTTCAGTGGAGTGTAGGGGATGAAAGCCAAATTGGAGGGGGTCAAGAAGAGACTTGGCTTTGAGGAATTCGATGCAGTGGATGTGGACGATTCATTCAAGGAGTTTGGAAAGGAATGGTAGGAGGGAGATAGGGCAATAACTAGAAAGGGAGGTGGGGCCAAGAGAGGGTTTTTTTAGGATGGGGGAGACTTGGGCATGTTTGAAGGCAGAGGGGAAGGAACCAGTGGAGAGTGAGCGGTTGAAGATGGAAGTTAAGGAGGAGAGGAGGGATGTGGTGAGAGATTTCATCTTTAGAGAAGCAGCGTGGTTCAGTGGAAAGAGCCCGGGTTTCGGAGTCAGAGGCCATGGGTTCAAATCCTAGCTCCACCAATTGTCAGCTGTGTGACTTTGGGCAAGCCACTTAACTTCTCAGTGCCTCAGTTCCCTCATCTGTAAAATGGGGATGAAGACTGTGAGCCCCCTGTGGGACAGACTGATCATCTTGTAACATCCCCAGCACTTAGAACAGTGCTTTGCACATAGTAAGTGCTTAATAAATGCCATAATTATTATTATCATTATTATAAGATGAGAAGGAATTGGGGTTTGAAGTACAGGTGGCTGGAGTAGCACTTAAGAGGAGGGAGGAGATCTCTTCTTAAGATGCTGCTGGGAAGGATGGGAGAGTAGCAGAAGGGGTTAACAGCAGGGGGGTTAGAGAAGGGGAAGAAGTGACTTTGGGGAGCTCAGGCATGATGGAGTTAATTTTACTAATGAAGTAGAAGGTCAGATCGTTGGGGGTGAGGGATGGAGAAGGGGGAAGAACAACGGACCTGAGAAGGGAGTTAAATGTACAGAAGAGCTGACAGGGATGATGAGCATGGGTGTCAATAAGGGAGGAGAAATAGTTTTGCCTGGCAGAGGAGAGGGCAGAGCTAAGGCAGGAAAAGATAAACTTGAAGTGAACAAGTTTGGCTTGGTGTTTAGACTTTTGCCAGCAGTGTTCAGCAGCTTGAGCACAAGAGCGAAGGAGGCAGACAGTGGCAGTGGTCTAAGGCTGTGGGTTAGTGGTACGAGAGTGGCAAAGGGAAAGGGGAGTGAGCGAGTTGATCTGAATAGAGAGGGTAGAGTTGAGAGCAGTAATCTGTTCATCAAGATTGGATAGAGAGGAAAGGGAGGTGAGGTGTAGTGTGAGGTGCTGAGAAAGCTGGATGGGGTCGAGAAAGCAGAGGTCTCTGTGAGGTAGTGGCATAGATTTACAGGCGAGAGGAGTGTGAGTGAGGAAGAAGGTGAGAAGGTTATGATCAGAGAGAGGGATTTCAGTGTTGGTGAGGGTGGAGCTGCAGTGGATGATGAGGTCGAGGGTGTGACCAAATTGGTGAGTGGGCAAGGTGGGGTGGAGCAGGAGGTTGGCAGCATCAAGGAGCGATAGAAGGTGGGCGGCAGAGGAGTCACCAGGGACATTCATGTGGATGTTGAAGCCCCGAGGATCAGAGTGGGCATGGAAAAGGAGAGAAGGTATGTGAGAAAGGGGTCAAAATCGTTAAAGAAGTTGGAAGTGGGGCCGGGTTGGGGAGGCGGTAGATGAATCTGGAGGGGGTGGTACAGGCGAATAATGTGGGCTTCAAAGGAGGGGAAGGAAAGGAAAAGGGGAGGAGGGATGGTGCGAAAGTGACATTGGGAAGCGAGAAGGAAACTAACACCTCCTCCTTTTCCGGTGAGATTGGGGGAGTGGGAGAAGATGCCTCCACTGGAAAAAAAAAGCAGAAGAGGCCATGTCATCCAGAGAGAACCACGTTTCAGTTAGGGCGAGGAGGAGTAGAAAGCTGGAAAGGAATAGGTCCAGGATAGAAGGGAGCTTACCTACAAGGAAGCGGCACTTAAAACAGTGCTCGGCACATAGTAAGCACTTAAAATAACTATTATTATTATTATCATCCAAACCCTGTCCTCCGTCTGACTTTCCCATCCCTGAATCACTCTTTTTCACAAGCCCTTGACATTATCCTCGATTCATGTCCTCAAACTCACATATTCATTCTGTCACCAATTCCTGTTGGTTCTATTGTAACAACATTGCTGATATTACCCTTAACTCGCCTCGCAAACAGCCCAGAGATGGGAGGAGGACGGGAGAAGCGAGGGGGTGGGTAGAAAGAAACATGGGACTGGGAGGTGGGGGAAGAGGAGGAGGACGAGGATAACAACAACGCACGCCCGAGGAGATGGGACGGAAAGAGGGCACGATTGACGTCCCTTGGCCTGCCCTCTTCACTAGCCCGGCTCCGCCCCGCGACCGGGCCACTTGCCCCACCCCCCGGGGATGGTTGTGTGACGGTAGGGGACTGCACAAGTGCAGTGGTGGTCGGCTTTAGTCGATTAGGGGTCGGTGGACAGTTAGGCGCTGCGGATTGGGGCGGGTGTTCGTCTAGGAAAGCGGCTAGCTCTGGCCAGAGTGGTGAGTCCGGCCCGAAAGGTGCAGGTCCCCGGTGTAGGCCGAGAACCGAGGGCGGGGGCCGCCGCGGCCCGGTTGGGACGGAGCCACGGGGCCCGGTGGCAGCGGCCAGGCCTGGGGCCCGCGGTCCGGGGCGGCCCGCAGTCCGGGGGGTCGGGCGTGCGGTCTGGGGTGGGGGTGGGGGGGGCGGACGGCTCCCAGCTCCCAGCCCAAGCCAGCTCGCCCCCAGAGCCGGGGAGAGAGTGAGGGGAGCAGCGGGGCCGCCGGGCCGGGGCCGGAGAGGAGCGCCTGAGGCGGCGGTGGAGGCGGCGGCCGTGTGTTCCCAGGCCGGGACTTCCCCTGCCGGAGCTTGGGCCCGGTCGGGCGGGGTCAAGGCCCCCCTCCCCCTCCCCGCCACAGGGGCCCAGGGCCGATGGAGCTCAGGGCCGGAGGGTCTGGGGCCGGGGAGGAGGGCGGACAATGTGCTCTTGGTCCTCCAGGCCCGACCCCAGCCCCGGCCTCCGAGTGACCAGTAACTTCCCCGTCCGGGTTCGTGAAGTTGTAGCAGCTGTTCCGTGAGCACTTTAAGTCTGACAGCCTGAATTTTTAGTGTAAAAATAAGAGAAACTCTCATATATGGCTTGCTAATTGTACCGGATTTTAATGTATTCTTTTGCACCATACCTAGTAACAGTAGTAATAATAATTGTCGTATCTGTTAAGCTCCTATTATGAATCAAGCACTATATTACACACTGGTGTAGATGCAAGTAAGCTGTTTGGGCAGGGAATGTGACTGTTTTGTTATTTTGTGCTCCCCGAAGCGCGTAATATGGTGTTGTCCAAACAGTGAGCGCGCAGTAATTACGATTGAATATACGAAAGGTCGGAGGGCAGCAGGTATTGAATAGCCAGTTCTCAACTACGCTTAAATGACTTGCTCAGAAGTGGTTGAATCGGGATTGAAACCCGAGTCCCTGACTCAAAGGCCCTTGCTCTTTCCAGGAGGCCATGCTGCTTTCATATTCTCCAGCCTTCTATTTCTTGGCTCTAAAAGTTAACTCACTCGGTTCCATATTGTATTTGTATCAATCAACAGTAAGCTCTCTTGATTAATGGACCTGATTTATTAATAATATTATACTGTGTATATGTCTATAAATATAAACGTGAACTAGCTGGCAAATCTACCTAGAAAAAAGCCACTCCTTTTTAAAATATGTTTACAAGGTTTCACCAGTTTTCCCCCTTCTCTCTCTCTACTGTCACAGAAACAGTGGACATATAGTCTAATAGTAACCCAGAGAACAGTCCTAATGCTGTTTTTATATTCAGTTTTTTATTCCGAAACAAACTGACTTAGCTGAAAGTGATTATTTAATAGAAAAGCTATTATTTGATTTGTTGACTTTAAAGATTTTCTTTCAACTTCATTTAACAGTACTTACTGAGAGCCTACTGAGAGCAAAGCACTGTACAGTGCAAAGTGGAAAAAAAAATATAGGGCTAAAATGTTGATCCATTGCCCCATGTCCCCATGTGTTTCCCAGTATTAAAATGAAGTGGGGAGGAATTGGTGACAGACACAAAGGAGAGATGAAATAGAAAGAAAGGATCAACAGTCTACTTTTAAAGGGGCAATAGTGCATCGCAGCAAAAGGAAAAGTTTCATGTTCCTGGATGCTCAGGTCCAGCTGTTGAAAATCCAACAATCACAACACCCTTCTAGACTGTGAGCCCGTTGTTGGGTAGGGACCATCTATAAGTTGCCGATCTGTACTTCCCAAGTGCTTAGTACAGTGCTCTGCACACAGTAAGTGCTCAATAAATGCAATTGATTGAATGAATGAATGAACAGCCATAGCCATGGTTACACTTAGAGCCTTTCCAGGGTTGCTGCCATTGTGCTGTCACCTTGCCATGCTGGAGCGACGGGTGATAGAAGCCCCAAATGCTGTGGAGGCAGTGGGCCACCTGGGGCCTTAATTCACTTAGAACAAACTAGGGTTACTATATTGTGTACCTGACTGCTCTCAACACCTGCAACCCATCCCAGTCAATCAGTGGTATTCATTGAGCATTCACTGAATGCAGAGCTCTGAAGTAAGTGCTTGGAAGCGTGTACTGCAACAGGGTGGGTAGGCACACATTACCTGCTCACAGTGAGCTCAATATTAGTAACTGTGGTTTTTGTTAAGCACTTACTGTATGTCAGGCTCTGAACTAAGCCCCGGGGCAGATACAAGCAAATGGGGTTCCACACGGTCCCTGTCACACTTGAGGTTCACAGTCTTAATTCCCATTTTACAGATGAGGTAACAGGCACAAAGAAGTGAAGTGACTTGCCCAAGGCCACACAACAGACAAGTAGCAGAGCTGCGGTTAGAACCCATGACCTTCTGACTCCCAGGCCTGTACTGGGATTATACCATGCTTCTTCCCAGAGTTTTTACCCCATTCTGGTAAAAGTACTTTATGTCCTTTTGTCCCAAACAGTAGATCAATCAATCAATCAATCAATCATTTATTCATTCATTCATTCGTATTTAGTGAGTGCTTACTGTATACAAAACACTGTGCTACACACTTGGTAAGTACAATACAGCAAATAAAGAGACAGTTCCTTCCCACAACGGCCTCACAGTCCAGCGACGGGGAGACAATACAAGTAAACAGGCATCAGTATAAATAAATAAAATTATAGCTATATACATATGTACCTAAGTGCTGTGGGACGGGGGACAGGGGAGGAGCAAAGGGAGCGTGTCAAGATGACATGGAAGGACGGGAAGATGAGGAAAAGTGGGGCTTAGTCTGGGAAGGCCTCCTGGAGGAGGCGCACCTTTAGAGGAGCAGCGTGGCTCAGTGGAAAGAGCCCGGGCTTTGGAGTTAGAGGTCGTGGTTTCAAATCTCGGCTCCACCACTGGTCAGCTGTATGACTTTGGGCAAGTCATTTCACTTCTCTGGGCCTCAGTTACCTCATCTAGAAAATGGGAATGAAGACTGAGCCCCACATGGGACAACCTGATCACCTTGTAAGATCCCCAGTGCTTAGAACAGTGCTTGGCATATAGTAAGCTCTTAACAAATACCAACATTATTATTATTATTATTCAGTGGGGCTTTGAAGGTGGGGGAGAGTGGTTATTCGGCGGATTTGAGGAGAGAAGGCATTCCAGGCCAGAGGTAGGATGTGGGCCAGGATTAGACGGCGAGCCAGGTGAGATTGAGGCACAGTGAGAAGGTTAGCACCAGATGAGTGGATGTGTGAACTGGAATGTAGTCAGTGAAGCCAAGAATGGATAACATATCCAGGAGAAGGGGATGGTCCACAGTGTGGAAGGCAGATGAGTGATCGAGGAGCATTAGGATGGTGTAGGAGCCATTGGAGTTGGCAAGAAGGAGATCATTCGTGACCTTTGAGAGGGTGGTTTCAGTGGAATGAAGAAGCCAGATTGGGTGGGGGGGGGGGGGGGGGGGGGTTCAGGAGAGAGTTGGAGGAGAGGAATTTGAGGCAGCTAATGTAGATGATGCACTCAAGGAGTTTGGAAAGGAATGGTGGGAGGGCGAAGGGGCAGTAACTGAAGGGGGCTATGGAGTCAAAGGAGATTTTTTTTTAGGAAGGGGGAGCCGTGGGCATGTTTGAAGGCAGTGGGGAAGAAGCCATTGGAGGGTGAGCGGTTGAAGGTGGTAGTGGAGGAGGGAAGGGGTGAGAGTTTTTATAAAGTGTGAAGGAATGGTGTCTGATATGTATGTGGAGGGAGTGGCATTTGAGACGAGGAAGGAGATCTCTGAGATACTGCTGGTAATGATGGGAAAGTTGAAGAGGGGGCCAAGAGGCAGGGGATTGAGGAGGAGGAGGGGTGATTTTTGGGAGTTCAGATCTGTGGTGTTAATTTTCTGCACAGGTCAGACATCCTACTTGGGAAGCCCTCCCCTCTTGGCTGATCCATGTCCTTTCTACACTTTGTTAAAACTCACCCTTTCATAAAAAACTTTCTCAGTTTAACACTTTCTGGATTTCTCTACAATAGCCACACTAATAAATCCAAATGTACATGTAAATTGATTTTGCATTGCTGTAATTGTTAATGTCACCTCTTTATCCAGTCACTTTTATCACCTGCACTTTGTATTAGACTTTCCTTTCCTCCCCTTGCTTATTTAACTGGAAATTTATCTAGCGTGGTGACTCTGTTTATCTTCTCCTGTGACTTTCTGTAATATTAAAGTTACTCTATTCTATATGTATAAATACTGGCTGAATATCTTCTGATATTTGAAGTTATTAAATGGAAGAAACTGACCCCTTGCTTTTCAATTCCACTGAAAATAATTGTGTATATTGAACACTTACTGTGAGCAGAGCACTAAGCTTTAAGGAAAGTACAGTACAAAGGAGTTTACTGTCTATGGGAGCCCTGCAGAAAGGAAAGAAGTTAATAAAAATTAAGGAAAATACCTGTTGTACATGAGACTACATGAAAAATGGTCAGAAACTCCTTTGAAGTTTTGTGCCAAATGACTATAATCTCAAGACATCACTTACAGTTGAAGGACAGTGCTTTACACCTAGTGTGCATTCAGTTTATATTGCTGAAACGGACTGATTATATACCCAGTCCTGCTTTAAACCATGCTTTCATCACATAGTTTAAGTATAGCATGATGAAAGAATTAGGAAACAGTCATCCCATAGCACAAGTTTGTTCTGCCATAATTTAGTACAAAAGTTGGTGTAAGTAGATTTGATGTAGGTAGAGATAGCTGTGTGGATGCTCAAAGTAAAGGTCAAGATGCAGTGTTGTATTTTCTGGTGTATTTGTAACATGATATTTAATAGAGTACAAAAATAATGGATGGCAAGTGTTCTGCTATTGGTGGGCTTTAATACGAGAATTTATTGAAATGTCAATTTAGATTATATTTCTGAACCATCTACCCCATTCCTCCAACTTCCATTGACTCAATGGCTACTGTCAAGTGATTTTCCCTGTAACAGGTGATGGATTGTCCAGAAGCACAAGGAAACCTCCCTGTACAGGCTAGGTTTGGGGCAGACAACGTGAGCCAGAACTGTGACACCATTTACCTGTTTTTAAGTCAACTCTGGGTTCACCTATGAACCTTTCCACTCTCCAATGCCACAAATACCAGCATTATTGTAACTGGAATGTCACAGTGAAATACTAATTTACCTTATGAGTTTTCCTTAGTGCATACCTGATTAAAAAAAAAATATTTCCATTGCTGGAATTTTATTTTTTGTGTTTTACCTAGAGATTAACTAAATTAGAGAAGGTTTTTGTATAGACTAATAAAATTTCAGCAGCAACATTGAAATGACACTGACACTGAAGGAGATGTCCAGAATTAGTGTTTCGAATTCATAGAAAGTACTGTTGGCATTTGAATAATAATAAGGGAACAAAAATATCCTTGGTGCCATCCTCAACTCTCTGCTGTCATTCAATTCTCACATTTCATGTATTGCCAAATTTTACATTTTTTTCTGCACATTACCTCTTGAATCTGCCTTTTTCGGTCCACCTAAACTGCTAATATCTTAGTAAAAGCTCTGTTTTTGTTTCTTATAGCCTATTGCAATAGTTATATAGCTGTTCTTTTATCATCATCAATCGTATTTATTGAGCACTTACTGTGTGCAGAGCACTGTACTAAGCGCTTGGTAAGTACAAGTTGGCAACATGTAGAGACAGTCCCTACCCAAAAGTGGGCTCCCTCTTCAATTTATATTGTGTGCTACCACACAGACCATATTCGTGAAATGTTCCCCAACCCTCATCTCTCTTCTCTTCAAAATCCTTCTCTAATTCCCTGTGTCTCTTCACATCAAAGAAATACACCTCACAGTTGGCTTCAAGGCTGTCTTCCACCTGGCACTGCCTTATCCATTTTCTGTTTTAACCAGCTACTCCTCTGTGCTTCTTCCAAGCCAACATTCTAGTTGTGTCTTGCTCTCTATTCTCCCACCTCCATCCCCTCACACGTGCTATTCCCTAATTAGAAATTCAGTACCTCCTTATTCAGATTCTTCATAAAATACCATCTCCTCCAACAAGCTTTCTCAGATTAATTTCCCAACACCCAAGGCTATACCCCTTCATCCGTCTCTAACACCTAGGAACCTAATTATACTTCCTCAGCATCCACTCAAGTTTATTTTAAGTCTTTATGTTTTCATTTGCTTCCCTATTGAACTGTGAACTCTTGGGGAAGGAACATGTTTCTTTGTTACTCTGAACTTTCCAAAAGCCTAGGACAGTGCACCACGCTAAGTGGGTGCTCAATAAATGCTACAACTACTACAGTGACCCGTTCCCAGAACAAGAAGAGCACTTACCCTAACATGGAAGAAAGATATAAGTTATTTCCTCTTGACTGTAAACTCCTTGTTTGCAGGGAACGTCTGCCTATTCTGTACTGTCCCAAATGCTTAATGTAATGCTCAGCAACTGGTAAGTGCACAATTGTATGATTAATTTATATTATAGAGTAATCAAAATAGTTGAATGTCAGTTGACTAAACACATAATTTCTGAAGATAAGTTTAAGTAGGTATGTGAGTGCTAGAGTTGGCTGATAAGTTTTTGTGACTTGGGTGCTACCCGGGAAGAAATGTTGAAGGCTTTCAGGAAGGGTGTGAATATAAGGAGGGCAATGGTCTGTCAGTTTTTGGGGAGGGTGAGGAGTTCTAAGAGGGTGGAGGTTGAAGTATGCAGATTGAATTACAGCTAGTAGGTTGTAGGTTATTAGTGTGAGAAGGTCTAAGAGAGTGGGTGGGGAAGTGGTGGGTGAAGAGGGCGTGAGTTGGAATGAGTTGGTGGTGAATCTTGGAGCCAGTTGGAATATTTAGATTTTACTTAATTTGGGTTTCTGAACTGGAGGTAAACCAGCATATAAGGTTTCTGTGAAGGCTTTTCTCCATTTTAGATTTCCCAGGAAGGGAAAGGGAAAGTATGTGGTAGATAATGGTTCAAAAGGTAGGTCAACCATATTAGCTTCAGTTCCATATAAAATATGGAGGGAAAATATGATCTATAAAATTAGCTATAGGGAGAAACAATTTTCCAAGTTTCAAAGTTACTGCTGGTTTGCAAACAGTACAGACATTTTTTAAAAATTTGCTTCATATCCTGTAACTAAATTTTAATGTCTAAGCATGTGTGTTTAGGTACCTACATTTCATTAATTTAATGATTACAATATTTATGTTTCAGAAATGGCCAGCAGCTTTCCAAACTGTTTCACGGAACTTTCATTTAAACATGGGTGGAAATGAAAGAGCATCTGCTAAGGTTTCAGATTCTGTGAGCCTATGTTTTACTGTTTCAATGGACTGGGTTGTTAGGAAAATTTTAATATCACTTCATTTAAAGGTGGCTTAAATATACTCTTAAAAAAAAGAAAAATTTTGATAGAAATGGCAATTAAAAAGGAAAACCTGGCTTGCATGATCATTTTAATGAATTCAGATTGTTTACTGAAATAATTTTTCTTGATCAGAGGATGATCTGATAATGGCTATCACTGATTTACCAGTCCTGGGTAGATAAAACCAAGTTTAAGTCCATTATACTTAGATAGAAGGTGGTCGTCGGAAGTCACGGTGAAGTCTGAATGAAAAAGAGCTAAATACAGATTACAGAGATCAAGGAAAGAATTAGTAGAGAGGAAGTGAAGGCAACAGGTGAAAGAGGTTGGAAGGACGGGAGAAGGGATATGGGCCCGTGAGTTCCTTAAGAGTATAAATAATACAAAATATAGGCTTTTTCTTTTAGAACAGTAATTCATTCAATCATATTTATTAAGCACTTGTGTGCAGAGCACTGTACTAAGCGCTTGGAAAGAACAGTAATTAAACAGTATGCCATCACTGTTTTGTGTCTTTGAGTTACTCTTGTCCCAGGTTAGAGATGTGAGCAAAAAAATTAATCTCTTTAATAAAAGACTGATGAAAATTTTTGTCCTCTCTTCACTGCTTCTTTGGGAAAATCTGTGTCATTTAGTGGTGGAAGTGGTAATTCTGTGAAATTTTAAATTAGTCTCCCTTTTTCTTCATTTGAATTTGGAGTTTATAGAAATTGAGTACGTGCTTTGTGCCACATACTAAGTAACAATCTTAATGCCTCATTGGCTGGAGTCGCATGCAACCATTTGGCCTTCTTGATGGAGTGATATTACCAACAACTGAAATTTTGTCCTAAGTATTCTTGAGAATAGTAATAATAATGTTGTTATTTGTTAAGCGCTTATTAAGAACCGAGCACTGTTATAAGTGCTGGGGTAAATACAGGGTAATCAGGTTGTCCCACATGGGGCTCACAGTCTCAATCCCCATTTTACAGATGAGGTAAGTGAGGCACCGAGAAGTTAGGTGACTTGCCCAAAGTCACACAGCTGACAAGGGGCAGAGGCGGGATTAAAACCCACAACCTGTGACTCCTAAACCTGGGCTCTTTCCACTAAGCCACGTGATTGCTGGGAGAGGTTTGCTGGGAGAGGTTTTCTTTTCCCCCAGATCAATCCTCTACAAAGTTATGAGAAAATTCTGTTTGTGGATGTGTTATAGCACTTGGGTTCCTTGTTTTCTGGTATGTTGACCAGTTCCCCTTGACTTCTGTAGTTATGGCCTGTTTCATGGTCTGTCTTGTTATATCAATAATATCACTATTCATCTTGGGTGGCACTAAAATTGAGGGTATTTTGAGGGATGTTACCTTTTTTATACTCTTCAGAGAGGAGTATATAGTTGGGGGAAAGAGTTTAGCCATGTAATCTGATTTTATGAACATTAATGAGATAACTTTTATCTCATTAATAAAGGAAAAAGGCCCTTGTTATCACCAAGTTACATTAACGACAACCTCATTCACACCTACTCAGCCCTCCTGTCCCGCCATCGACCCCCGGCACACGTCCTCCCCCGGGCCTGGAATGCCCTCCCTCTGCCCATCCTCCAAGCTAGCTCTCTTCCTCCCGTCAAGGCCCTACTTGAGAGCTCTCTCCTCCAGGAGGCCTTCCCAGACTGAGCCCCTTCCTTCCTCTCCCCCTCGTCCCCCTCTCCATCCCCCGCATCTTACCTCCTTCCCTTCCCCACAGCACCTGTCTATATGTATATATGTTTGTACATATTTATTACTCTGTTATTTATTTTGCTTGTACCTATCTATTCTATTTATTTTATTTTGTTAGTATGTTTGGTTTTGTTCTCTGTCTCCCCCTTCTAGACTGTGAGCCCACTGTTGGGTAAGGACTGTCTCTATATGTTGCCAGCTTGTACTTCCCAAGCGCTTAGTACGGTACTCTGCACACAGTAAGCTCTCAATAAATACGATTGATTGATTGACTGATTTTACTCCTCCAAATTTCTACCCAGTATCCAGTACTGGACCGTGAATATGATGCATTTGTTGGTGGTTCTGGTGGAGCAGGTGTACGGGCTGTGTTTGGTTTGTCAGAAGCTGGATTTAAAACTGCATGGCTTACCAAGCTGTTCCCTACCAGATCACATACTATTACTGCCCAAGTAAGAAAAAAAATTCACATAAACCTTAGGAGGGGCTGACATGACGTGTTTTGATGACTGAATGTGAGCATGAGCTGAACTCAAAAGGGTGTCATTTCTGGGACACTGCCAGGTTTGTGCAAATTTACTCTAGAAAAATAACCACTATTAGAATGTAAGTTAATGTGATTTTTTACACTATATTTTCCTTTATTTTTCACACTGCTATTTAGTGCAGGTTTAGAATGCAATTTTGATTCTTGTAAACCGTCTCCAGTTTTATCCAGTGAGACTGAAGATATTACAATCCTTATATGTCCAATAAGTCTTTAGTCCTAATAACCATGTTTTTCCAACCATCAGAACTTACAGGAACTACATCTGAATGACTGATGGATGAGGCTGTATGTCAAATTAAACAAGTAACAATAGTTAATTGAAACTAACCTTCCTACATGGATCTCAATAGTCATAGAACGAGAAACAACATGTCTGGATGCCAGGTCCTTTGCAACAGGTGCATATCTTTCCATAAATCATTCCCCTTGACTGTTAATGAGAATGCTTCCTTTATCTTGACAGCCTTCCGTGATGAGACTATCTGCTCCATACATGCCTGCAAAGACACCTCATGAAGTTCCATATCTTTCTCCTTGAATGTTAATGAGAATGCCTCCTTCATCTTGTCAGCATTCAGTGAAGAGACTACCTGCTCCATATATGCCTGCAAAGTAACTTCATGAAGTTCCATAGCCAAGCCAGAAATACAGTAATTTCTTGCACATTCCTCAATATTCGGGAGAAAGTGATTGACAAAGGATGACTATGGGATTCTTTCACAGAAGCAAGGAAAAAGGGTTGGAAGATAAACCTGGCCAAATGGTTACTGACTGAAGAGGGGAAGCACACCTGAAGCCTAAGGCTTTGGCTGTAACCTTACTGTTTATTTTTTAAAGACTAATCACGTAGATTGCTTTTCCTTTTAGCAGTATTTACAGCCATAAAGTTGTCAGCTCAATTATAAACTTAGAAAGGAGACTTATAAAAACTAAAATGAAGCCTATTATACCTTTTAATGACCTGGAAAATAGATAATGACCTAAACGAAACATCTCCTCCTCGTCCTTATTTCCATCCTCACACCTCCAGGTTTTGCTCAAGAAACATACTGAGGCTCAGATGTCTGGTACAACGGCAATTCATTCAATTGCATTTATTAATAATAATAATAATAATGATGGCACGTATGAGTCCCCTGAGGATGCCATTCAGACTTAGAACTTTTGTGGGCAAGATTTTCATGGTCAAACCCAAGCGCTACACTCTAGATAAAATTTGGAATCTGGCTACTTGAACCTTGAGTTTTTAGAGTGATCAACCTTGGAAAAGGTTTTTTTTTAGATGGTTAGGACTATGTATTATAGAATGAACAGGTCTGTTATATGCTTACAGAAATTCATGCTGCATGACATAGTGAAAAGAGCACTAGTCTGGTAGTCAGAGGACCTGATTCTAATTCTAGCTCCATGGCTGCTTTCACTGAGCCTGTTTCCTCATCAGTAATATCCGTTGTCCTCCTGCTTAGACTCTGAGCCCCATGTGGGACAGGGACTTTATCCAACCTATATTCCATCTGCACCCCAGAGTTTGGGTAGACAGATTGACAGATTATTAATAAGGGAAGCAATTTAGCTAAGTGAGAAGACAGGAAAGAATGGTTGCTTTTTTATTGTATTTTAAATCTTAACAGAAGTATATTAATCTTATTGCAAGGGATCAAACTGACAGTGGAAATGCTCATTGACATTTTATTTTTCTTTGGACATTCCAAGTAAAATATGTAAATCTGAGGTGTTACCCAGTTATAAAGCCAAAATGGAGTGGGTACTTGAGTGGAATTCAGTTCACCTCACACATAGTAGTCACCTTAATTTGTATATCCTATCCTGTGTCAAGCTCTGTACTAAGCATCTGGGAGAGTCAGCAGAAGCAAATACCTTCTTTGGCTTCAAGGAACCTACAAGTCAGTCAGCTGAAGCAAATATCTTCTATGGCCTCAAGGAACCTAAAAGTCAATAGGGAGACCAACAGAAAATGACGTAAGTTATGGAATCAGGGAAAAACAAAGATATAATAAGAAGTACAGATATGTCAGGGTGAAATAACTGAATAGATAAATTTATCTATGATGAGAGAAATTAAATGCAAAATAACTAAGGGTGCTTGTTGATGAAAATAGGGGTTGTAGATTAATCAGGAAAGATTTCTTGAAGGAAATGGGATTTTAGGAATGCTTTGAAGATGGGGAGAGTTATTTTCTGGTGAATTACGTCTATCTCAGCATTAGGTTCTTTGAATTTGATATTTTTTATAACTAAAATTAACTATCAAATTTTGAGAAAAGCTTTTCTGCCCTGGGTTCCCCAAGGGAAAGCTAGGGATGTTTAGATGGTCTGTCATAAAACAATTAGGCCGGTTGTCAAGTCCCTCCACACTTCCTCTTGTACTGTTCTTTCAGTTAGTCCTCAGTTGACAAGCAGAATTGCCTAGTGGATAGAGCACAGGTCTGGGAATAAGAATGACCTGGGTTCTAATCCTGGCTCTGCCACTTGTCCTCTGTTAGGCCTTGGGCAAGTTACTTAACTTCTCTGTCCCTCTGATAAGTCATCTGTAAAATGGGAAGTAAAACTGTGTGCCTCATGTGGGACAGAGACTGTATCCAACCTAATAAGTTTAAATGTCCAAAATTGAACTACTTATCTTCCCATCCAAACCCTGTCCTCTCCTTTACTTTCCCATCACTGTAGGTGGCACACCAATCTTCCTGTTTCACAAGCTCTTAACCTGACGTTATCTTTGACTCCTCTCTTTCAGTGTTGTCAGATCTACCCTTTCCTCTCCATCCAAAGTGCTGCCACATTAATACAGTCATTTACTGTGTCCCGCCTGGAGTACTGTGTCAGCCTCCTTGCTGACCTCCCAGCCTCCTGTTTCTCCCCATCCAGTCCATACTTCGCTCTTCTGCCAGAATCAAGTTTCAACAAAAGTGTTCAGGACATGTATCACCTCCCCTCAAGAAACTCCCGAGGTTGTCCATTCACCTCTGCATCAAACAAAAAACTCCACACCATTGGCTTTAAAGCACTCAATCACCTTGCCTCCTAAGGATTATTTTACCCTCCGGATTCCGTCATGACAGCCACCGAGATCACCCTTCCCAAGGAACCCAACATTGGACCCTGAGTCCTCCTTTCTCCCGGAAGGATCTTTCCCCTAGCGATGCCTCCACCAGAGTGTCAATATCTCCATTAGGAGCCGCCCTGGACTCCGAGTCCTGCTGTTTCCAGTAGGACCTTTCCCCTCCAGTCACTTCCAGAAGGGTGCTGAGATCTCCCTGGGAGCCCACCATAGGACCCAGAATCCTCCTTTCTTCTAGTAGGATATTTCCCCCCAGATGCCGCCATGAGGACACCAAGATCTCCCTTCCTGAGAAGCCCACGGTCGGGCCCCAGTGACCCACAACCAGGCTTATGGTCATCCCCCTCCTGGACACCTGTATCCTTGAGGACATTGAGGCTCCCTCCAACCCCCCCGCAGGGCCCGCGGCCAGTCAGAAGCTCATGAATCTACCAAATGACCCATGAGAATTGATCTCTCTGCCGAATATCCAACTCCCCTGAGCTGGGACCCCTCCTCTGATCACTAGAATCACCCCTCGAGGCGACCTCTAGTCCATACAGTTGTCAACCAGGGCCGTGGGACATTGTGTTCCCCAGCTTCTCCCCCCACCCCCTGCCCCCTCACCCCCAAAGCGATCATCTTTGGGGAGTTCCCACTCCCTCCTTCCCTGTGTTAGGACTTGATGTGACTGATTACTCCTGCTCCGTCCTGGAGTAACAATAGCCTTGTTCTCACTGTGTTACTTTAGCAACTACCTGCATTGGCACCTACTCAGCCCACCCATGTCCTCTTCCTAGGTGTTATTTACTCCTCTTCCAAGGTTTTTCCTCTCCCATGTCTCCATAACAGTTTCGTCCTTCTCCAGAATTGCCGTCCATAGGACTCCATCCTCCACTGCCTCAGAGACAATTCAACCAAGAGCTTCTGGACTCTACTTGCTATTAAGTCTTTTTGATTTGAATGATTTGAGAAGGAGCATGGCTCAGTGGAAAGAGCCTGGGCTTTGGAATCAAAGGTCATGGGTTCAAATCCCAGCTCTGCCAATTGTCAGCTGTGTGACTTTGGGCAAGTCACTTAAATTCTCTGTGCCTCAGTTACCTCATCTGTAAAATGGGGATTAAGACTGTGAGCCCCCCGTGGGACAACCTGATCACTGTGTAACCTCCCCAGCGCTTAGAACAGTGCTTGGTACATAGTAAGCGCTTAATAAATGCCATTATTATTATTATTATTATCCATGGACAGTTCAACCTTCTACTCTGGGCATTACCTGATTATGTTGTTGTTGCTATTGCATGTTAATTGTTAACTGCTCTTAGGGCTGTCATTTACCTCATCATGACCTTTCAATTCCCTTGCTCCCACCTGTCCATCACAGTCCTCACCTTCCCCCTCCCTTCTCCCACACAGCTCTTTCCCTCCCCTTGCTCTATCCTCACCCCTTCTCCTCGCCATCCTTCCTAGAGTCCCTCTTTACCAGCACCAACCCTCATCCCCCTCCCCTTGCACAGGCCCCCACCAAACCCCTCCCTTCCAATCTTCTCCTGTCTCAGTGCCACCCCTCATTCCACTCCCCTCACCTAGGCCCCCATCAACTCATTCCCATCCAAATCCTCTCCACCCCCCCGCACCACTCCCCGTCTCTCCCCTCCCTCCATAGCTGCTGCCAAGTGTGGCCTATGGAACCCCTGCTCCATTAAGGGAAAGTTCCCCTTCATCCCTGACCTATTCCTTTCCTGCGCTCTCCTCCTCTTCGCAATCACTGAAACCTGGCTCATCCCAGATGACATGGTCTCTTCTGCTGCTCTCTTCAGCGAAGACTCTTCTTTTTCCATTCCCCCAGACTCACTGGGAAAGGAGGAGGTGTCAGCTTCCTTCTTGCACCCCAGTGCCACTTTTGCACCATCCCTCCTCCCCTCTTTTCGTCCTCTCCTCTGAAGCCCATATAATCTGCCTCTACCACCCCCTTCAGATTCTTGTAGCCATCATCTGCCACTCTCCTAGTCCCACCTCCAATTTCTTTAACCATTTTGACTGCTTTCTCACCTTCTTTCTCTCTTTTTCCATGCCCACACTGATCCTCGGAGACTTCATCATCCACGTGGATGTACCTGGTGACTCCTCTGCCACCTATCTTCTATCATTCCTTTACTCCTGCTGCTCCACTCCACTTCCCCCACTCACCAAATTGGCCACACCCTCATTGTCTTCATCTCTAACCGCTACACTATCTCCACCCCCACCAAGTGAAACTTTGAAATCCCTCTCTCTGATCATAACCTTCTCACCTCTCACACTCCTTTCCCCTGTAAATCTGTATTACTCCCCCACAGAGACCTTCACTCTCTCGACACCATCCATCTCTCTCAGTGCATCACACCCTATCTTGCCTCCCTCACCACTCTATCCAATTTTGATGGCCAAATTGAAGCTCTCAACTCCACCCTCTCTACTCAACTCAACTCACTCATTCCCCAATCGCTTTGTCAATCTTGGACAAGTCACATTATTTCTCTGGGCCTCAGTTCCCTTATCTGTAAAGTGGGAATTAAGACCGTGAGCCCCATGTGAGACAGGGACTGTGTTCAACCTGATTACCTTGTATTTACCCCAGAGTATGGAGTGGTAACTGGTACATAGTAAGTGCGTAGCAAGTACCATCATTATTATTACCACTTTTACTATCCCTTTACTATCAGTCAGTGGTATTTATTGAATACATTTATTGAATACTTCGTCCTCCAAACCCTCTTCCAAACCCCGGCTTCCTCTTCCAACCACCAGCTTCCTCCTCCCACCTCCAGTGTCTTCCCCCAACTCCCAGTTTCCTCCTTCAGTCTCCATCTCCCTCCTCCAACCCCCAAGCACTGTACTGTGCACCTGGAAGAGTCCAGCATAGCATCTACTCTTCTACTACCACAACCACTACTACTATCTATTACTATCAATGGTATTTATTGAACACTTGCTGTGTGCAAAGCAGTGTACTAAGAGCTTGGGAAGAGAACCATACAGCAAATATCACTGCTACTACCACTATCTTTATCTTTATTACTGCCACCACCACAACCATTGCTACTAATACCTCACCGCTATCAATCAGTTCTATTGATTGAACTCTAAGTGGGTGCAAAATACTAAGTGCTTGCCAGTGTACAATGCAACAAATACTGCTACCAGTACTATGTAACCTACTGTCAATCAGTAGTATTTATTGAGTGCTTGTTGTGTGCAAAGCACTGAACTAAATACTTAGGAGAGTACAATACAAGAAATACTGTTACTGCTACTACCACCACTACTGCTATCTCACCTACTCTCAGTCAACCTGACTGTCTGACTTACTGAGCAGTTACTTGGTGTAGAACACTACTAAGCACTTGAGAGAGTATAATACAAGTAATATTGTCACTATGAACACCACCTTTTCAGAGCAGCATGGCGTAGTGGATAGAGCACAGGCCTGGGAGTTAGAAAGCCTTGGGTTCTAATCCTGGTTCTGCCACTTCTCTGCTGTGTGACCTTGGGCAAGTCACTTCACTTCTCTGGGCTTTAGATACCTCATCTGTAAAATGGGGATCGAGACTGGGAGCCCCATGAAGGACAGGGGCTATGTCCAACCCAATTTTCCTGTATCCACTCCAGCATTTATTACAGTGCCTGGCACATAATAAGTGCATAACAAATACTGTGACTTAGTGGAAAGAGCACAGGCTTGCAAGTCAGAGGAAGTAGGTTCTAATCTCGGCTCTGCCACTTGTCTGCTGTGTGACCTTGGGCAAACCACTTAACTTCTCTGTGCCTCAGTTACCTCATCTGTAAAATAGGGATTGACCATAAGCCCCATGTGGGACAAGCTGATTGCCTTGGATCTACCCCAGTGTTTATTTAGAACAGTGCTTGGCACATGTTCAGTGCTTAACAAATACCATAATAATAATAACTATTGTTATTATTACTACTACTACCTCACCTAATATCAATCAGTTGCATTTATTGAACACTTATAGCAAATAGCACTGTACAAACCGCTAGGGAGAGTACAGTCCAATCAATCAATCAATCAATCAATCGTATTTATTGAGCGCTTACTATGTGCAGAGCACTGTACTAAGCGCTTGGGAAGTACAAATTGGCATCACATAGAGACAGTCCCTACCCGATAGTGGGCTCACAGTCTAAAAGGGGGAGACAGAGAACAGAACCAAACATACCAACAAAATAAAATAAGTAGGATAGAAATGTACAAGTAAAATAAATAAATAAATAAACAGAGTAATAAATATGTACAACCATATATACATATATACAGGTGCTGTGGGGTAGGGAAGGAGGTAAGACGGGGATGGAG
This sequence comes from Tachyglossus aculeatus, assembly GCF_015852505.1. Lineage (NCBI taxonomy): Eukaryota > Metazoa > Chordata > Mammalia > Monotremata > Tachyglossidae > Tachyglossus > Tachyglossus aculeatus. The sequence goes on along the minus strand of NC_052094.1, from coordinate 2,352,905 downwards.
AGGGGGACGAGGGGGAGAGGAAAGAAGGGGCTCAGTCTGGGAAGGCCTCCTGGAGGAGGTGAGCTCTCAGCAGGGCCTTGAAGGGAGGAAGAGAGCTAGCTTGGCGGATGGGCAGAGGGAGGGCATTCCAGGCCCGGGGGATGACGTGGGCCGGGGGTCGATGGCGGGACAGGCGAGAGCGAGGTACAGTGAGGAGATTAGTGGTGGAGGAGCGGAGGGTGCGGGCTGGGCAGTAGAAGGAGAGAAGGGAGGTGAGGTAGGAGGGGGCGAGGTGATGGAGAGCCTTGAAGCCAACAGAGTGGGTAGACAGATTCCCTGCCCACAACAAGCTTATAGTCTTGGGGGAGTGCGGACACTGAAAATAATCCGGAATGATTCTTACCGTCATCCCATGAGATATAAATTAAGCCCCAACTTTCCTTCTGCTCCTCATCCCCAACGCCTCGGCTCCCTCCTTCTGCTCTTCCCACTTCCTGCCCCACAGCACTTGTGTATATATATATTTATTATGTTTGTTTTATTAATGGTGTATATACACCTATAATTCTGTTTATATTGATGCTGTTAATGCCCATCTACTTGTTTTGTTGTCTGTCTCCCCAGCTACTAGACTCTGAGGCCATTGCTGGGTAGAGATTGTTGTTGTTGGGTAGAGATTGTCTCTATTTCTTACTGAATTGTGCTTTCCAAGCACTTAGTACAGTGCTGTCCATACAGCGCCCAATAAATACAATTTAATGAATGAATGACTCTCACACCACTAACATAGCATTGGATCATCTCCACTGTCTGCCTCCTTTGTTCTTATGCTCAAGCTGCCTAATGCTCCTGGCAGAAGTCTAGAGAAGCAGCACGGCTCAGCATGGGCTTTGGAGTCAGAGGTCATGAGTTCAAATCCCGGCTCCACCAATTGCCAGCTGAGTGACTTTGGGTAAGTCACTTAACTTCTGTGTGCCTCAGCTACCTCATCTGGAAAATGGGGATTAAAACTGTGAGCCCCCGTGGGACAACCTGATCACCTTCTAACCTCTCCAGTGCTTAGAACAGTGCTTTACACATAGTAAGCGCTTAATGAATGCCATTATTATTATTATTATTAAACACCAGGCCAACCTTGTTCACTTTAAATTTATCCTTTTTTGCTTTAACTCTGCCTTCTGCTCTGCCAGGCAAAACTATTTCTCTTCCCTTATTGACACCCTTGTCCATCACTCCAGTCAGCTGTTCCACACATTTAACTCCCTCCTCAGGCCCCCTGTTCCTTCCCCCTGCACCATCCCTGACCCCCTACAATCTGGGCACCTACTTCATGAGGAAAATTAACACCATCAGGTTTGAACTCCCCGCTCTCAACCCCCTCCTCTAATTTCCAATGCTTCTCAGCTGTATCTTCAGAGGAGATCTCTCTCTTTTCAAGTGTCACCCCTCCACCTGTGCTTCGGACCCTGTTCCCTCTCTCTTTATAAAAACTTTCAACACTTCCCTCCTCCCCTCCATAACTTCTATCTTCAAATGCTTACCCTCCAACAGCTTCTTCATCTCTGTCTTCAAACATGCCCACATCTCCCCATACTAAAAAAACCCTCCCTTGACCCCACTGCTCCTTCCAGTTATTGCCCCATCTCCCTCCTACCCATCCTTTCCAAACTCCTAGAGTGAGTTGTCTACACTCGCTCCCTTGAATTCCTCTCCTCCAACTCTCTCCTGGACCCCCTCCAATCTGTCCTCTGTCCTCTCCACTCCACCAAAACTGCCCTACCAAAGGTCACCAATGACCTCCTTCTTGCTAAATCAATGGGTCCTACTCTATCCTAATCCTCCTCAACCTCTCAGCTGCCTCTGGCACTGTCAAGCATTCCCTTCACAACACGTTTTTCAACTTGGGCTGTGTGGATTCTGTCCTTTCTTAGTTCTCTTCTTAACTCTCTGGCCACTCATTCTCAGTCTTTTTTACAGGATCCTCCTCTCTCTCCCATCTCCTAACTGTAGGAGCTTCTCAAAGGTCAGTTCTTGGTCCCCTTCTATTCTCCATGCATTCTTAATCCCTTGATGAACTCATTAGCTCCCAAGGCTTCAACTATCATCTCTATGCAGATGATCCCCAAATCTACATCTCCGCCCCATTCTCTCTCCCTCCTTCCAGGCTCATATCTCCTCCTGCCCTCAGGACATCTCCCCCTGGCTGATCTGAACATATAGAGATAGCTCTTACCCAATAATGGGCTCACAGTCTAGAAGGGGGAGACAGACAACAAAACAGATGTGTCAATACCATCAGAGTAAATAGAATTATAGCTATATACACATCATTAATCAAATAAAGTAATACATTTGTACAAATATATACAAGTGCTCTGGGGAGGGAAATGGGGTAGGGCGGGGGTGGGCTATGGGAAGAGGAGGAGGAGGAGAGGAAAAAGGTGGGGGTGCAGTCTGGGTCTCCTGGAGGCTGTGAGCTCTCAGTAGAGCTTTGAAGGGAGAAAGAGAGCTAGTTTGGTGGATGTGTGGAGGGAGTACTTTCCAAGCCAGAGGTAGGATGTGGGCCAGGGGTTGACAGCAGGACATGTAAGAATGAGGCACAGTGAGGAGGTTAGCGGCAGAGCAGCGGAGTGTGTGGGCTGGGCTCTAGAAGGAGAGAAGGGAGGTGAGGTAGGAGGGGGCGAGGTGATGGAGAGCCTTGAAGCCAAGAGTGAGGAGTTTTTGCTTTATTCGAAGGTTGACAGGCAACCACTGGAGATTTTTGAGGAGGAGAGTGACAGGCCCAGAGGATTTCTGTACAAAGATAATCTGGGCAGCAGAGTGAAGTATAGACTGAAGTGGGGAGAGACAGGAAGATGGGAGATTAGAGAGGAGGCTCATTCAATCATTCATTCATTCATTCAATTGTATTTATTGAGTGCTTACTGTGTGCAGAGCACTGTACTAAGCGCTTGGGACATACAAGTTAGCAACATATAGAGAAGGTCCCTATCCAACAACGAGCTCCAGCCCCAGGAGGTGAAGGGTGGAAGGCTAGTGCCTGAGTGACCCCCTTGCTTTTGGGGAGAAGCCTGAGTTTAAGACAAGGGATGGTGCAGGGGTTTGGGATGCATTTGTTTCCAAACTGAGATTTCTGACAAAGGAAGAAATGGAGAGCTTTAGAACCTGGAGGATGCTTAATGGGCATCTGGGCACTCCTAAAGTGACTCTGGGTGTTATTTTGGCCAGGATTTGGGGCTGAGAGTCACTGTACATGTGCCAGGGACACAGCACATCTGCTTCTCCTCCATACATACCTTCCCTCAATCTTTGTTTCCTGGCAAATGGGGCAAACTTGCTCCTGGTGTCATTCCCTTGGCACACAAACAAAAAAAGGCTGGAACCTCAGGTTGTTAATTGGGTAAAGGCAGTGAAAAGGGAGGGGAGAGAATTTTCCTGCAGTGACTCGTAATGTTGGGTGGGGCTTACAAACTTCAGACTAATAAATCAATTAGCGATGGATGAATCTCCAGATTTTAGATACTGTGGACGTTTGGAAACAGAGACTCACCTATATCCAGTTAAAACCACAGTTGTAACTGATGCAGTAATCCAGTTGGGTTAGGATGAGAGATTGAACCAGCATGGTAGCAGTTTGGATGGAAGGAAAGGGCGGATCATGGCGATGTTGTGGAGGTGAGACTGGCAGGTTTTGGTGATAGGTTGGATGTGTGGAGTGAATGAGAGAGCAGAGTCGAGGATGACACCAAGGTTGCGAGTTTGTGAGACAGGAAGAATGGTAGTGCTGTTTACAGTGACTGGAAAATCAGGGAGAGGACAGGGTTTGGGAGGGAAGATAAGGAGCTCAGTTTTGGACATGCTGAGTTTTACGTGGTGGGCAGACGTCCAGATGGAGATGTCCTGAAGACAGGAGGAGACATGAGCCTGGAGGGAGGGAGAGGGAACAGGGATGGAGTTGTAGATTTGGATGTCATCAGTGTAGAGATGATAGTTGAAGTCGTTCTCACCTGTCCCACCATTGACCCCTGGCCCACATCCTACAATTCTGGCCTGGAATGCCCTCCCTCCTCACATCTGCCATACTAGCTCACTTACACCCTTCAAAGCTCTACTGAAAGCTCATTTTCTCCAGGAGGCCCTCCCAGACTAAGCCCCCCTTTTCCTCTGCTCCTCCTCCCCTCCCCATCTCCCGTACTACCTCCCTCTGCTCTACCTCCTTCCCTTCCCCACAGAACTTGTGCATATATGTAACTATTCATTATTATATTTATTAATGACATGTATATATATATTTCTATTCATTTATTTGATGCTATTGATGCCTGTCTGTTTTGCTTTGTTGTCTGTGTCCCCCATCTAGACTGTGAGCCCCTTGTTCAGTAGGGATTGTCTCTATCTGTTGTTGAGTTGTACTTTCCAAGCGCTTAGGACAGTTCTCTACACACAGTAAGTGCTCAATAAATATGATTGACTGAATGATTGAATGAATATCTCACCTTGCTACTCTCTTACTGCAACCTAGGCTGCACACTTCACTCCTCTAATGCCAACCTTCTTACTTTACCATGTTTGCATCTATCTTGACACTGACCCCTTGCTTGCATCCTGTCTCTAGTCTGAAACACCCTCCCTCCTCATGCCCCACAAACAATTACTTTCCCACTTACCCCTGCCATTCAAAGCCTTATTGAAGGCACATCTCACACTCCCTTCTGTGTCGCCCTGGTCTGCTCCCTTCATCCCACCTCCCAGCCCCACAGCACTTATGTTCATATCTGTAATTGATTTATTTTTATTAATGTCTGTCTCCCCCTTTTTAGTGTAAGCTTGTTGTGGGCAGGGAATTTGTCTGTTTATTGTTGTATTTTACTTTCCCAAGAAAGTACATTGCTCTGCACACAGTTAAGTGCCCAATAAAAATTAATAAATGAATGAACAAATGAATGAGCGAACGAACAAACGAGCTTGAATCCAACCCAGTGCTTAGTTCAGTGTCTGGCACTTCAAAAATACTTAGAAGAAAGTTACAAAGTCTACTTCAGACCTTTCAGTGCTTTTGACTAACATGCATATTTCATTTCCAGTAGAGGCTGTGGCCCTGAAAGGGACCTTGTGTTTTTGCAATTGCATCATTTATGGCCTGAGCAGCTAGCCTCTCGTTTGTCTGGCATCTCAGAAACAACAGTGATATTTGCTGGGGTCGATGTCACCAAAGAGCCAATTCCTGTTCTTCCTACTGTGCATTATAATATTGGAGTTATTCGTACAGATTACAAAGGACAGGTAAGCATTCAGATATGTCTGTACAGATCTATATAGTCAGTTATTACAGTTACTGCAAAGTGAGCAAGTGTGGACATTGATAGTAACAAAATATTATGTTCAGTCCTGAATTCTTTATTTTAGGTATTTTTATATTTAGAATTGAATCTATTCTTTTAATTTTGTGGTGTGTTTCTTTTTATGTTAATACAGTTACTGTAATAACTGGAGATATTCAGTTTTTTCCTTTGATGTCAGTTTAATAAATCCCAGTTACTCATAAATAGGTGGATGGAACTTGGATTATGGCTAGCCAAGTTCCACCTACTATAAATCAAATAAGTTTTATCTCTTGGTCTTACTGTAGTAGCAGTCTGTAACTGTTTGTTCTTTCCTATGTGAAGTTAATAACTACAGTTATTGAAAATTTCCCAGATTTTTTTTTCTGTTTTGTCCTCTGAAGATTCATACTACATAATTTTGTGGTGGCACAGACAGTGAGGTAGCTCAGCAAATTAGCAAAGGCTGAAGTCAGGGTCTGAAAAAAATGAAGCCAGATGGTTGACAAATAAGAATATTAACCAAATGCAACCTTCAAGGCTAAAGGGTGTATCCAGAACAGCTGAAAGAGCTAGTGGTTAAGATTTAAAAATATATTTTGTCATCAATATCTACCTATGCATATTTACACATATTTTTATATGTTACATAGAGATAGATTTAATAATATAATATTAATAATAGTAATGTTGGTATTTGTTAAGCACTTACTATATGCCAATAGTATAATAATAATAATAATAATAATAATAATAATTGGCATTTGTTAAGCACTTACTGTGTGCAAAGCACTGTTCTAAGCGCTGGGGAGGATACAGGGTGATCAGGTTGTCCCAAGTGGGGCTCACAGTCTTAATCCCCATGTTACAGATGAGGTAACTGAGGCCCAGCTAAGTATTTGTTTAACAATTACTATGTGCCAGGAACTGTACTCAGTGCTGGAGTGGATACAAGCAATTGATACAAGCATAGTCCTTGTCCCATGTGGGGTTCACATCTCAATTCCCATTTTACAGATGAGGTAACTGAGGCACAGAAAAGTGAAGTGACTTGCCCAAGGTCACATAGCAGACAAGTGGTGGAGCAAGGATTAGAACACTGAACTTCTGACTCCCAGGCCCTTGTTCTATCTACTAAGCCATACTGCTTCTATTCTCCCCTCAAAGATGATGCTACATAGTAGTAGTAGTGACAAATGGATATGTTATTTTTTAAATGGCATTTACTAAGCACTTACTATGTGCAAAGCACTGTTCTAAGCGCTGAGCACTGTTCTAAAAGTTTGTTTGAAAGGACTTTATTTATTCATTTAGTAATACTTATTGTCTAATACTCATCATTATTTTTGTTTTCCCAGCATATGTGATATATAATGCTGGGAAAACAAAATTAGGGATGAGAATTAGGCACAGTTCCTGACCTCAAGGGGCTCATGAGCTGAGAGTAACGAGGGGGGAGGTTTGGCAATAGACCTATAAGGAAAGAAAAGAATAACATAAATAGAAGAACAATATAAAAAGACAAATGCAGCAATAAATATAATGAGATTTGACCTGACAAGTCAGATCCTACCCCACTCACACACAAAGATTGTCACTTGTTATAAAAATAATAATTGTGATATTTGTTAAGCATTTATATTATATGCCAGGCACTTTACTAAGAGCTAGGGTGGATGCAGGCAAACTGGGTTGGACTCAGTCACTGTCCTACATGGGGGGGGTGCCTAGTCTTAAACCCCATTTTACAGAAGAGGCAACTGAGGCACAGAGAATTGATTTGTCCAAAGTCACAAGCAGACAAGTGGCAGAGGTGGTATTAGAACCAAAGACCTTCTGACTCCCAGACTTGAGCTCTGTCGGCGATATCACATTACTTTGCCTTTTATGTTGATGAGTTTGCTGTATGCAGGGCCCAGCAGATGTTTTCAATCTGGTCTGTCCTCTTCTGTGGATTTGCAATGTTCCAAAACTAATTAGTCTGTGAAACTGTCTGAGATTATTGATGAAAGTACCATAGATTGATTCTCATTCCCCTTGCATTCCATTGCCCCATTGCAGTACACCAAGCAGGAGACAACTGAGTGTTTATCAGTAGCATTCAGGGTCTTTTGGGAGCAGAACACTGTACTAAGCAATCTACAATCTAGTTATATCCTAGTGTTAAACATTCTCCTCTTACAAACCCCTCCCCTATCCCAAATAGGCAGTGATATAAACCTTGCTTTAGTGCTGCTAAACTGACTTTGTTCCAAGATATTACCTGTGATCCTGTTTTACCACATATTATTATTATTATTAGTAGTAATAGTCCCTGTTCCACTTGGGACTCACAGTTTAACAGGAAGGGAGTACAGGTGTTGAGTCCCTATTTTAAGATGAGGAAACAGACATAGAGAAGTTAAGTGACCAGCCCAACCTCATGCAGCAGCCAAGTGGTGAATTTGGGATTAAAACTCATCTGGTGACTCAGTTTTGGGCCCTTTCCAATGAGCCAAGCTGAGAATATTTTGGCATTTGATTTTTGAATGTCCCCTCTAAGAGATGGTAATAGAACTGCTCAAGGAGCCAGTTATGGCATTTATAATAAGTTCAGGCCTTAAAACCATTTAGAAGATGGATAGTACAAAAGCTCTGTAGCCCTTCAATTTGGTCTGAACCCTGCTTGGCACATAGTAAGCGCTTAGCAAATACCATTAGTATTATATTGTATTGCCATGAACTTTCTGACAGTCTGCCATAGTATATGCTGCCCTACTGATTTGGATTCCTCCTTCCTTGTTTACTGTTTCATTATTGGGCACAATTCAGAAAATAAGATTCAATTATGTTCATTTGTGCCTTGCCAGTGAACATTTGTAGCTTTATGTCGGAATTTTTCTAATGCAAGTGGGATACTTTCGTTTTCATTTTCTTCTGACTTATTGGCCATCTCAGCTGACTCTGTGAAGTGGTTCACAATCAACTGCATATCTTCTTGGCTGTGTGTCATTTGGATGCTATAACCACAAATAACTCCTGAATAATAAGTATGATGTTTGTTAAGTAATAATAACAATAATAATGATGGCATTTATTAAGCACTTACTATGTGCAAAGCACTGTTCTAAGCGCTGGGAGGATACATGGTGATGAGGTTGTCCCATGTGGGGCTCACAGTCTTCATCCCCATTTTACAGATGAGGGAACTGAGGCCCAGAGAAGTTAAGTGACTTGCCCAAAGTCACACAGCTGACAAGTGGTGGAGCCAGGATTTGAACCCATGACCTCTGACTCCAAAGCCCGGGCTCTTTCCCACTGAGCCACGCTGCTCCTCTATACTGAGGTATATATAAATGAATCAGGATGGACCCGATCCTGAATTAGGATGGACCCTATCCCTGCCCCACAAGGGACTCACAATCCAAGAAGGTAGTAGAGTAGTTATCAATCATTTTAAATATTGTGTTAACCCCCATTAATCAATTAATTAATTAATTAAATCCACATTTTACAGATGAGGAAAATGAGGTACAAAGAAGTTAAATGATTTGCCCAATTACTGAAAATTTCCCAGATGTTTTTTTCTTTTTTCCATTCTGTTCTCTGAGGATTAATACTTCATAATTTTCATGGTGACAGAGACAGTAAGATTGGTCACCTCAGCAAATTAACAAAGGGTCAAGGCAAAGTCTGGAAAAAATGAAGCCAGGTGATGGAGCTGAGATTAATAATAATAATTGTATTTGTTAAGTGCTTACTGTGTGCCAGTAGGAGTAGGAGTAGGTGTGCATACATGCAAATCGGGTTGGGTACAGTGTCTTTTCCACATGGGGCTCATAGTCCCCATTTTCAGATGAGGGAACTGGGACACAGAGAAGAGAAGTGACTTGCCCAAGGAAATGCAGCAGACAAGTGGCAGAGTCGGGATTAGAACGCTTGACCTCTGACTCCCAGTCCCGTACTGTATTTACTGAGCCATGCACCCAGGCCCTCTGATTTGCAGGCATGTTCTCTTTGCGGAATGCCACACTACTTCTCAGTAACTGTCTCTGGATGTAGCTTTAATGCAGTTAAACTGCCTGTTGATTTGAGAGAGCTTCCTTAGCAGCTAAATGTTACCATGCCCTCATGCACTATTATTAAATGAGGCAGTTATATCAGCTGTAAAAAGCACTGAGTTCTTCACTAATATAGCCACAGAAAATAAGGTTTGGTGGGAAGATGTAGTTAAGACCAGGGGTCAATATCTTCTACCTTTGCTCTGGTATTTGTATATGGCTTACAATGTATCAAGCCCTGTTCTAAGTGCTGGGACAGATGCAAGTCATTTGGGTGGGACACAGTCTAAAGAGGTGAAAGAACAGATGTTTAATGCCCTTTTTGTGAATGAGACAACTAAGGCCCTAAGAAATTAAGTGACTTGGCCAAGGTCACACTGCAGTTAAAGATCTACGGAAGTACACTTCCCTTATCTGTACCAGCCCCGTAGAAAGACATGAAGCTGGAAGGAATATTGAAAGAAAAGATTAAAGTTTACGTTTTTGCCTTCCCATTTCCTAGTCAGAATCAGAACAAAACTCTTTAAACCTGGACCCCATTCTCAGCTTCCCCAACACTGAAGTTCAAGCACTCTAAAACAAATCCTTGGAAAAGTGTAATAGGGCTAGGGAAAGGTTCAAACCTCTAGGCTAGGATTAAGGTTTAATAAGTGATTTGGTCAACATTTGGCCAGTTGGTTTCAACCTTTGGTGATCTATAGTATTTAAATGATTAGTTGCTTGATTGACAGTGATTTTTTTAGATGGTAGTAGCCTCACCACTAAAGCAGTGTTTTTTCAAGGGTACATTGCATCCACTTTATCATCTCACTGACAGTAAGTGTAGGGAATTTAGGGAAAAGCAACCTTTCAGCCTAGTTGGAATGAATCTATTCTTCCTCTTGCAAACCTGGAGTACTGGAAGCCTTTCTGGGAGGAGGCAAGACTTGAGAACTATTTGGACTTTGACCCTTGTAGAATGCATTGAAAGTTGCTTTATAATATATTGTCAGGCATTTTAAATAGGTCCTGAAACATGTGAATGGCAAAGATAACGTTGTGCCTGGTCTCTATGCTTGTGGTGAAGCAGCATCTGCATCAGTGCATGGTGCTAATCGACTAGGAGCAAACTCTCCCCTGGACCTGGTGGTATTTGGGTGAGCCTGTGCTTTGAGCATTGCAGAAAAATGCAGGCCTGGTGTGCACATTCTTAAACGACACAGTTAGATTACATAAAACTAGTGTTAGCGACAGCTTGCCCACTGAAGAGGAACCTTCTTCCTCCGTTCCTCTCTCTCCCATACTCCCAATCATTGTGATTTTTAGGAATAAATGTTTTCAAAAAAAGCTTTAAGTTATTACCTTTGAGTTTGGAGAAGTAAGCAATACTTAATTCAGTGTGCTGGTTAGTTTTCAATACCATTAAAACTTCAATATTTTCTCTGCAGGTGGCATTGAATGTTAACTATAACATTAAAACATCTGGTAGAGACATAGTAAACTCCTTTCTTCATCTCAACAATGTTTTACCAGCAAAAGTCTTTGGAAATTGTAGGTTTATTTGCATTTTGTGGGAAAAGCTTACTATAGCATATCCAGGACTGTTTGATATTTCAGAAACATTCAGGCTAGTCCAGGTCTGATATTGATTAAGAGGTGGCCCATTTCATTAGTAATGCTTGTCCAATGAACAAACCCTAGTGCCTTGTGAGGGGAGACCAAAAATTGGGGAACAAAGTTTTTGGAAAAGACTAGGCCCCCCAGTGCTGAGGATTGGCATTGCTAGAAATGAACTTCATTAAAAATGGACCCTATTTCATGCAACACAAGGATAACATTCTTGGGAAAGCTTGTGTTAAAGAAACTTCCTGATGTAATAGCCATGTGTTCTGACCCTATGTGCACACATTCAGTTGCACAGACACTTTTTTTTAGCAATATGGGATGCTGAGCCCATGCACGGTGGTGGTGTCAGAATGTTTTTTATTTCCCTAATATTAAAACATGTTTTGAAAACACACATTGTGGAACTGTGGTTAGTCTCTGAGCTGAAAGTTGTGTTTATCTGAATGTACCTAAAGCCAAACCCTGGTGTTTTTCCTCTTATAAGGAGATGTGGTTCCCTCTATTAAAGCAAATGCTGGGGAAGAGTCTGTTGCAAACCTTGACAGATTGCATTTTGCAAATGGAAACATAAGAACATCGGAAATCAGGCTCAATATGCAGAAGGTAAAAAATTCTAAACTGGTGTTTCTAGTCACACTTTTAGATTGTAGTGGAATCTGTTCCTGATTCCACATCCTAATCAGGGAAACATTTAAATCATTTTCAATTCTATCCATTGGCTCCTTGTTTTATGTCCTCCAGTAATAAAAAGTGGGGCTAATAAGAACAGTCAGGTTAGGGCAAATTACATTTGAGAAATATCCAATGTAATGGGAAGAGCCCACGATTCCCTTTTTAATTCCTTGTAGCTAGTTTAGCCTCATGGTATTTGTAACTGCAGTGTCAGAAGATAGCAGAGCTGCTGGACTCTAAAATGGTCCCTTGAAAAATATCCTGTCCCAGGTTGCAATTTTGGTTTAATATGGCAGAATATCAAAACCCAGGAGGGATTAATGACAAAGGGCTTTACTGAAAATGCTTTCTTGAGGATTCAGCTTTGCTAGCCTAGAGGAGTAGTTAATCTTTCCTAAGACTTTTTTTTCACCACAGGTCCAATAGCTTGTGTTATTGTGTTTCAGTGGAACTAGCCCTGTGTTCTAAATCATAATTTGTAACTGTTTAAACAAATTAGCCATTTGGTGTTTTTGAAATAGGTATTGTCTGCTAACACCGTTTTCTATTTAGTTCAACCCTGTCCTTCTTTTAAAAAAAGGGGGACTTACATTTTCAGGATAGCTCCCTCAAATGTGACAAAAAGGTCTACGTAGTTACCAGTAGCATTTCGTAACTTGCATTTGCAGTCTATGCAGAATCATGCAGCTGTGTTCTGGGTAGGAAGTGTCCTGCAGGAAGGTTGTGAGAAAATTAGCCAGCTCTATAGTGACTTGAAGATTCTGAAGACATTTGACAAGGGTGAGCAACTAACTCACTTTTTTATTAATAGTTTTATATTAGGGGAAACACATCTTCTAAGAGCAGTAATGCAAGGAGATTCTCACCACTTAAATACATTTTCTGAAGTGCTCAATCACTCACTCAATCAATCAATCAGTCAGTCAGTCTATCAATCAATCAGGGTTATCACTGTAAGAGGAATTCCATATATTCCAGTTAGGGGGAGCGCATCCATAAGCAAGGTAAGACTTCGCAGTTCTTTCCCATATTTTCTTTTCTCTGGAATCTGTGTAATTTGAACCCAATTCACTTAATCACAAACATTTCTTGTTTGTTTCTTGTGTTTCTTGTGGGCAGAAATGTTGCCTTTTGCTTTCCAAAGCCCCTATTGTACTTTGTACACAGTTGGCTCCAGACAGCGTTATTAGTCATACTGCAGTTTGAACTTTAAAATCTAGGAACAGTATGATTCCACTTTGCAGCTTACCCACTCAGCTTGATCCAGGCCCTAATTGGCAGAGGACTAATTTGTCTTCACAAGAAGAGCTATCATTTTGCTTAGATCAGAGTAGAGCATTCATAGACCCAGATATAAGAGATGTCAATTTTCTGTTTTACCATGAAACAGTCTTGGAAAAGAATAAGCTTGTAAATCCTTTTTTTATTAATTAATGATCAAGAATACGGCATGTAACTATTTCACTCTTATTTTTCTGAAGCTATCATTTACAGTCCAAAGAAAATCTATTAAATCAACATTTTGACACGAAAGCTTATTGAAATAACTTGAGCTTGTGTTCAGAAAAGCACTTGTGATTTCAGATTTCTTCTTGCAAAATCTATACCTAAAACTGTTTAATTTGCAGCAGAGCGGAGGCACACCTCTGTTGGGGATCCAAGGAGCCAAACCAAAGTCTGCCCCAGCTGGGGTCAAGTCAGTTTCCAGCGTATCCTACAGCTCCCTCTTTTTCTAGCCTTTTGGGGCTTGTGGCAGCAACCGGGGGTACCACCCTTCCATGGGCAACTTTTTGGTCCTATATAGCCCTGGCAGTGAGCCCCCTGGAAGAAGGTGTGTAAATGAAAGACACTTGTCTTTGTACCACCAGAGGTGAGACCTTTTCCAGTCTTCCTTGGGCCCTCTTCCATTTCCATGCAGATTTGGGACAGGTAAGCTGGGTCTCCTTTGGGTCACAGAAGTTGAGTCAGAAGTTCACAGACAATGCTGAAGTGAGAGAGAGCTGGGGAAAAGAGGGATGAATTTGGGAAGGCTTCTTGGAGGAGCAGTGACCTGAATAATGTTTTTTAAGGTGGAGAGAGTGATGTTCTGGTGTATTTGGAGTGGAGGGAGTTCCAGGCTAGGGGCGGTACATGGGAAAGGATAATACTGGAGGGGCTAAAAAAATCGGAGGTCTCTGGGGAACAAGGACAGATTTGTTGGGGGTGGAAATATGAAAAAACCAGCAGGTGAAGAGGTGGTGTTCTGAAACAGGAATTTAAGAATTGGTGAGGGAAGAGGTTGTACTAGAGATCACAAGATCAAGTGTGTGCCCACATTGGTGAGTTTGTGAGGTGAGTGGGGTGGAGCAGAGGTTACTGGAGTAGAGGAGTGAGAGGAAGTGGACAGTGAAAGGATCACCAGAGACATTCACCTGGATATTGAAGTCCCCAAAGGTCAATGTAGGGATGGAGAGTCAGAGATGGAAAGTGAAAAAGGCATCAGAATGGTTCAAAATGTTGGAGGAGGGGCCTGGGGCCATAACTAGTAATTGGAGTGGGTGATAGAGGCAGTTGATGTGGGTTTCAAAGGAAGGCAAAGAGAGGGATAAGGAAGGAGAGATAGTACCAAAGTGACACTGTTCTTTATTTTTAACACATTCCTTTCTTTTATTCCTTTTTTCTTTCTTTTGTTCTTTCCTTCCTTATGTTCTTTCCTTTTTCACTTACTATTCTTTATTCCTTTTCTGTCTTAAGTACTGCTCAATTAAATATTACGGTACTTTATGGTGTTTTCTTAAGACTGTACCTGTTCAACACAAATGGTGGCTGTCTTGAGTTTTCTCAACCAGCAACTGGTTGTTCCTTGAGTATATTGAAATTCCTCAATGCCCTGCACAAGCTCATGCTTCAGCTGGGCAATGGCTAATTAATGTGGCAGAGAACTCTGGCATTACAGGGCATGTTCAAACCAACCTCTCCTATCACTGTACTGGAGAGCTCAACCGGACCTCCCACTGAGTCTGTACTGGGCGTGCTCAGACCTAGCTCCCCTCTCACTGAACTGCACCTCCACTTTCACTTGATTGTGTCTGCTCAGGCTTAAGTCTCTTTTTAATGGATTGGGTGAGAAGAGTCCAGTTTTCCATCTCAATCCACTGACACATTCAGTGCCACCTACACTCTCAAGCCCACCTACACTGGGCTTGCTCAGTACATATTCCTTTCCAGCTCTCTACTCCTCCTCGCCCTAACTGAAACATGGCTCTCTCCAGGTGACATGGTATCTTCTGCTGCTCTCTCCAGTGGAGGCCTCTTCTTCTCACACTCCCCCAGACTCAGTGGAAAAGGAGGAAGTGTCGGTTTCCTTTTCGCTCCCCAATGTCACTTTCGCACTATCCCTCCTCCCCCTTCCCTTTCTTTCCCCACATTTGAAGCCCACATTATTCGCCTCTACCACCCCCTCCAGATCCTCGTAGCAGTCATCTGCCGCCCCCCACACCCGCCCCACCTCTCACTTCTTTAATGATTTTGACCCCTTTCTAACCTTTCTTCTCTCCTTTTCCATGCCCACTCTGATCCTCGGAGACTTCAACATCCACATGGATGTCCCTGGCACTCCTCTGCTGCCCACCTTCTATCTCTCCTTGATGCTGCCAACCTCCTGCTTCACCCCACTTCACCCACTCACCAACTTGGTCACACCCTCGGCCTCATCATCTCCTACCACTGCACTATCTCCACACTCACCAACTCTGAAATCCCTCTCTCTGATCATAACCTCACCTGCCTCCTCACTCACACTCCTCTCCCCTATAAGTCTATATTACTTCCTCACAGAGACCTCTGCTCTCTCGACCCCATCTATCTTTCTCAGTGTATCACACCCCACCTCTCTACTCAACTCAACTCGCTTGCTCCCCTTTCCCTTCGCCACTCTTGCACTACTAACCCACAGCCTTGGATCACTGCCACTGTCTGCCCCCTTGCTCTTATGCTTGAGCTGCTGAACGCTGCTGGCAAAAGTCTAAATACCCAAGCTAACCTTGTTCATTTCAAGTTTATCCTTTCCTGCCTCAACTCTGTCCTCTCCTCTGCCAGGCAAAAGTATTTCTCCTCCCTTATTGACACCCATGCCCATCATCCCTGTCAGTTCTTCCGTACATTTAACTCCCTTCTCAGGCACCCTGTTCCATCCCCTCCTCCATTCCTTACCCCCCAACGATCTGGCCTCCTACTTCATTTGTAAAATTAACTCCATCAGGTCTGAGCTCCCCAAAGTCACTCCTCCCTCTTCTACAACTCCCCTGCCCTCAACCCTCTCCACTACTCTCCCATCCTTCCCAGCAGTATCTTCAGAAGAGATCTCCTCTTAAGAGCTACTCCATCCACCTGTGCTTCAGACCCCATTCCCTCTCATCTTATGCAATCTCTCACTCCTTCCCTCCTCCCCTCCTTAACTTCTATCTTCAATGGCTCATTCTCCACTGGTTCCTTCCCCTCTGCTTTCAAACATGCCCACTTCTCCCTTGTCCTAAAAAAACCCCCTATCTTGACCCCACCTCCCCTTCTAGTTATTACCCTATCTCCCTCCTACCATTCCTTTCCAAACTCCTAGAATGAATCATCTACACCTTTTGCCTCAAATTATTCAATGCCAACTCTCTCCTTGACCCCCTCCAATCTGGCTTCCATCCCCTACATTCCACCGAAACTGCCCTCTCAAAGGTCACCAAGGACCTCCTTCTTGTCAAATCCAATGGCTTCCACTCTATCCTATCAACCTCTCAGCTGCCTTTAACACTGTGGACCACCCCCTTCTCCTAAACACGCTATCCAACCTTAGCTTCACAAACTCTATCTTCTCCTGTTTCTCTTATCTCTCCAGCAATTTATTCTCAGTCCCCTTTGTGGGCTCCTCCTCCCCCTCCCATCCCCTTACTGTAGGGGTTCCTCAAGTGTCAGTTCTTGGTCCCCTACTGTTCTCTATCTACACTCACTCCCTTGGTGAACTCATTCGCTCCCACAGCTTCAACTATCATCTCTACACTGATGACTCTACTCTGCTTGTATAAGCAGCATGGGTCAGTGGAAAGAGCATGGGCTTGGGAGCCAGAGATCATGGGTTCTAATCCCAGCTCTGCCGCCGCTTGTCAGCTGTGTGACTTTGGGCAAGTCACTTAACTTCTCTGTGCCTCAGGTACCTCATCTGTAAAATGGGGAATATGACTGTGAGCCCCACGTGGGACAACCTAATCACCTTGTATCTCCCCAGCGCTTAGAACAGTGCTTGGCACATAGTAAGTGCTTAACAAATGCCATCATTATTATTATTATTATTATGACACCCAAATCTACAACTCTGCCCCTGCTCTCTCTCCCTCCCTTCAGGTTCGAGTCTCCTCCTGCCTTCAGGATATCTCCATCTGGATGTCTGCCCACCATCTAAAACTCAATATGTCCAATACTGAACTCCTTATCTTCCCTCCCAAACCCTGCCCTCACCCTGACTTTCCCGTCACTGTAGATGGCACTACCATCCTTCCCGTCTCACAAGCCCGCAACCTTGGTGTCATCCTCGACTCCACTCTCTCGTTCACCCCTCACATCCAATCTGACACCAAAATCTGCTGGTCTCACCTATGCAACATCAACAAGATCCACCCTTTCCTCTCCATCCAAACCACTACCTTGCTCGTCCAATCTCTCGTCCTATTCCAACTGGATTACTTTATCAACCTCCTCTCTGATCTCCCATCCTCCTGTCTCTCCCCACCTCAGTCTATTCTTCACGCTGCTGCCCAGATCATCTTTGTGCAGAAACAATATGGACATGTTACTCGCCTCCTCAAAAATCTCCAGTGGCTACCAGTCAACCTACACATCAAGCAAAAACTCTTTTCTCTCGGCTTCAAGACTCTCCATCACCTCGTCCCCTACTACCTCACCTTCCTTTTCTCCTTCTACGGCGCAGCCCGCACCCTCTGCTCCTCTGCTGCTGACCTTCTCCCTGTACCTCATTCTTGCCTATCCCGCCATCGACCCCCAGCCCATGTCCTTCCCATCCTGGCCTAGAATGCCCTCCCTCCATACATCCACCAAGCTAGCTCTCTTCCTCTCTTCAAAGCTGTTATGAAAGCTCACCTCCTCCAAGAGGCCTTCCCAGAAAAAGAGCCCCGTTTTTCCTCTCCTCCTCCCCATTCCCCCTGCCCTACCTCCTTCCCCTCCCCACAGCACCTATATATATATGTTTGTGCAGATTTATCATTCCATTTTTTTTACTTGTACATATTTACTATTCTATTTATTTTGTTCATGTTGTGCATCTAGCTTTATTTCTATTTGTTCTGATGACTTGACACCTGTCCACATGTTTTTTTTTGTTGTCTGTCTCCCACTTCTAGACTGTGAGCCCATTGTTGGGTAGGGACCATCTCTATATGTTGCCAACTTGTATTTCCCAAGTGCTTGGTACAGTGCTCTGTACACAGTTGG
Organism: Tachyglossus aculeatus; assembly: GCF_015852505.1. Lineage (NCBI taxonomy): Eukaryota > Metazoa > Chordata > Mammalia > Monotremata > Tachyglossidae > Tachyglossus > Tachyglossus aculeatus. The sequence goes on along the minus strand of NC_052094.1, from coordinate 2,334,817 downwards.
TGCTCAAGAAATATGATTGAATGAATAGTATACCTCCTCTCTCATTCTGTTCGGCATACTCAGTGCTCTCTCTGCCCTTTCTCAGGTGGCCATGCTCAGTCCAACAATAATAATCATAATCATTTTGGCATTTCTTAAGGGCTTTCTATGTGCCAGGCACTGTAGTAAGCTCTGGTGTTCACTCATTCAATCATATTCATTGAGTGCTTACTGTGTGCAGAGGACTGTACTAAGTGTTTGGGAAGTACAAGTTGGCAACATATAGAGATGTTCCCTACCCAACAACGGGCTCACAATCTAGAAGGGGGTGACAGATAACAAAACAAAACATGTGGACAGGTGTCAAGTCATCAGAATAAATAGAAGTAAAGCTAGATGCTCATTATTAACAAAATAAATAGAATAGTAAATATCTACAAGTAAAATAAATAGAGTAATAAATTTATACAAACCTTTATAAGGTGCAGTGGGGAGGGGAAGGAGGTAGGGTGGTGGGGTTGGGGAGGAGGAGAGGAAAAAGGGCTCAGTCTAGGAAGGCCTCCTGGAGGAGGTGAGCTCTCAGTAGGGCTTTGAAGGGAGGAAGAGAGCTAGCTTGGTGGATGTGTGGAGGGAGGGCATTCCAGGCCAGGTGGAGGTTGTGGGCCGGAAGTCAATGGCAGGACAGGTGAGAACAAGGTACAGTGAGGAGGTTAGCAGCAGAGGATTAGAGGGTGTTGGCTGGGCTGTAAAAGGAGAGAAGGGAGGTGAGGTAGGAGGGGGAGAGGTGATGGAGAGCCTTGAAGCCAAGAGTGAGGAGTTTTTGCTTGATGCATAGGTTGACTGGTAGCCACTGGAGATTTTTGAGGAGGGCAGTAATATGCCCAGAACATTTCTGCACAAAGATAATCCGGGTAGCAGCATGAAGTATAGACTGAAGTGGGGAGAGAGAGGAGGATGGGAGATCAGAGAGGAGGCTGATTCATTCATTCATTCAGTCGTATTTATTGAGCACTTACTGTGTGCACAGCACTGTACCAAGAGCTTGGGAAGTACAAGTTGGCAACATATAGAGACGGTCCCTACCCAACTGTGGGCTCACAGTCTAGAAGGGGGAGACAGAGAACAAAACAAAACATATTAACAAAATAAAATAAATAGAATATGTACAAGTAAAATAAATAGATAGAGTATTAAATACATGAAAACATATACATATATACAGGTGCTGTGGGGAAGGGAAGGAGGTAAGGCAGGGAGGATGGAGAGGGGGAGGAGGGGGAGAGGAAGGAGGGGGCTCCTTCCTCTTGAAGGGAGGAAGAGAGCTAGCTTGGCAGAAGTGCGGAGGGAGGGCATTCCAGGCCAGGGGGATGAGGTGGGCCAGGGGTCAACGGCGGGACAGGTGAGAATGAGGCACCATGAGGAGATTAGTGGCAAAGGAGCGAAGGGTGCGGTCTGGGCTGTAGAAGGAGAGAAGGGAGGTGAAGTAGGCAAGGTGATGGAGAACCTTGAAGCTGAGGGTGAGGAGTTTCTGTCTGAGGATGCGGTAATCCAGTCTGGATAGGATGAGAGATTGGTCCAGCAAGGTAGCAGTTTGGATGGAGAGGAAAGGGCAGATCTTTGCAATGTTACAGAGGTGAGACTCGCAGTTTTTGGTGATGGAACCTTTAGACTATAAGCCTGTTGTGGGTAGGGATTGCCTTCCTTTATTGCTGTATTGTACTTATCAAGGGCTTAGTACAGTACTCTGCACACAGTAAGCACTCAATAAATCCAGTTGAATAAATGAATGAATTCCCAAGTGAATTCCCTAATTCAGGCCAATTAGGACTCAGAAATCCTAGGTCTCAGAGACATTGAGAAGGAAACAATTCGGATTTGGAGGGAATTAGGACTCAGGAAAACTCAAGGTCTGATTCCACAAGGGTCTAGAAGGTACAAGGCAGCAGGTGAGGTTTAGGGCTCAAAGCAGTAGGAAGGGTGAGCACCATTTAGGACTCAGACAGATTTGGATACAGAGTACTTGGAGTGCTCCTAATGGTCAGTACTTGCAGTAGTTAAGGGCTCAGAGGGTTTAGAGGTTGGTGTGGTTGAATGATCCAAAAGACTTGAACAGAGGTGTGTATGTGTGTCCGTGAGAGGGTGTGTTTGAGTTTGGTTTCTGTGTGTGTGTGTGTGTGTGTGTGTGTGTGTGTGTGTGTGTGTGTGTGTGAGAGAGAGAGAGAGAGAGAGAGAGACAGAGACAGAGACAGAGACAGAGACAGAGACAGAGAGTTTATTTGTATGTGTGTATGCCCATTCGGGTCTGCAGGTAGCAGAGATGGGAATAGCGGGAATAAGTTAGGGCACTGAATTCAGAGTTGTCTAGGGCTCAGAAGCATTGTGGCTTGGAGTGGTGTCAAATGGCAGATGGATTCTGATTCAGAGCACTTAAAGGCTCAGGAGGGGTCTTCCTCACACCAGTTAATGGAGGGATGCGGAAGGCTAAGGATTTGAGTGTTTAACAGTCTCCAATGACTCAGTTCCAACTGTGGTCAGAGGACTGAACCTTCTGTAGAGTTCAGTTAGTTTAGGGCTCTGAGCAGATGAGGGCACACTCAAAGCTGAATGAGGGCTCTAAAGGACCAGGGACGCAGTGAGTTTCTTCACATGCTGAGTGTCTTAAGGGTGAGAACCTTTGGAACTCAGAGAGGGCTGGAGTGCAGAACAAATTAGGGGTCCAGCCTATTAGGGCTCAAAGATGCTCAAGGACCCAGAGCCTTAGACCTTTTACTGTCAGGAGTCCAATTTCCTTAGAGGTCAGTGGGATTATTCACTCATTCATTCATTCATTCAGTTGTATTTATTAAGTGTTTTACTGTGTGTAGAACACTGTACTAAGCACTTGGAAAATACAACTTGGCAACAAATAAAGAGAATCCCACTGCAACAATGTGCTCTCAGTCTAGAAGGGGAGAGACGGACAACAAAACAAAACAAAACAAGTACACAGGCATCAATAGCATCAGGATAAATAAATAGAATTATAGATATATTCACATCATTAATAAAATATATAGAATAATCAATATTTCATATATAAACAAGTGCTGCAGTGTTCAGAGAAGGGTTCAGCAGATGGAGGGAGTAGGGATGATGGGGCAGGGTGGGGGAGCAGAGGAAAAGGGGGGCTGTCTGGGAAGGCCTCCTGGAGGAGATGAGCTTTCAGTAAGGCTTTGAGAGGGAGAAGTGTGTTAGTTTGGCAGATGTGAGGAGGGAGGGCATTCCAGGCCAGAGGTAAGATTTGGGCCAGGGGTCGATGGCAGGACAGGCAAGAATGAGGCACAATGAGGAGGTTAACAGCAGAGGAGTGGAGTGTGTAGGCTGGGCTGTAGAAGCAGAGAAGGGAGATGAAGTAAGAGGGGGCAAGGTGATGGAGAGCTTTGAAGCCAAGAGGAGATTTGCTTGATATGAAGGTTGACAGGCAACCTGTGGAGATTTTTGAGGAGGGGGTGACATGCTACAGCATTTCTGTACAAAGATAATACAGGTAGCAGAGTGAAGTGGGGAAAGGCAGGAGGTTGGGAGATCCAAAAGGATGCTAATGCAGTAATCCATCTGGGATATGATGAGTGATTTTACTAATAAGGTAGAGTTTGGATGGAGAGGAACGGGTGGATCTTGGAGATATTGTGAAGATGAGACTGGCAGGGTTTGGTAATGGATTGGGTATGTGGGGTGAATGAGAAAGTAGAGTCAAGGATGACACCAAGTTTGCAGGCTTGTGAGATGGGAAGTATTGTAGTGCCATCCACAGTGATGAGAAAGTCAGGGAGAGGACAGGGTTTGTGAGGGAAGATAAGGAGCTCAGTCTTAGTCATACTGAGTTTTAGGTGGTGAGTGGACAGCCAGGTGGAAGTGTCCTGAAGGCATGAGGAGATGTGAACCTGGAAGGAGGGAAAGAGCAGGAGAGGAGATACAGAGTTGGGTATCATCTGTGTAGCCACGGGAGCAAGTGAGTTTACCAGGTGAGTGAGTATAGATGGAGAACAGAAGGGGACTAAGAACTGACCTTGAGGAACCCCTACACTTATAGGATGGGAGGGGCAGGAGGAGCCCACTAAAGAGACTGAGAATGAACGACCAGTGAGATGAGGAGAACCAGGAGAGGATGGAGTCTGTGAAACCAAAGTTGGATAATGTGTTGAGGAGAAGGGGATAGTTGACAGTATTAAAAGCAGCTGAGATGTTGAGGATTAGGATAGAACAGGAGCCATTGGAATGGACAAGAAAGAGATCAATACTGACCTTTGAGAGGGCAGTTTCTGTGGAGTGGAGGGGATGGAAACCAGGCTGAAGGGGGTCCAGGGGAGAGTTGGAGGGGAGGAATTCCAGGTACTGAGTGTAGACGAATTGTTCTAGGAGTTTGGAAAGGAAAGGTAGGAAGGAAATGGGGTGATAACTGGAGAGGGCAGTGGGTTAAGGAAGGGTTTTTTTAGGATGGGGGAGACGTGGACATGTTTGAAGGCAGAGAGGAAGATGTTGGAGATTGAACAGTTGAAGATGGAAGTTAAGGAGGGGAGGAGGGAAGGGGTGAGAGTTTTTATAAGATGAGTGGGAATGGGGTCCTAAGCATAGGTGGACAGGGTGGCACTATGAGAGGAGAGAGATCTCCTCTGAAGATACTGCTGGGAAGGAAGGGAAAGTAGAGGAGGGGGTCGAGAGCAGGGGATGGAGAAGAGGAAAGGATGACTTTGGGAAGCTCAGACCTAAGGTGTTAATTATCCTAATGAAGTACGCAGCCAGATAGTTGGGGATGAGGGATGGTGGGGGGGGGGAAGGAACAGGGGGCCTGAGGAGAGAGCTAAATGTCTGGTGGGGGTTGGGGGGGTTGGGGGGCATGGTTATCAATAAGGGAAGAAAAATAGTTTTGCCTGGCAGAAGAGAGGGCAGAGTTAAGGCAAGAAGGAATAAATTTAAAGTGAACAAGTTTGGACTGGTGTTTAGATTTCCACCAGCAGCATTCAGCAGCTTGAGCATAAGAGCAAAGGAGGCAGATAGTGGCAGTGATCCAAGGCTGTGGGTTAGAGGTGCTAGAGCGATGAAGGGATAGGGGAACAAGTGAGTTAAGTTGATTAGAGATGGTGGAACTGAGAGCATCAGTTTGGTCATCACAGGTGGTTAGAGTGGGTAGAGAGACAGGATAGGATGTGATGTGCTGAGAGAGACGGATGGAGATGCTCTGCACACAGTAAGCGCTTAATAAATACAATTGATGGAGTCGAGATAATGGAGGTCTCTGTGCTGGAGTAATACAGATTTATGGGGATTAGACCTCAGAGCTCCTCGAGGACTCAGAGGGAGAACAGGGCCCACACAAGCAATGGGTGCCAAAGGTTTAGAACTCGGAGAAAATTCCACCTGAGCCAAAAGCAAAGCTTCGAGCACTTTAGGGTTCAACCAAATTGGGACCCCAAGTGGCTAAGGGCTTAGAAGGATTAGCTGTAAGATTGGCTTAGGCCACAGAAGACTATGGGAGGCTTAGGGTATTTTGGGGCTCTGAAGGATTAGGATCTAAAGCTGCTTGGGGGCTGCAAAGAGTAGCATGTGGAGTTGTTTAAGGAGAGTGGAAAAACTTAGACTTGGGAGTAAGTTAGAGCTCTAAAGGATTGCAACTGAAGAGAGATGAATTGTTCAGCCACATAAGGACTCAGAGTGCTGTAGGGCTCAGAATGGGAATTGGGAGTTTCAAATAGTGTAAGTCTCTGAAACGTTAGGACTGGGAAGCAGGTTTGAGGCCAGACGGATTAGGACCAAGAGCAGTTTGGGGCTGAGATTATTAGGATTATTAAGACTGAGGGTTTAGCCTCAGAGTGGCCTGGAAGTTCAGCCCAATTGAAGGTCTGATAGGAGCAGGGCCTAAAGCACTTTAGGGCTCAGAAGGAGCCCTGCTCAGGGTGTTGCAGGGCTCAGATGGATTGGCGTTCAAGGACCTCCTCAGGATTCTGTGTCAGGATCAGGACTAGGTGCACTTTCAGGCTCCAGAGGATGAGGCCTAAAGTGTTGGTTCTGTCCTCAAGCGAAAGTAGACTCAAATCCTTTTGGTGGCTCAGAATTAGCCCTCAGAACACCTTTAGAGCTCAGAGTGAATTTGAGGGCTCCAAACAGTTTAGGATTTAGAAGGATTTGGTCTCCAATTTGATTTAGCTTTAATAGCCTTGGGGTTCAGGGCATCTGAAGGGCATGGAATGATCAGGACTCAGAATGTGGCAGAGCTCCAAAAATGGTAACCTCAGAGGAGATAGGTTGCAAATGAAAGACTAAGCCTCAGACAGATCGGGCTGTGACCAGCATAGGGCAGAGAACAATCAGTGCCCATAGTTGTCTAGGGCCCAGAAGGAGGGGGCTCGAATAATGTCAACGCAGAGCCATCAAGTGCACCTTCTGAAGGGGAAGGGGACAAAGCAGATCGGGGCCTAGAGGAGCCCTATTTGAATTCCTAATCCCTCTGAGCCCCCAACCACTTAGCAGCCTAATTCCTTTGAACCTCACTTGCTTGAAGCACTCGTTCTGCTCAGGTGCCATTGGCTCTCCTCCCCCATCCTCTTGGCCCCAATCTGCTTTAGGCCCCACTCCTTCGGAAGGTGCCCTAGATGGTCCTATGTTCTCATCGTTGGAGCCTTTTTCCTGCCCTGGGTGCCAACACAGCACTTTGAATCCTTAGACATCTGAGCCCAAATGGACCTCTCTGAGCCCCAGATTTTCTGATCCTAAAGCCACTCAGAGTAACAGACTGGCTATGTCCCAATCCAGTACCCTAAACCCACCCTGAGCCCCAGCTCTCCCGTATTTTTTCCAGGCATTTCATACCAAGTCTTTCTAACGTGAATCTTTAGCATATTTCTTGACTACTAATTCCTTTATTGTTGATTATTGATCCAATGAGAGAAAAACTGTCACCTGTTTCAATCTGTTATCCATCCACTACTAACTTCCAGTTGTCATGATCTTCATATTCTTGATGTTCAAATGCAGTCCCCATCTTTTTGCTGTGTTTCTTAACTTTTAGCCCTTCAAATCTTCACTTTCTGCTCATGAGGTATCATCAACATAACATACCACACCCTGAGCACTAATACTTCTGAACCCAAAAGGGTTCACCTTCTCAGAAGAAGGTGCAGAAGGTGCACCTCTGAGAAGGTGCAGAAGGCCCTGCACCTTCTCAGCCCCAATCAGAACTCCAATTGGGCTGACCCTTGAGACCGCTCTGCGGGTTAACCTCTCGGAACCCTAAGAATCCTAATACTCTTAGCCTGAAACTGCTCCTGATCCTAATTCAATCATATTTATTGAGTGCTTACTGTGTGCAGAGCACTGTACTAAGCGCTTGGGAAGTACAAGTTGGCAACATATAGAGACGGTCCCTACCCAACAACAGGCTCACATTCTAGAGGGCCTCACACCTGCCCCCAAGTCCTAATGCTTCAGAGCCCTAGACTGCTCAAAATCCCTAATTCTCATTCCGAGTCCTACAGCATGTGAGACCTAATCTGGCTGCACACTGCATCTCTCTTCAGTTGAAATTCTTTTGAGCCCTAACCAACTATGAGTCTAAGTTCTTCTGCTCCCTTAAAACAACTCTGGGTGCTACTCCTTTCAGCCCTCAGGCAGCTTTTGGCTCCTAATTCTTCAGAGCCTGAAAATGTCCTGGGTCTCCCTGGAGCCTTCTGCTCCCTAAATCAACCTGAGTACTAACCCTTCTGAGTGAGTTCTTAGCTGCTGGGGGGGTCCCAATTTGGTTAAACCCTAATGTGCTTAAGGTCCTAATTCCATCTCAGGTGGAATTCCCTTTGCATCCTAATCCTTTTTCACCCAATGCAGCTCTAAGCCCTGTTCTCTTACTGTGCCCTGGAGTGGCTCTGAGGCCAAATCCCAGTGAGCTCTTAAGGCCATTGGACTTCTGCTGGATAGAGGCTTAATGGCTCTGGGTTCTTAAACATGTTTCAGTCCTTATTGATCTGAGCCCTAATTCGAGCTATGCACCAGCCCTCTCTGAGCCCCAACAATTCTCATCTCTAAGGTACTCAGTGTGTGAAACTCACTGTGTCCCCAATCTTTTGGAGCCCTCAACTGATTCTGAGTATATCCATGCGTGCTCAGAACCCGAACCCAACAAACCCCTACAGAAGGATCAATCCTTTGACCATAGTTGGACCTAAGTTTTTGGAGACTATTAAACACCTGAATCCTTAGCCGCCCAGCCCTCCACTTATAGCTGCGAGCACAAATAAATACTCTTGACACCCATCAAGCCCCTACGCTATGAGCCCAACACAACTCTGAACCCAAGTTATGGCTCCAGCCTGCTCTTTCCCCAACCCTCTGCCTAAAGATTTATTTGGGGACATAAACACACACACACACACACACACACACATAAACACACAAACACACACACACACTCAAAAACTCACACATTCATATATGTACACAAACACGTACCTCTTCAAATCTTTCATAGCACATGATGACTTCCTTTTTGATATTCTCTTATCCTTTCATTTATACAACTGACAACGGCAATAATATCTTCCATCCCTTGTCCTTTCCTTCGGAATCCTGGGTGAACACTGGGGAATTCACATTCCATTCGATGCTTTATAACTTTTAGCACTACTTTTCTGCCCCGTGAGATCAAGGAAACTGTATGTTAATTGTCTCTGGGGACTGTTATTAACCACCCAGACCCCTAACCCCCTGCAACCCTAAGTTACTTTACTGGGATTATGAATCCTCCTGAGTCCTTTAGTACTCTGAATCTAAATCCCTCTGACCTCTGACACCTGCCCAAGCCCTAATTCATCTGAGCCACAAAGCCACTATAAGACCTAGTCGCTCAGAGCCCTTATTCACCCAGACTCTGAATTTTTCCTGAGCCTTTAACAAAGTTTAACCCTAGTCCTTCCCAACTCTGAATTGCTCTGAGCCATTGTCTTCCTGATTCCAGCTCACCTCTGTGCACGACTTTGTTTCTGAGCCCTAGGAAGACACTATGAGTCCTTAGGCTTCATTTTAGCCCCGAGAGCACTTAGAGGCCTCAATCCTGCTGACCCCCAAACTGGGCTGAGGCCTGATCCTTCTGAGTCCTAACCTGCTCTATGGGGGCTCCTCCTGAGACCTAGACCGCAATGTGCTCTGATTGCCCTCTGCCCTATGCCGGTCAAAGCTCTATCTCTCTGAGCCTTTACTCTTTACTCTTTACTCTTTTACTAATGAGTATTTACTCTTTTACTAATGGTAAACCAATCTGTTTCCCTATATTCTGTTCTTATTGTAGCCCTCTGTTTGGTATATAGGTTCTGTATTAATACAATTAAAAGGTCTGGCATGCTCATTTTCCTTAATGTGCGCCAGAGTTTCTGCTGATTTAGGCAGTCAGAGGCCTTACTGTAATCAAAAAAGCACAGGCTGACATCCTTTTGATATTCTTTTGTCCTTCACATTATCCTATGCACATCAGCAATAATGTTTCACATCCCTCACCCTTTCCTTCAGAATCCTCCTTGAATATGGGAAAACATGTTCCTCGTAGATCTCAGTGTGATACTTATGACTTTTAGCAGTAACTTGCTGGCATGTGAGATCAAGGACACTATATAAAAATTGTCTTTGGGGACCATTAATTATCACCCGGACCCCTAACCCTCCACAGCCCTAGGTTAACTGTGGATAGTATGAATCCTCCTGAGCCACTTAGCCTCTTAATTTGAATCCCTCTGACCTCTCACAGCTGCCCTGAGCCCTAATTCTTCTGAGCTACCCAAACCACTGTTAGCCCCAGTAGTTTTGTGCCCTCATTTGCCCAGACTCTGAATTTCCCCTGAGCCCTAAATGATTCTAAGCCCTAATCCTTCCCAGCCACGAACAGCTCTGGGCCCTCATCTTTCTGATCCTGAATACAAGTGGCAGGCTCACCTCTCTGTGTGACTTTAATTGCTGTGAGCCTTAGGAAGACACTCTGAGTCCTCAGCTTTCATTTTAGCCCTGAGAACACTCAGAGGCCTCAATCCTGCTGACACCGAAACTAAGCTGAGGTCTTATCCTTCTGAGCCACTACCTGCTCTATGGGAGCTCACCCTTCTGAGACACAGACCACAATGGGCTCTTATTGCCCTCTGCTCTCTGCTGCTCTGAGCCCTGTCTATCGTAGCCTTAGTCCACTCTGGCTTTCAACCTCTCTCCACCTCTTTCGGAGCCCTGACACCCTATGGGCACTGACCATTCAATGCTCTTCGGAAGCCCTGAGCCCTCACCCTTCTAGGGATAAATCCACTTGGAGCCTAAATCTTTGAAGGCCTAAACAACTCTGAGCCCTCTATTCACCCTGAGGACTAAGGCACTCAGAGGGCTAATCCTACCTGAGCCCTCAAATGGATTTAGGACCTCCTAAAGGATTAAATCTACTACCCCTAGAGGACTGAACCCAACCTTCAGGCCTAATCCTCCAGAGCCTGAAAGAGAGCCTACCCCTGATCCTGATTTGTAATCATGGAGAGACCCTTGGGTGCTAATCCTTCTGAACAATGAAATGTCCTGAGTCCAATCCTTCTGAGCTCTAAAGAGCTTTTGGTCCTGCTCCTGATGAGCCCCAAACCCACCTGACCTCCACTTGGGCTAACTCTCCAGGCTGCTCTGTAGCGTAACTCCTTGGAGCACTAGATATCCTAAAAATCTCAACTGAAACTGCTCCAGATCCTTGTCCATCTGGCCTCAAACCTGCTCCCCAGGCCTAAGCAGTGTGGCACAGTGGTAAGAGCCTGGGCTTGGGAGTCAGAGGTCATGGGTTCAAACCCCCATTCCACCAATTGTCAGCTGTGTGACTGTGGGCAAGTCACTTGACTTCTCTATGCCTCAGTGACCTCATCTGTAAAGTGAGGATGAAGGCTGTGAGCCCCCCATGGGACAATCTGATTGCCTTGTAACCTCCCCAGCACTTAGAACAGTGCTTTTGCACATAGTAAGAGCTTAATAAATGCCATCATTATTATTATTAATGCTTCAGACCCTTAGACTTTTGTAACCCCTAATTCTCATTCTGAGAGCTACAGCACTCTGAGTCCTAATAAGGCTGCACACTGCATCTCTCTTCAGGTACAATCCTTTAGAGCTCTAACTCACTCCAAGTCTTCATTCTTCTGCTCTGTTAAAACAACTCTGGATGTCACTCCTTTGACCCCCAAGCTGCTTTTGACTCTTAATTCTTCAGAGCCCCTAAATGCCCTTGGCCTCCCCATAGCCTTCCACACCTTAACTGAACCTTAGTGCTAAGGTTCTGAGCCCTTAGCAACTCGGGGGTCCCAATATGATTGAACCCTAACATGCTCAATGCCCTGATTTTGGCTCAGGTGGAATTCACTCTGAGTCCTAATCCTTGGTGCTTGTTACCAATGTGGGTCTCATTCTCCTTCTATGCCTTCCAGAGACTCTAAGGCATGATCCCACTGAGCTCTTGGACAATCAGGCTCCTGATGCTTAGAGGCCTAATGGATCTGGGTACTTAAACATTTCTGGGCCCTAATAGGCCTGAGCCCTAATTCAGTCTGTGCTCCAGCCTTCTCTGAGCCCCAACGATTCTCATCCTTAAGATGCTCAGCATGTGCCACTATGTTTGCAATTCTCTGAGCCCTTAACCGACTTTGAGTGTATCCAGTTCTGCTTGGAGCTATAACCTGCCTGAACCCTAGAGAAGGGTCAATCCTCTGACCGCAGTTGGAACTAAGTCTTTGGAGACCGTTAAATACCTGAATCCTTAGCATTCCCCAGTCTTCTATGAACTGGTGTGAGCACAAATCCTCCTGAGCCTTTAAGCACTCTGAACCCGAATATGTCTGACCTCTGACCTGGCTCTGAGCCTCAATGCTTCTGAGCCCTAGACAACTCTGAATCCAATATCCTAACTCCTGCCCGCTCTTCACTGACCCTGCCACCTGCAGATCTGAAGGGTGACACATGAAAACACACAGACACACACGCACACACACACACAAACACACAAACAAACACAATCTCAATCACACACTCCTTAACACACACCCTCACCCATGGACGGACACACACACACATACACACACATGCACACACACACACACACACACACACACACACACACACATATACACACCCTCTGTTCAAATCATTTGGACCATTCAACCACACCGATCTCTAAACTTTCTGAGTCATTCAATCCTCATCAATCGTATTTATTGAGCGCTTACTGTGTGCAGTGCACTGTACTAAGCGCTTGAGAAGTACAAGTCGGCAACATACGGAGATGGTCCCTACACAACAACGGGCTCTCAGTCTAGAAGAGTCCTTAAGTGCCATGCATCCTGACCCTTTGGAACACTCCAAGTGTTCTGCATCCATATTCATCTGTGTCCTAAACAGAGCTTTGAGCCCTCAGATTTCCTTGCTGCCCTCCTCTTTCTGGTCCCTTGTGGAATTAAACCCCAAGTTTTCCTAATTCACTACAAATAATTCCTAATTCCTCCCAAATGTCTCCGAGACCTAAGATCTCTGAGTCCTAATTGGCTTGAACCCCAAATCGTTCAGAATTCATTATTCATTCATTCATTCATTAAATCATATTTATTGAGCTCTTGCAGTACACAGAGCACTGTACTAAGTGCTTGGTAAGTACAATATAGCAATAAGGAGAGACAATCCCTACCCACAGTGGGCTTACAGTCTAAAGGGGGGAGATAGACATCAAACAAGTGGACAGGCATCAATATAAATGAGTAGAATTATATGTACCTAAGTACAGTGGGGCTGTGGGGGTGGGGAGGAAGAGCAAAAGGAGAGAGTTGAGGTGACAAAGAAGGGAGCGGGATCTGAGGAAAATGGGAATTAGCCTGGGAAGACCCCTTGGAGGAGGTGTGCCTTCAGTAGGGCTTTGAAGCCGGGGACGAATGATTGTTGGCAGATTTGAGGAGGGAGGGTGTTCCAACCAATTCATTCATTCATTCATTCATTCATTCATTCATTCATTCATTCATTCATTCATTCATTCAATCGCATTTATTGAGCGCTTACTGTGTGCAGAACACTGTACTAGGCACTTGGGAAGGACAGGTTGGCAACATACAAAGACGGTCCCTACCCAACAATGGGGTCACAGTCTAGAAGGGGGAGACAGACAACCAAACAAAACATATGGACAGGTTTCAAGTCATCAGAATAAATAGAAATAAAGCTAGATGCACTTTATTAACAAAATAAGTAGAATAGTAAATTTTACAAGTAAAATAAATAGAGTGATAAATCTGTACAAACATATATACTGTTTGCTGTGGGTGCTGTTGGGAGGGAAAGGAGGTTCGGGTGGGGGGCATGGGGAGGAGGAGAGGAAAAAGGAGGCTCAGCCTGGGAAGGCCTCCTGGAGAAGGTGAGCTTTCAGTAGGGCTTTGAAGGGAGGAAGAGAGCTAGCTTGGTGTATGTGCAGAGGGAAGGCATTCTGGGCCAGGGGGAGGACATGAGCTGGGGGTTGATGGTGGGACAGGCAAAAATGAGGTACAGTGAGGAGGTTAGCAGCAGAGGAGTGGAGGGTACTGGCTGGGCTGTAGAAGGAGAGAAGGGAGGGGAGGTAGGAGGGGGTCAGGTGATGGACAACCTTGAAGCCGAGTGTGAGAAGTTTTTGCTTGATGCGTAGGTTGACTGGTAGCCACTGGAGATTTTTGAGAAGGGGATTAACATGCCCAGAGCGTTTCTGCACAAAGATGATCCAGGCAGCAGCATGAAGTATAGACTGAAATGAGGAGAGAGAGAAGGATGGAAGATCAGAGTGGAGGCCGATGCAGTAATCCAGTTGGGATAGGATGAGAGATTGAACCAGCAAAGTAGAGGTTTGTTTGGAGAAGAAAGGGCTGATGTTGGTGATGTTGCAGAGGTGAGACCGGCAGGTTTTGGTGACAGATTAGATGTGAGGGGTGAACAAGAGAGTGGAATCGAGGATGACACCAAGGTTGCAGGCTTTTGAGTCAGGAAGGATGGTAGTGCCGTCTACAGTGATGAGAAACTCAGGGAGAAGGCAGGGCTTGGGAGGGAAGGTAAGGAGTTCAATCTTGGATACACTTAGTTTTAGATAGTGGGCAGACATCCAGATGGAGATCTGAAGTCAGGAGGAGACTCGAGCCTGGAGGGAGGGAGAGAGAGTGAACAGGGACTGAGATGTAGATATCAGCATAGAGATGATAGTCGAAGCTGTGGGAGCGAAGAAGTTCACCAGGGGAGTGAGTGAAGATAGAGAACAGAAGGGGACCAAGAACTGACCCTTGAGGAACCAATACAGTAAGGGGATGGGAGGGGGAAGGGGAGCCCACAAAGGAGACTGAGAATGAATGGCTGGAGTGATAAGAGGAGAACCAGGAGAGGCCAGAGTCTGTGAAACGAACGTTGGATAGCATATTGAGGAGAAGGAGATGGTCAACAGTGTCGAAGGCAGCTGAGAAGTCGAGGAGGATTATAAGAAGGAGGTCAGTCGTGACGTTTGAGAGGGCAGTTTCGGTGGAGTGTGGTAGATGGAAGCCAGATTGGAGGGAGTCAAGGAGAGAGCCCAGAGGTAGGACATGGGCCAGGGTTTGCTGAGGAGATGGGTGAGATAGAGGCACAGTAAGAAGGTTAGCACCAGAGGAGAAGAGTCCGTGGGCTGGGATGTAGAAGAAGAGAAGAGGAGATAAGACGGTGCAAAATAATGGAGAGGTTTAAAGCCAATAGTGAGGAGATTTTTTTTGATTCAGAGGTTGGTAGGCAACCACTGGAGATTTTTGAGGAGGATGACATGCCCTAAACATTGCTGTGGAAAGATACTCCAGGCAGTGGAGGGAAAAATGGCCTGAAGTATGGACTGGAGAGGCAGGAGATTGGGATGTCAGGGAGGGGGCTGATGCAGTAATCTGGTTCAGGTAGGAAGAGTGATTTTACTAAAATGGTAAAGGTTTGGATGGACAGAAACGGTGGATCTTAGTGATGTTGTGAAGGTGAGATTGGCAGGCTTTGGTGATGGATTGGATATTTGGGGTGAATGCAAGTGGAGTCTAGGATGACATCAAGCCTGCCTGTTTGTGAGATGAGAAGGATGGTTGTGCAGTCAACAGTGCTGGGAAAGTTTGGGAGAGGACAGGGTTTGGGAGGGAAGATAAGAAGCTGTCTTGAATATGTTGTGTTTTCCCATTCATCATGGGAAAACACTGCCATTCCCATTCATCACCTTCCCCTTCCTCTCTTCCACCCAGCTTTTTCCCTCCTTTCCCCCCCCCACCACCCCTCCCCCTCACCCCCTAACCAGGATCCCTCTTTACCAGCGCCAACCCTCAACTCCTCCCTCCCAGCCCCCTCCCTCCCCTCCTCCCCGCCCTCACCCCATCCCAGCTCTCCTTTCTCATCACCATCCCTCTTCCCACTCTCCCCACCTAGGCTCCCGCCAACTAATCCCAATCCAAACCCTCCCCAACCCTCGCACCCTTCCGCTCCCTCCCCTCCCTCCACAGCTGCTGCCAAGTGTGGCCTCTGGAACCCCTGCTCCATTATAGGTAAGTTCCCTTTCATCCTGGACCTATTCCTTTCCAGCTCTCTACTCCTCCTCGCCCTAACTGAAACATGGCTGTCTCCGGATGACACGGTCTCTTCTGCTGCTCTCTCCAGTGGAGGCCTCTTCTTCTCCCACTCCCCCAGACTAACCAGAAAAGGAGGAGATGTCCCTTTCCTTCTCGCCCCCCAATGTCGCTTTCACACTATTCCTCTTCCCCTTTTCCTTCCCTTCCTTTGAAGCCCAAATTATTCACCTCTACCACCCCCTCCAGATTCTTGTAGCTGTCATCTACCACCCCCCGGCCCCACTGCCAACTTCTTTAACAATTTTGACCCCTTCCTCACCTTCCTTCTCTCCTTTTCCATGCCCACTCTGATCCTCAGAGACTTCAACATCCACATGGATATCTCTGGCGACTCCTCTGCTGCCCCCTTCTATCTCTCCTTGATGCTGCCAACCTCTTGCTCCACCCCACCTCACCCACTCACCAACTTGGTCAGACCATCGCCTACTGCTGTACTATCTCTACCCTCACCAACTCTGAAATCCCTCTCTCTGATCATAACCTTCTCACCTGCCTCCTCACTCACACTACTTTCCCCTGTAAATCTATATTACTACCTCACAGAGACCTCCACTTTCTCGACCTCATCCATCTTTTTGAGCACCTCACACCCCACCTTGCCTCCCTTTCCTCTCTACCCAATCTTGATGATCAGATTACTGCCCTCAAGTCTACCCTCTCTACTCAGCTAGACGCCCTTACTTCCCTTCCCCTTTGCCGCTCTCATACCACTAACCCACAGCCCTGGATCACTGCCACTGTCCGCCTCCTTTGCTATTAAGCTCAAGCTCCTGAACGCTGCTGGTGTAAGTCTAAACACCAAGCCAACCTCATTCACTTCAAGTTTATCTTTTCCTGCCTTAACTATGTGCTCTCCCCTTCCAAACAAAACTGTTTCTCCTCCCTTATTGACACCCATGCCCATCCTCCCCATCAGCTCTTCATTCATTCATTCATTCAATCCTATTTATTGAACACTTACTGTGTGCAGAGCACTGTACTAAGCGCTTGGGAAGTACAAGTTGGCAACACATAGAGACAGCCCCTTCCCAACAACGGGCTCACAGTCTAGTCTCCTTTCCTCACCCCCAAAGATCTGGCCTCATACTTCATTAGTAAAATTAACTCCATCAGGTCTGAGCTCCCCAAAGTCACTCCTTCCCCTTCTCCAACCCCCCGGCTCTCAACCCTCTCTGCTACTCTCCCATCCTTCCTAGTAGTATCCATAGATGAGATCTCCTCCCTCCTCTCAAGTGCTACTCCAGCCACCTGTGCTTCTGACCCCATTCCCTCTCATTTTATGTAATCTCTTGCCCCGTCCCTCCTCCCCCCTTAACTTCTATCTTCAACCATTCACTTTCCACTGGTTCCTTCCCCTCTGCCTTCAAACATGCCCACATCTCCCCCATCCTAAAAAAAAACCCTCTCTTGACCCCACCTCCCCTTCTAGTTATCACCCTATCTCCCTACTACCATTCCTTTCCAAACTTCTTGAATGAGTCATCTACACCAACTGCCTTGAATTCCTCAATGCCAACTTTCTCCTCGACCCCCTCTTATCTGGCTTCTGTCCCCTACATTCCACTGAAACTGCCCTTCTCAAAGGTCACCAATGACATCCTGCTTGTCAAAGCCAATGGCTCCTACTCTATCCTAATCCTTCTCAACCTCTCAGCTGCCCTCGACACTGTCGACCACCCCCTTCTCCTCAACACACTATCCAACCTTGGCTTCACAAACTCTGTCCTTTCTTGGTTCTCCTCTTATCTCTCCAGCCATTCATTCTCATTCTCTTTTACACGCTTCTCCTCCCTGTCACATCCCCTTACTGTAGGGGTTCCTCAAGGCTGAGCTCTTGGTCCCCTTCTTTTCTCTATCTACACTCACTCCCTTGGTGAACTCATTCACTCCCACGGCTTCAACTATCATCTCTACGCTGATGACACCCAAATCTACATCTCTGCCTCTGCTCTTTCTCCTTCCATTCTGGCTCGTGTCTTATCCTGCCTTCAAGACATCTCCATCTGAATGTCTACCTGCCATCTAAAACTCAGTATGTCCAAGCCTGAGCTCCTCATCTTCCCTCCCAAACCCTGCCCTCTCCCTGACTTTCCCATCGATATTGGCGATATTACCATCCTTCCCATCTCACAAGCCCGCAACCTTGGTGTCATCCTCGACTATGCTCTCTCGTTCACCCCTCACATCCAATCTGTCACGAAAAACTGCCGCTATCACCTCTGCAGCATTGCCAAGATCTGCCCTTTCCTCTCCATCCAATCTGCTTCGCTACTGGTTCAATCTCTCATCCTGTCCCCACTGGATTACAGCATCAGCCTCCTCTCTGATCTCCTATCCTCCTGTCTCCCCACTTCAATCCATACTTTACACTGCTCCCCGGATCATCTTTGTGCAGAAACGCTCTGGGCATGTGACTCCCCTCCTCAAAAATCTCCAGTGGCTACCAATCAACATACACATCAGGCAAAAATTCCTCACTCTCGGCTTCAAGGCTCTCCATCACCTTGTCCCCTCCTACCTCACCTCCCTTCTTTCCTTCTACAGCCCAGCCCGCACCCTCCATTCCTCTGTTGCTAACCTCCTCACTATGCTTCATTCTCACCTGTTCCGCTGTCGGCCCCTGGCCCACGTCCTTCCCCTGGCCAGGAATGCTCTCCCTCCTCACATCCACCAAACTAGCTCTCTTCCTCCCTTCAGTGTCCTACTGAGAACTCACCTCCTCCAGGAGGCCTTCCCAGACTAAGCCCCCATTCCTCTCCCCCTCCCCATCCCCCGCCCTACTTCCTTCCCCTCCCCACAGCACCTATATGTATGTTTGTACAGATTTATTACTCTATTTTACCTGCACGTATTTACTATTCTATTTATTTTATTCTGTTAATATGTTTTGTTTTGTTATCTGTCTGCCCCTTCTAGAGTGTGAGCCCGCTGTTGGGTAGGGACCATTTATATGTGTTGCCAACTTGTACTTCCCAAGCGGTTAGTGCAGTGCTCTGCACAAAGTAAGCACTCAATAAATATGACTGATTGAATGAATGAATGAATGTTAGAACCAGAGAAGCAGTGTGTGTGGGCTGAGGTGTAGAAGGGGAGAAGGGAGGTGAAGCAAGAAGGGGCAAGGTGACGGAGAGCTTTAGAGCCAATAATTACAAGTGTTAATTTAATCTGAAAGTTGATAGACAACCAATGGAGATTTCAGAGGAGGAGGGTGACATGCCCAGAATGTTTCTACAGAAAGATAATCCAGGCTGTGGAATGAAATATGGACTGAAGTAGGGAGAGTCAGGAGTGTGGGAGATCAGAAAGGGGGAATGATGCAGTAATCCAGGCGGGATAGGATTAATGATTGTACTAACATAGTAGTGGTTTGGATGGAGAGAAAAGGCAGATCTTGGCAATGTTCTGAGACCAGCAGGGTTTGGGGATAGAGTGAATATGTGGGGTGAATGAGATAGTGGAGTCAAGAATGACACCAAGTCTGAGGCTTGTGAGATGGGATTGATGTTGTGCAGTCTATGGTGCCAGGAAAATGTGGGAGAGGAAAGGATTTGGGAGGGAAGATAAGGAGCTGTGACTTGGACAAATTGAGTTTGAGGTGGCAGGAGGATATCCAAGTAGAGGTGTCCTGAAGCCAGGAGCTGCTCAGTTCTAACAAGCCCTACACCTTTCTTATTCTCAATCCTTTGTACACTGCCTCTCTCTTGAATCCCAATGCTTTTGGACACTAAACAACTCCGAGTTTAGATCCTATTAGCTCCCTGGAACCACTTGGGGGCTTAATTCCTGGGGCCCTTAAACTGGATTGAATTCTAACCCTTCTAATCCCTTGAAGTGTTCTTCACCTGGAGCCTTCTGGCAAACTTTTACCCATCAGAGTCCTAATCCTTCTGAGCCCTCAACCACTCGGCATTTACATTCTTTTGAACCCTCAATTGTTCGAGGTGCCCATTCTGCTCAGGTGCCCGTTTCTCTGATTCCTCATCCTTCTGAACCCCTATCTGCTTTGGACCCTCCTCCTTAGGAAAATGCTTTCAATGGCTCTTCCTTCCCATCATTTGAGCTCCCTTTCCTGTGGGAACTCAGCTCAGGGACAAGGATTTCTGGGTTGCTAGCAAAGCGGGAATGGGGCCCAGTTTGATTTTTGATTGAAAAGATTGAGTCCTGAAGAAGGTTATGGGTTTGGAATTTCTCCTGGATGAGGGCCCAGATCATCTTGAGGTTCCAAAGAATTCTCCCCTGTGAGCAGATTAGGTCTGAGAGAGAAAGGGGCACCCTGGGCAATGAGTCCTCTGACGGTCTTATGAGGGGCTCAAGGCTCAGACTGAATCAGATTCAGAGCACTTG
Source organism: Tachyglossus aculeatus (assembly GCF_015852505.1). NCBI lineage: Eukaryota > Metazoa > Chordata > Mammalia > Monotremata > Tachyglossidae > Tachyglossus > Tachyglossus aculeatus. The sequence goes on along the minus strand of NC_052094.1, from coordinate 2,314,844 downwards.
GAAGGATCTGAAGGGTCAGTACCTATGGCAGTTAAGGGCTCAGAAGGTTTAGAGATCAGTGTGGTTGAATGGTCCAAAAGATTTAGTTTGAATGGAGGTGTGTTTGTATGTTTGTGTGTGAAGGTGGGTATGAGTTCGTGTGTGTCTGACTGTTTTAGAGTGTGTGTGTGTTTCTGTGTGTGTGCTTGTGTACATGTGTGTGTGTGTGGGTGGGTGGGTGGGTGTGAGTGTGTGTGTGGGTCCATCCGTTTCTGTAGGTGATGGTATCAGGGAAGAGCGGGTGGGAGGTAGGGCATTTGATTCAGAGTTGTGTAGGGCTCAATGGCCTTGGGGCTTGGAACGCTGTCAGGGATTGGATGGATTAGGAATCAGAGCACTTAAAGTCTCAGGAGGATTCTTGCTCACAGCAGTTAATGGACAGCAGGGGAAGGCTAAGGATTTGGGTGTTTAACAGTCCCCATAGACTTTGTTCCAACCTTGGTAAGAGGATTTATTCTTCGGCAGGGCTCAGCCAGGTTAGGGTTCCATACAGATGAGGGCACACTCAAAGTCGGTTTAGATCTCTGAAGGACTGGAGACACAGTGAGTTTTTCATGAGGTGAGAATCCTTGGGGCTCAAGGGAAGGCTGGAACACAGATTGAGTTAGGGCACAGGCATATTAAGGCTCAGAGATGTCGAAGGACCCAGAACTATTAGGCATCTAAGAGTCAGGAAACTGATTGCCTTAGAGCTCAGAGGAATTATGCCTGGAAGCCCTGTGAGGGCACAGAAGGAGAACAGGGCCCAGAGTGGTAGAAAGCACGAAATGAATAGGACTCAGAGAGAATTCCACCTGACCCAAAATCAGGGCCTCAAGCAAATTAGCGTTCAACCAAATTGGAACCCACGAGTTGCTAGGCACTCAGTAGGATTAGGGTGCAGAAGGCTATGGGGATGTCCAGGGAATTTTCAGGCTCTGCAGTACTAGGAATCAAAAATCACTTGGAGTTCACAAGGATTAGCACCCAGAGTTGTTTTAATGGAGAAAAAGAAAGCTAAGACAGAGAGTGGAGGGAACTGAAGGATTAGGACACAGAGCAAATTCCACCTGAGCCAGAATTAGGACCTGAGCACGTTAGGGTTCAACTGCTCCTGCTCCCATGACTTCAACTATCATCTTGTTGTGGATGACACCCAAATCTGTATCTCCTCCATTGTTCTTTCTCCCTCCCTCCAAGCTCACATCTCCTCCTGCCTTCAGGACATCTCTACTTGGATGTCCTCCCACCACCCAAAACTCAACATGCCCAAGGTAGAGCTCCTCATCTTCGTTCCCAACCCTGTCTTCTCCCAGACTTTCCTGTTACTGTGGATGGCACAACATTCTTCCCATCATGCAAGCCTGCAACATTGGTATTATCCTTGACTTAACTCTCTCATTCACCCCACATATCCAATCTGTCCCCAAGGCCTGGCAGTCTCATGTGCACAACGTTACCAAGTCCACCTTTTCCTCTAGATCACTACCACATTACTACAATCACTCATCCTATCCTAATTGGATTACTGCATTAGCCCCCTGTCTGACCTCCTAACCTCCTGCCTCTCCCTACTTCAACCCATACTTTACTGACTGGATTTCTCTCTATAGAAACGTTCAGGGCATGTTACCCTCCTTCGCAAAAATTTCCAGTGATTGAAGAGGAATTGGTTAAAGTCTTTACCAAATTAGGTCGACAGGTGTGGCTAACCATTCAGTGACCATCTGATTGGAAGAGATCAGTTTATATTCCAATACTGAAAGAAGGAGACACAACTAATTGCAACAATTATCTTACAGTTTCCTTGATCTCACATTCCAGCAACGTACTGCTAAAAGTTAAACAGCATTGAATGGAGACCTATGTGGAACACAAATTGCCCAGTATTCAAGCACGGTTCTGGAAAGGACAAGGGACATGAGATATTATTGCTGAATTCCATTGGATAATTGAAAGGACAAGATAATATCAAAAGGAAGTCAGCATGTGCTCTATTGATAAGCCAGATTGGATGAAGACAAATGGGGTGTAAAGATTGAAGGAAGGAATATAAACCTTCGTTATGTTAATGATAAAACCCTACTAGCAGAAAGTGAAGAAGACTTGAAGCACTTATAATTAAAAGGTTAGAAACAGAGCAAAAAGATGGGCCTATATTTGAATGTCAAGAAAACAATGATCATGAGAACTGGAAGTTTTAACACATTTGTAGTAGACGCAGAGAATATTGAAATAGTTGACAGTTTTTCTCTCTTGGGATCGATCATTCATTCAACTGTATTTATTGAGTGCTGACTGTGTGTAGAGCACTGTACTAAGTGCCTGGGAAGTACAAATCGGCAACATAATGAATAATAAAGGAAATAGTAGCCAGTAAATACACAAAATAGGAAGATTTGCTATGAAGAGCATGGAAAAAGTCATGAAATGTGCAAATGTGGCTATTGCCACAAAAATACCAATTGTCAACTCAATATTGTTTCCAGTGACAATGTATGGATTTGAAAGTTGAACAGTGAAAAAATAGAATAGAAAGAACATTGACTCTTTGAAATGTGGTGTTGGAAAAGGCTTTGCCGAATGCTGTGGACTGCCCAAAAGACTAAGAAATGGATTTTAAAGAAAATTAAAACAAAGTGGTTTTTGGAAGGCCAAATAACTCGATTTAGGTTAACATATCTTGGACACATAATCAGGAGGACTAATTCTCTGGAGAAGACACTAATGCTAGTAAAAGTCCAGGGAAAACATAGAAGAGGCAGACCAGCAGCTAGATGGATAGAGACCATAACAATGTTAATGGAAGAACCATTAGAAAGGTGTGGATTATGACAGAGGACAGGGCATTCTGAAGAAAGTGCATCCATGGAGTCCCTATTAATCAGAAACGACTTGACAGAACTTAATAATAATAATATAATAATAATCATAACAATAATAATTAAGGATGAAGTTATCAGGCTCTAAGATACATCCTTGTCTTACCCCCTTACTAATGGGAAGCCAATCTGTTTCTGCACATATTGTTTTTATTGTAGCCTCCAGTTTGGCATACAAGTTCCATATCAATGCAATTGAATGGTCTGGCAAGCCCATTTTCCTTAATGTGCTCCTGAGTTTTTTGTGACCCACACAGTCAAAGGCCTTACTATAATCAATAAAGTACATGCTGACTTCCTTTTGATATTCTCTTGGCCTTTCAATTATCATTGTTATTTGAATTATCCAACAGAAATCAGCAATAACATCTTGCATCCCATTGGAATCCTTTCAACATCCGACAATTCAAATTCCATGTAGATATCCTTGCGATCAATCAATCAATCAATTGTATTTATTGAGCACTTACTGTGTGCAGAGCACTGTACTATGTGCTTGGGAAATACAAGCTGGCAACATATAGAGACAGTCCTTACCCAACAGTGGGCTCACAGTCTAGAAGGGGGAGACAGAGAATAAAACCAAACATACTAACAAAATAAAATAAATAGAATAGATAGGTACAAGTAAAATAAATAAATAGAGTCATAAATATGTACAAACATATATACATATATATAGGTGCTGTGGGGAAGAGAAGGAGGTAAGATGCGGGGGATGGAGAGGGGGATGAGGGGGAAAGGAAGGAAGGGGCTCGGTCTGGGAAGGCCTCCTGGAGGAGATGAGTTCTCAGTAGGGCCTTAAAAGGAGGAAGAGAGCTAGCTTGGCGGATGGGCAGAGGGAGCGCATTCCAGGCCCGGGGGAGGACGTGGGCCGGGGGTCGATGGCAGGACAGGAAGGCTGAATAGGTGCGAATGAGGTTGTCGGTAATGTAACTTGGTGATAACAAGGGCCTTTTCCCCGGGGTGGGGGGGCGGAGATTCAGTCAGGACCGGACCGGGAAGGGGGTTGGTGGGCACTACAAGGAAGGTCGCTTAAGTGGGGGTGCGGGGGGGAAACAGGGGGCGTCTATGGCGCCCCTCGAAGGAGAGGAGCCTTCCAGGAGCAGCGGGGGCAACGCGGTGTGATGGCGGGAGGGCAGGCCTCTCGGGAACGGAGTCTCAGACGTCTATGGCGGCGCGCTCTGAGGAGAGGAGCCTTCCGGGAGCAGTGGGGGCCACGCGGTTTGATGGCGGGCGGGTCGCCACGGTCTGGCTACGGGATGTGGACTGCCATGGGCCGGGGGTCGACGGTAGGACAGGTGAGAACGAGGCACAGTGAGGAGGTTGGAGGCAGCAGAGTCAGAGGCAGAGCGATGTGGAATGACTTTTAGCAATGCCTTGCTGGTCCATGAGATCAAGGAAACTGTATGATAATTATCTTTGGGGACAGTGGTTACCCTTTTACCCTTACCCTCTACAGTCCTACATTAACTGCTTGTAGCATGAACCCTTTTGACTCCTTTTGTGCTCTGAATCCATATCGCTCTGATGCCTGACACCTTCCCTGAGCAAGAATTGCCTTGTGAAGTTGTTTTAATGGAGAAGAAAAGCGAAAACAGAGGGTGGAGGGCACCAGGGGATTAGGACTCAGAGTGAATTCCACCTGAGCTGGAATTAGGATCTCGAGCACATTATGGTTCAACTGCTCCTGCTCCCACAGCTTCAATTATCATCATTATGTGGATGATAATGAATCATCCCAAATCTATATCTCCTCCCCTGATCTCTCTCACTCCCTCCAGCCTCACATCTCCTGCTGCGTTGTCCTTCCACCACTCCAAACTCATCAAGTCTGATAAAGAGTGTCCCAGCTTCCCTCCCAAACCTTGTCCTCTTCTGTCTCACAAGCTCACAGGCTTGATGTCATCCTTGACTCTGCTTTCTCATTCACCTCGTATATCCAATCCATCACCAACTTCTTCCAGTTTCATCTGCACACCATCATCTAGATCTACTCTTTCCTCTCCATCCAAACTGCTGCCATGTTACTACAAAAACTATTCCAATACCGACCAGATTACTTCATCATCCCCCTTTCTGACCTCCCAACCTCCTGCCTCTTCACAAATCAGTCTATACCTCATTCCACCACCTGGATTATCTTTCTACAGAAACCTTCAGGGTCTCTCACCCTGCTCCTCAAAAATCTCCTGTGGTTGCCTATCAATCTTCAGGTCAAACAAAAACTCTTCACCTTTGGCTTTAAAGTCCTCCATCACCTTGCCTCTTCCTATCTCAACTCCCTTCTCTCCTTCTACATCCCAGCCCACACACTCTGCTTCTCTGCTACTAAACTTCTCACTGTGCCGGGGGCCTGAGAAGGGAGTTGAATGTACGGAAGAGCTGGCGGGGATAATGGGCATGGGTGTCAATAAGGGAGGAGAAATAGTTTTGTCTGGCAGAGGAGAAGGCTGAATTAAGGCAGGAAAGGATAAACTTGAAGTGAACGAGGTTGGCATGGTGTTTAGACTTTCGCCAGCAGCGTTCGGCAGCTCGAGCATAAGAGCGAAGGAGGCGGACAATGGCAGTGATCCAGGGCTGTGGGTTAGTGGTGCGAGAGCGGCGAAGGGAAAGGGGAGCGAGTGAGTCTAGCTGAGTAGAAAGGGTAGAGTTGAGAGCAGTAATCTGATCATCAAGACTGGGCAGAGAGGAGAGGACAGCGAGGTGGGGTGTGAGGTTCTCTGAAAGATGGGTGGGGTCAAGAGAGTGGAGATCTCTGTGAGGGAGTAATACGGATTTACAGGGGAAAGGAGTGTGAGTGAGGAGGCAGGTGAGAAGATTATGATCAGAGAGAGGGATTTCAGAGTTGGTGAGGGTGGACACAGTGCAGCGATAGGAGATGATGAGGTCGAGGGTATGACCAAGTTGGTGAGTGGGTGAGGTGGGGTGGAGGAAGAGGTTGGCAGCGTCAAGGAGAGATAGAAGGCGGGTGGCAGAGGAGTCGTCAGGGATATCCATGTGGATGTTGAAGTCTCTGAGGATCAGAGTGGGCATGGAAAAGGAGAGAAGGAAGGTGAGAAAGGGGTCAAAGTCGTTACAGAAGTTGGAAGTGGGGCCAGCAGGGCGGTAGATGATGGCTACAAGAATCTGGAGGGGGTGGTAGAGGCGAATAATGTGGGCTTCAAAGGAAGGGAAGAAAAGGGAAGGGGGAGGAAGGATAGTATGAAAGTGGCATTGGGGGGCGAGAAGGAAACCGACACCTCCTCCTTTTCTGGTGAGTCTGGGGGAGTGGGAGAAGAAGAGGCCTTCACTGGAGAGAGCAGCAGAAGAGACCGTGTCGTCTGGAGACAGCCATGTTTCAGTTAGGGCGAGGAGGAGTAGAGTGCTCGAAAGGAGTAGGTCCAGGATGAAAGGGATCTTACTTAAAACGGAGTGGGGGTTCCAGAGGCCACACTTGGCAGCAGCTGTCGAGGGAGGGGAGGTGGGGAAGGGTGCAAGGGGTGGGGAGGGTTTGGATCGGGATGAGTTGGCGGGGGCCTGGGCAGGGAAAGTGGGGAGAGGGGTGGTGATGGGAAACCAGAAATGGGATGGTGTGGGGGGGGTGGAAGGGGAGGGAGGGGGCCGGGAGGGAGGAGTGGGGGACTGGCGCTGGTACAGAGGTGAGGGGGAGTGGTCTTGGTGGGTGAGAGGAAGGGAAAAAGCTGGGTGGGAGAGGGGAAGGGGAAGGTGAGGAATGGGAATGGCAGTTGGGAGCAAGGGAATTGAAAGATCATGGTGAAGTCAGCAGGGCGAGTGACAGTACAGCGGGAGGTTAACAATTGAGATGCAGAAGCAATAAAACAGTAGCAATGATATAAGTAGGCGATGGCATCACAGGGTGTAGTTAAACAATCACTATGCTATGGCAATAATAAAATCGCAGATAATGATGTCACAGAGAGCAGATACAAACTATTATGTGCTGGAGTAGGGTGGACCTGTTAAGGGGGAGGTCAGGGAGCAGATACCTGGGGAGAGGAGCGAGCAGCCAACTAACATGGTCAGAGGATTGATTCTTCTTTAGGGCTCAGTTGGGTTAGGGCTCCAAGCAGAACTGGGCACATTCACAGTCGGTTGAGGTCTCCAAAGGATTGGAGACATAGTGAGTTTCACAAATTGAATGTCTTAGGGATGAGAACTGTTGGGGCTCAGAGAGAGCTAGAATGCAGATCAAATTAGGGCTCAGGCCTATTAGGGCCAGAGATGTTTAAGGATCCAGAGCCATTAGGCCTCCAACCTCCTCATGACGGTACCCCTTGGAGGCAATTGAGGCCACAAAAAGAGCACAGGACCCTGAGCCGCAGGAGACACCTAAGGTTTAGAACTCAGAGTGAATTTCACCTCAGTCAAAATCAGGGCCTCAAGCAAGTTAAGGTTCAGTCACATCAGGAACAATAGTGGCTAAGGACTCAGAAGGATTAGCACTGTTTGTTTTAAGGCACAGAAGGCTGCAGGGAAGTACCAGGGCATTTTTGAGGGCTCTGAAGGATTAGGAGTCAAAAGCGGCTTGGGGGATGAAAGGAGTGGCACCCGGAGTTGTTTTAAGGGTGTGTGGAAGAACGAAGACTCGGAGCGAGTTAAGGCTCAAAGGAATTGTGACTGAAGAAAGATGCAGTGTGCAGCCTATTTAGGACACAGAGGACTGTAGGATTCAGCACGAGAATTAGGGGTTAAAAGTGGTCTTGGGCTCTGAAGCATTTGGACTGGGAGCAGCCAGGGAGCCTTTTAATCCCTCCCATGCACTATCATCCTTTGACTTTCTGTCACTGTGGATGGCACATCCATCCTTCTTGTTTCACAAGAGAACATTTGTGTCATTCTTGACTATGCTCCAATACTCTGAGCCCTAGATAACTCTGAATCCAGTGCCCTATCCTGCCAGCTCTTTCCAGACCTTGTCACCTACAGATCAGGATGGGGACACATGAACAGACTCACACACGCACACGCCCACACACACACCAACACACACACACACACACACACACACACACACACACACTCCCTAACACACACCCACTCACATGGATACACACATATGCTTCTGTTCAATCTTTTGGACTGTTCAAACACACTAATCTGTAAACCTTCTCAGCGCTTAACTGATGCATTCTGACCCTTCAGGACACTTCAAGTGTTCAGAATCTGTATCTCTATGAGCCCTACACAGAGTTCACCCCTCCTACTGCTTTGAGTACTCAAACTTCCCTGCTGCCCTTCTCCTTCTGGGCCCTTGTGGAATCAAACTCCAAGACTTCCTGAGTCCTAATTCTCTCCTAATGCTAATCATTTGCTCTCATATGTCTCTGAGACCTAGGAGCTCTGAGTCTAAATTGGCCTGAACCCCAAATCGCTCAGAATTAATTATTTATTCCATGTGTGTGCTGAACACTGTTCCAAGTGCTTGGTAGGTACAATACAGCAACAAAGAGATAAAATCCCTGCCCACGTGGGCTGACAGTCTAGAGGCAGGGAAACAGACATCAAAACAAGTGAACAAGCATCAATATACATAAATATAATTATAGATTAATGCACAGATACCAAAGCACTGTGGGGCTGTTAGGGTTAAGGGGGGCCGGGAGGAGAGCAAAAGGAGCAAGTTAGGTGATGCAGAGGGGAGTAGGATCTGAGGAAAATGGGAATTAGCCTGGGAAGTCCTCTTGGAGGAAGTGCGCTTTCAGTAGGCTCTGGAGGAGGGGAATAATGATTGTTGGTGGATTTGAGGAGGAAGGGTGTTCCAGCCCAGAGGTAAGATGTGAGCCAAGGGTCAGAAACCAGACGGGCAAGATGTAGGCACAGTGAGAAGGTTAGTATGAGAGGAGAGGAGTCTGTGGCCTGGGATGGAGAAGGAGGGAAGGGAGGGGAGTGCAAGATGATGGAGAGCTTTAAAGCCAATAGTGAGGAGGGTTTGTTTGCTATGGAGGTTGATAGACAACCCCTGGAGATTTTTGAGGAGGAGGGTGGCATGCCCTGAACACTACTATAGAAAAGATAATATAGGTAGTGGAGTGAAGTATAGCCTGAAGTATGAACTGGAGAGACAGGAGGTTGAGATGTCAGAGAGCGGGCTGATGCAGTAATCCAGTTGGGTTAGGAAGAATGATTGTAGTAAAATGGTAATAGTTTGGATGGAGTGGAAAGGTGGATCTTAGCAATGTTGTGAAGGTGAGACCAGCAGGTTTTGGTGATGGATTGGATATTTGGGGTGAATGAGAGAGCGTAGTCAAGGATGGCATCAAGCCTGCTGGCTTGTGAGATGAGAAACATGTTGTGAAGTCAACAGTGCTGCGAAAGTTTGGCAGAGGACAAGGTTTGGTAGGAAAGATAAGGGGCTCTGTCTTGGACACACTGAGTTTTAGGTGGTGGTAAAGATATCCAAGTAGAGGGGTCCTGAATGGAGGAGATAATATGAGCTGGAGGGAGGGAGGAAGAAGAGGGGAGGAGATATACATTTGGATGTCATCCATATTGAGATGATACTTGACACCATGGGAACCGTAAGAACCTCCAACTACAAATCACTTAGAATTCTCAGTTTTTCAAAGACCACATATTTCTGACCCCCACCCCCACCCCCGAGACCCTCAGGGCACTCATTGCACAGGGTGCCCCTACTCTTTCTCAGACCTAATCCACTCATGGGGGGCAATTCTTCCACACCCCGTGTTACTCTGGGCCTGCATCCATAGAAATTCCTAGACCTCAAGCTTGCTTAGGAACCGATCTTTTGTACCAAAAATTGCACTGGACCCCGAGCCCACTGAGCCCAGAGCCTGCAAATCCTTATGATTCCACGTTCATTACAGCCCTAAAATTGTGCTGAGCTACACAGTTCTGAACTCTACGCCTCTCTGGTGCTCAATTCTTTTGTACATTGCATCTCTTTTGAATCCATTCCATCTGTACTCTTAGACCATTTTGAGTCCAGATCCTCTCGGCCTCCTTGAAACCACTCTGGGGTTGAATCCCTGGGGCCCTTAAAGCATTCTGAATCCTAAACTTTCACATCCCTAAAAGTGCTCTTCTTCCAGAGCCTTCTGGTGAACGTTTACCCAACCACTCAGCATCCTAACTCTTTGAACCCTCACTTGCTCAAGGTCCCCATTCTGCTCAGGTTTAATTGGCTCTCCTCGCCCATCCTCGATCTGTTTAGAGCCCTCCACCTTCAGAAAGTTCCCTCGGTGGCTCTGAATTATCATTATTTGAGCCCCTTTTCCATCATGGGTTCCAACAGCTACCTCCAAGTCCCCAGACACCTGAGCCCCTAATGGATCTCTCTATGCCCTACAGAAGGAACAATCCTCTGATGATGGTTGGACCTGTCTTTGGATACCGTTAAAAACCCGATCCCTCAATCCTCCCTGGTCCTCCATTAGTAGCTGTGAGCATGAATACTCCAGAACTTTTAAGTGTTCTGAATCAGAGTCCATAAGGTCCCTGACACCTCTCTGAGCCCCAACGTTTCTGAGCCCTTTACAATTCTGAACCAGAACAATAACCAATAACCAGCTTTTCCCGCACCCTGGTACCTACAGATTTGTACGGTTACACACATACACACATTCAAAAACACACAAATACAGCATCACAAAGGGACAAACACACATACTTTCATTCAAATCTTTTGGATCATTCGACCACACCGATCTCTAAACCTTCTAAGGCCTCAACTGTTGTGGACACTGACCCCCTAGAGCCCTCCAAGTGCTCAGAATCCAAATCAGTCGGAGCCCTAAACAGCGCCCAACCCTCCTTCATCTTTGTGCTGTAAAACCTCTCTGGGCTCCTGCTCCTTCTTGGCCCTGGTGACACTGGGCCCTGAGTCTTTGGAGACATATTCATTTCCACCCCAACATCTTCAAGACCTAATTGGCCTGATTTTTTTTATTTTTGAGGAGGAAGGTGATGTGACCTGAAAGTTTGTGTAGAAAGATAATCCAGGCAGTGGAAGGGAGAGGCAGGAGGTTGGGAAGTTAGAGAGGATGCTGATGCAGTAATCCGGTTGGAATATGATGAGTAATTGTACTATTGTCATAAGGCCTCTGCGGGCTTCCTAATCAGTATCAGGACTCTGAAGGATTAGGAATCAGAAATGGCTTGGGGGTCACAAGGATTGACACCCAGAGTTGTTTGAATGCAGAAGAAAAGTTAAGCAGAGGTTGGAGGATGCCAAAGGTTTAGGACTAAGAGCGAATTCCACCTGTGCCAGAATTAGGAACTCGAGCAAATTAGGGTTCAACTGCCTCCATTCCCATGGCTTCAACTATCATCTCTATGCAGATGACACCGAAATCTATATCTTCTCCCCTGTCTCTCTCTCTTCCTCCAGGCACACATCTCCTTCTGCCTTCAGAACACCTCTACTTCTATGTCCTCCTGGCCCCCTAATACTCAACATGTCCAAGACAGAGCTCCTTATGATCCCTCCCAGACCCTGTCCTCTCCCAAGCATTCCCATTACTGTGGATGGCACAACCATCTTTCCTGTCACACAAGCCTGTGACCTTAGTGTTATCCTTGTCTCACCTCTCTCATTTCACCTCAAATATCCAATGTGTCACCAAAGCCTGACATTCTCACCTGCACAACATCTCCAAGATCTGCCTTTTCCTCTCCATCCAATCTGCTACTACATTAGTACATCACTCATCCTAGCCTAACCAGATTACGGTATCAGCCTCCTCTCTGACATTTGAATCTTCTGCCCCTCCCCACTTCAGTCCATACTTCAGAGTAGTGTAGGTCTCAGAAGCATTGGGGCTCTGAGTATTGTCAGGGTTCAGGTGGATTCAGATTCAGAACACTGAAAAGTTCAGGATGATTCATGCTCACATTAGTTCATGGAGGGCTGGGGAGGGCCAAGGATTTGGGTGTTTTTAACTGTCTCCAAAGACTTAGATCACAGAGGAGTAATCCTTCTCTAGGGTTTGGACACCAAGTGGATGTGGGCACACTTGTAGTCGGTTAAGGGCTCCAAGGATTGGGGACACAGTGAGTTCCACATGTTTAGCATCTTAGGTATGAGAACCATTGGGGCTCAGAGAGAGGGCTGTAGAGCAGATTGAAATAGCGCTTGGGCCTACTAGGACCTAGAGAGATTTAAGTACCCAGAGCTGTTAGGCCTTCAACCATCAGGAGTCCAAATGATTTAGAGCTTAGTGGGATTACACCTTGGGGCTATTCGAGTGAACAGAAACAGAACAAGACCCAGAGGTGCCACGGAGGGCACCTAAGGATTAAGACTCAGAACCAATTCCACCTGAACCTGTCAGGAACTTGGACACATTAGGTTTCAATCACCTCGGGAACACAAGTGGTTAAGGGCTCAGAATGATTAGCACTAAGATTGTTTTAAGGCACATAAGGCTGTCGGGGAGGTCCCAGGGCATTTGAGGTTCTGAAGGATTAAGAGTCAAAAGCATCCTGGGGGCTGAAAGGAGTTGCATCCGGAGTTGTTTTAAGGGAGCAGAAGAACAAAGACTTGGAAAGAGTTAGAACTCAAAAAGGATTGCAACTGAAGAGAGATGCAGTGTGCAGCTGGATTAGGACTCAGAGGGCTGTAGGGCTCAGAATAAGATTTAGGGGTTTCATGCAGTCTTGGGCTCCAAAGCATTAGGACTGGGAGCAAGCTTGAGGCCAAAAAGATTAGGACAGGGAGCAGTTTCAGGATGAGATTATTAGAATTCTTAAGACTCCAAAGGTGTTAGGCCACAGAGAGGCCTGGAAGAGCAGCAGAATTGGTGGTCAGATGCTTTTGGGGCTCAGAAGTAGCAGGATCCAAAGCCATTTAGGCTCAGGAGTATTAGTGCTCAGGACATAGTAGGACTCAGAAAGATTGGCATTCGAGGGCCTGTGTGAGCTTCTGAATCAGGATCAGAACTCTAAAGGATTATGAATTAGAAGCCCCACAAGCCCCTTGGAGCCCCGCAAGGATTGACACCTGTAGTTTTTTGAATGGAGAAGAAAATCTAAGACAGAGGGTGGAGGGTGCCAAAGAATTAGGACTCAGATTGAATTACACCTGAGCCAGAATGAGGAATTCGAGCACATTAGGGTTCAACTGCTTCCACTCCCATGGCTTCAACTATTATCTCTATGTGGATGACACTCAAATCTGTATCTCCTCCCCCTTTCTCTTTCCCTTCTTCCAAGGCTCGCATCTCCTTCTGCCTTCAGGACACTTCTATTTGGTTGTCCTCCCGCTCCCCTAAAACTCAACATGTCCAAGGCAGAGCTCCTATGATCCCTTCCAAACCCTGTTCTCTCCCTGACTTTCCAGTCACTGTGGATGACACAACCATCCTTCCCGTCTCACAAGCCCACAACCTTGGTGTCATCCTTGACCTCGCTCTTTCATTTACTACATATATCCAGTCCAACACCAACGTCTGCCAGTCTCACCTACAGAACGTCACCAAGATCCACCCTTTCCTCTCCATCCAAACTGCTGCCACCTTAGTACAATCACTCATCCTATCCCAAGTGGGTTACTGCAACAGCCTCCTTCCTCTCTGACCTCACATCTGCCTGCCTCTCCCCACTTCAGTCCGTACTTCACTCCTCTGCCTGGATTATCTTTCTACACAAACCTTCATGACATATCACCCTCCTTCTCAAACATTTTGAGTGGTTGTCTATGAACCTCCAGATCAAACAAAAACTCCTCACTTTTAGCTTTAAAGCTCTCCATTACCTTGCCCCTTATTATCTCCACTCTCTTCTCTCCTTTTATTCCCCAGCCCATACACACCTCTCCTCTGGTACTAACCTCAGTGTGTCTCCATCTCGCCCATCTCATTGCCGACCCTGACTCCATTTCCTACCTATGGGCTAGAACATCCTCCCTCCTCAAATCTGCCAACCATCCCTCTTCCCCCTTGAAAGCCCTATTGGAGGAAATTCTCCACCAAGAGGCCTTCCCCAGACTAAGACCCCTTTCCCACAGCTCCCACATCAGAGTTCAAGCTCCCACGGCTTCAACTGTAATCTCTATGGTGATGACACCCAAATCTATATAATAATAATAATGATGATTATGGCATTTGTTAAGCACTTACTATGTGCAAAGCACTGTTCTAAGCACTGGGGATCTCTTCCCCTGTTCTATCTCCCTCCCTCCAGGCTCACATCTCTTCCTGCCTTCAAGTCACCTTGATGTGGATGTCCTCCCATGCAGTGAAACTCAACGTGTCCATGACAGAGCCCTTTATGATCCCTCCAAAGCTCTGTCCTCTCCCAAATTATCCTTACTGTGTGGCTGGCACAACCATTATTCCCATTACACAAGCCCGCAACAATGGAGTCATCCTTGACTCTGCTCTCTCATTCACTCCACATATCCAAACCATCACCAAAGACTGCCAGTCTCATCTGCACAACATCACCAAGATCCAAAACTTTCCTTAGAAAGATTAGGCTTAGAGAATTGCAGAACTCATGAGGATTGGTTCTCAACGGCCTGTCCAGAATTCTGAATCAGGATCAGGATGAAGCACCCTTTTGGTCTCTGGAGGATTAGGCCAGAAGCGTGAGTTCAGTCCTTAAGGGGAATTAGACTGAAATCCATTTGAGGACTGATGTTGGATTAGCCCTCAGCCCTGTTCTCTACACACAGTAAGCGCTCAATAAATATGATTGATTGATGGATTGATTGATTGGAGGGAGGGACAGAGAACGGGGGAGGAGAAATAGATTTGGGTGTTAACTACATAGAGAGGATAGTTCATTCATTCAGTTGCATTTATTGAGCACTTACTGTGTGCAGAGCACTGTACTAAGCGCTTGGGAAGTACAAATTGGCAACCATAAAGAGATGGTCTCTACCTAACAATGGGCTCATGGTCTATAAAGGGGAGACAGAAAACCAAACAAAAGCAGACAAGTTGATAGTTGATAGTTAAAGCCGTGGGAGTGGAAGTGGTTGGACTCCAATGTGCTCAATGTCCTAAGTTCAGCTCAGGTGCAGTTCACTCTGAGACCTAAATCTTTGGAACCCCTTGCCCTCTGTCTTAGCTTTTCTTCTCCTTTCAAACAACTCTGGGTGTCAATCTGTGCATACCCCAGTCCACTTCTGACTCCTAATCATTCAGAGTCCTGATCCCGATTCATTAGCCCGTAGAGGCCCTTGAGCGCCAATTCTTCAGAGCTCTATTATGCCCTGAGCAGTAATCCTACTAATCCCCAAATGGCTTTGGACCCTGCTCCTTCTGAGCCCCCAAAGCATGTGAACTCCTATTCTGCTACCCCTCCAGGCTGCTCTGAAGCCTTACCCCTTTGGAGCCCCAAGAACCCCAATAATTTCAGCCTGAAACTGCTCCCTGTCCTAATCTGTCTAGCCTCAAACCTGCTACCAGCCCAAATGATTCAGAGCCCAAGGCTGCTTGAAACCCCTAATTCTCATTCTGAGCCCTACAGTCCTCTGAGTCCTAATCCGGCTGCGCACTACATCCCTCTTCATCACAATTCTTTTGAGCCCGATTTCACTCTGAGTCTTTGTTCTTCCACTCCCTTAAAACAACTACTGGTGCAATTCAAGACGCTTTAGACTCCTAATTCTTCAGAACCCCAAAATGCTCTGGGCCTCCCAGTAGCCTCCTGCTCCCTAAAACAACCTCAGTGCTATTCCTTCTGAGCCCTTAGGCACTAGGGCACCCTGATTTCATTGAACCTTATGTGCTCCAGGCCCTGATTTTGGCTCAGGTGAAAATCACCCTAAATCCTAATCCTTTCGTGCCCTCTGCCACAATGGGCCCTGTTCTATTTCTGTGTCCCAGAGGTTGATACAGAACCTGTATCCAGAATGGGAGACTACAATAAGAACAAAATATGGAGAAACAGGTGTGTTTCCCATTAGTAAAGGGGAAAGAAAAGAATGTATCTTAATGACTTATCTCTTCAACCTAATTCTGAACCCATAGCAAGAGAAGCCAGATTAGATAAAGACGAGCAGGGAGTAAAGACTAGAAGAAGAAATATAAAGAAAACTTCATTATCTGTTACTACTGGCTTGTGAACTTTTGAAAGGCTTATTCCTAAAAGTTAAGGAACTGAACAAAAGGATAAGACTTACATTTGAACTTCCAGATAACAAAGATCTTGGCAACTGGAAATTCATATCTGATTGAGTGTAGATCAAAATAAGTGATCATTTTTCTCTCCTTGGATTGATAATCAGTAATAAAAGAACTAGTCAATAAATGCACCAAAAATTCATGTTAGGAAGAGTAGCTATGGAGAACCTTGACAAATCCACAAAATGTGCTGCTGTAATAATTTCCAGAAAATACCCAAATTGTCAATTCTATGGTATTTTCAGTGACAATGTATGGATCAGAAGGGTGGACATTGAAAAAAGAGGAAAGTCAATTCTTTTGAAATGTGATGTTAGAGAAGGCTTTAACAAATGCCTTAGACTGCCCAAAAAATAACCAAATGGGTTGTGTAACAAATGACAAAGCCAAAAGGGATTTGGAAGGCCAAATGACCAGACTTAGATTAACATATTGTGGAAATATCATCAGGAGGACTAATTCTCTGGAGAAGTCCCTAATGTTAGAAAAAGTGTAGAGAAAACAAAAAAGAGGCTGACCAGCAAATAGATCAGTAGAGACCATAACAACAATATCAGAAAAATCATTCAAAAGGTCACAGACTATGGTAGAGGACAGGACATTCTGGAGACTATACCCAAGGAGTCACTGTGAGTCATAAAGAACTCGATGACAATAAATAGTGATAATGATAATGAAGATAAAGTCAAAGAAGTTAGTTTAGGATCTTAGATTCTGTCAAGCTCAGCTGGATTCTGGCTCAGAGCATTTTCAAGGCAAGGAAGAGCCAGGGCACTTGGTGGGTTTTGGTCTTGGAAGGATTGGGACACGGTGAGGTTGCTACTCAGAGAAGCTTAGGAATCAGAAAATCTATGCCACTGAGAGGTTCATCTGGGGCTAGGCTTCTGAGAACTCTGAGATATGTGTGGGGACTCAGCTAGTGGGAGGGCATCTTCCAAAGGAGGAGGGCCCAAAGAATATCAGGTCCCAGTAGGATGAGAGATCAGAACAAAGGGCACCTGCAGCTCAGTGTAATTTGAGGGCTATGACAGATTTGGCAGCCCAATAATTTCCAGGCTCCTGGCTCAGCAGGACTGGGGCCCAGTGTGATTTTTGGTCGAAATATTTGGGTCCAAAGTTACGTGAAAGACTGATAATTGTTTAGGTGCTGGCTTAATGAGGGCCTAGAGCATCTTGGGGATACCGAAGATTAACCCCGTGAGCAGATTATGTAAATAAGATAGAGTCGGGCATCTGGACAATAAGTGCTTTGAGGGTCTTGGGGGGTTAGAGACCCGCGGGCATTGAGAGGTAGAGAAATCCCAGCTATTTGGAGTTCAAGCCAATTAGGACTCAGAGATCATAGGTTTCAGAGATAATGAGGAGGATATGATTAGGTTTCTGAACACTCAGGTACCAATTCCACGAGAGCCCAAAAGGAGTAGGACTCAAGGGGAGTTTTACAGCTCACAGCAGAAGGAGTGGTGAGCACTGTTTATGTCTGATGATTCGGATTCTGAGCACTTGGAGGTCTCTGTAGGATCAGTATCGGGGACTTTTAAGGGCTCAGAAGTTTAAGAGATCAGTGAGGTTGAAAGGTCCAAAAGATTTGAGCAGAGCTATGTGTGCCTATCCATTCGCAATGCTGTGTTTATGTGTTTATTAGGGGTGTGTGTGTGTGTGTGTGTGTGTGTGCACACGCAAGTGTGTATGTGTGTGTCCTCATAGGTATTTGTAGGTGACAGGTTGAAAGTTAGGGCACTGGGTTCAGAGATGTGTAGGGCTCAGAAGTATTGAGACTCAGAGTGGTGTCAGAGGTATGGGTTCTGGCTCACAGTACTTCAGTGTTCAGGAAGATTCGTGATCATAGCAGTTCAGCTCTTAAAACAGTGCTCAGCACTTAAAACAGTGCTTGGCATGTAATAACTGCTTAACAAATGCTATGATTATTATTAATGGAGGGCTGGGGAAGGCTCAGGGATCGGGTGTTTAACCATCCCCCAAGACCTACTAGAGAACCATCCTTTCTGTAACACTAGCCCACAAGCTTGGTGTCATTCTTGACTCCGCTCTTTCATTCACCCCCACATACCCAATCAATCACCAAAGTCTGCCAGTTTCACCTTCATAACATCACCAAGATCCACCGTTTCCTCTCCATTCTAACCACTACCATGTTAGTCCAATCACCCGTCCTATCCCAACTGGATTACTGCATCAGCCTCTTTTAAGATCTTACCACCTCCTGTCTCTCCACTTCATTCCAAACTTCATTCTGTTGTCCAGATTATCTTTCTACAGAAACACTCTGGGCATGTCACCCCTCTCCTCAAAAATTGCCAGTGGTTGCCTGTCAACCTAGGTATCAAACAAAAATTATAGTCTTCATTATAGTCTTCAAAGATCTGCATCATCTTGCCCTTTCTTTTCTCCTCTCCCTTCTCTCCTTGTACTTCTCAGCCGACACACACTGCTCCTTTGCTTCTAACATTCTCACTGGGCCTCGTTCTCTCCTGTCCCACCCTCAACCCCTGACCCATGTCTATCTCTGGCCCAGAATGCTCTCCATACTCAAATCTGCCAAACAATTGCTCTTCCCCCTGCAAAATCCTACTGCACCTCCTCCAAGACAACTTCTAAATCAATCAATCAATCAATCAATCAATCAATCATATTTATTGAGCACTTAACTGTGTGCAGAGCACTGCACACAGTGCTTGGGAAGTACAAACTGGCAACATATAGAGATGGTCCCTACCCAACAGTCGGGTCACAGTCTAGAAGCACAGTCTAGAAGTCACTGTCACAGTCAAACCTCCCACTTTTCCTCAGCTCTTTCTTCCCTCTGTATCACCTTCACTAGGTCCCTTTGCTCTACCCTCTCTCTCTGCCCCACAAAACGTATGTGGAGATGTACATATCAATTATTCTAATTATTTATAATGACACCTCTTTACTTGTTTTGATGTGCTTATATCTAGAATTCTGTTTATATTGTTGCCTTTTGTTTTGATGTGTATATATCTATAATTCTATTGATTGACATTGATGCCTATTTACTTGTTTTAATGTCTTCTTCCCCCCTCCTAGACAGTAAGCCATGTGTGGGTTAGTATAGTCTCTCTTTACTACTAAACTGTACTTTTCAAGCCACCGCCGCCTGCCCCCCCCCGCCCCGCCAAAAAAAATCATATAGTTTCCTTAATCTCATCGATTACCAAGGTACTGCTAAAAGTTACACAGCATTTCATGGAGACCTACATGGAAAGTGAATTGCCAGTGATCAAGCAGGATTCTGAAGGAAAGGGTGCGAGAAGTGAAATCTTTATGCTATGTTCATTGCATAATTGAAAGGACAAGAGAATATCAAAAGTAAGTCAGCACTTACTTCATTGATTACAGTAAGGCCTCTGTCTGTGTAGATCATGAAAACTTTTGGAGCACATTAAGGAAAATGGGATTGCTGGATCATTTAATTACATTGATATGGAACCTGTATCCCAAAAGGGATGCAACAATAAGAACAGAATATAGAGAACCAGCCTGATTTCCTATTAGTAAGGGGGAAAGACAAGGATGTACCTTAATGCCTTATCTCTTTATCCTTAATATGGAATTGTTAATGACAGAAGCCAGATCGGATGAAAACATTTGGGAGTATAGACTGGAGGAAGGAATATAACCTTCATTATGTTGATGCTACTACCCTGCAAACAGAAAGTAAAGATTTGAAGGGCTTAGTCTTAAAACTTAAGGAACAGAGCAAAAGATGGGGACTACATCTGAATGTCAAGAATACAAAGATCATGATAATGGAAAATTTAAACACATTTGTAGTGGAAGGAGAGAAGATTGAAATAGTTGATCATTTTTCTCTACTGGGGTTGATAATCAACATAAAGTGAAATAATAGTCGAGAAA
The DNA here is from genome assembly GCF_015852505.1 of Tachyglossus aculeatus. Lineage (NCBI taxonomy): Eukaryota > Metazoa > Chordata > Mammalia > Monotremata > Tachyglossidae > Tachyglossus > Tachyglossus aculeatus. The sequence goes on along the minus strand of NC_052094.1, from coordinate 2,294,950 downwards.
CATGCCAAAGGTTCCTGTAGGATGACTCACTAGAAGAGCCTGGAAAAAGTCATGCAGTGAGCTGATGCCAGAATTGCCAGTAAAATGCAAATTGTAAATTCTATAGTGCTTCCAGTGAAAATGCACTGATCAAAAAGCTGGATGGGGGAAAAACAGGATAAAAAAGAACATCGATTCTTCTGAAATGTGGTGTTGGAGAAGGCCTTTGAGAGTACCATTTAGAAAAACATCCAAATGGGTTGTGGAGCAAATTTATCCTAAGGAGTCTTTGGAAAGCCAAATGACTCGATTTAGACTAACATATTTTGGACACATCATCAGGAGGACTAATCATCATCATCATCATCAATCGTTTTTATTGAGCCCTTACTATATGCAGAGCACTGTACTAAGCGCTTGGGAAGTACAAATTGGCAACATATAGAGACAGTCCCTACCCAACAGTGGGCTCACAGTCTAAAAGGGGGAGACAGAGAACAAAACCAAACATACTAACAAAATAAAATAAATAGAATAAATATGTACAAATAAAATAAATAAATAAATAAATAGAGTAATAAATATGTACAAACATATATACACAGGTGCTGTGGGGAAGGGAAGGAGGTAAGATGGGGGGATGGAGTGGGGGACGAGGGGGAGAGGAAGGAAGGGGCTCAGTTTGGGAAGGCCTCCTCGAGGAGGTGAGCTCTCAGCAGGGCCTTGAAGGGAGGAAGAGAGCTAGCTTGGCGGATGGGCAGAGGAAGGGCATTCCAGGCCCGAGGGATGACGTGGGCCCGGGGTCGATTGCAGGACAGGCGAGAGCGAGGTACAGTGAGGAGATCAGCGGTGGAGGAGCGGAGGTTGTGGACTGGGCTGTAGAAGGAGAGAAGGGAGGTGAGGTAGGAGGGGGCGAGGTGATGGACAGCCTTGAAGCCCAGGTTGAGGAGTTTCTGCCTGATGCGCAGATTGATTGGTAGCCACTGGAGATTTTTGAGGAAGGGAGTGATATGCCCAGGGCGTTCCTGGACAAAGATAATCCGGGAAGCAGCATGAAGCATGGATTGAAGTGGAGCGAGACACGAGGATGGGAGATCAGAGAGAAGACTGATACAGTAGTCCAGACGGGATAGGATGAGAGGTTGAATGAGCAGGGTACCGGTTGGAGACGACACTAGTGCTAGGAAAAGTCCAGGGAAAATGTGGAAGAGGCCGACAAGCAGTTATATGGCTAAAGACCATAAAAATGAAAATGGAAGAACTGCATGGACCCCACGCATCTTTCAGAGTGCCTCACACCCCACCTCGCCTCCCTCTCCTCTCTACCCAGTCTTGATGATCAGATTACTGCTCTCAACTCTACCTTTTCTACTCAGCCAGACTCACTTGCTCCCCTTTCCCTTTGCTGCTCTCGTACCACTAACCCACAGCCCTGGATCACTGCCACTGTCCGCCTCCTTCGCTCTTATGCTCGAGCTGCCCAACGCCGCTGGCGAAAGTCTTAACACCATGCCAACCTCGTTCACTTCAAGTTCATCCTTTTCTGCCTTAACTCAGCCCTCTCCTCTGCCAGACAAAACTATTTCTCCTCCCTTATTGACACCCATGCCCATCACCCCAGCTCTTCGGTACATTCAACTCCCTTCTCAGGCCCCCAGTTCCCCCTCCCTCCTCCTTCCCTCACCCCCAACGATCTGGCCTCCTACTTCATTATCAAAATTAAATCCATTAGGTCCGACTTCCCCAAAGTCACTTCCCCACTTTCTCCAAGCCCCCGGCTCTCAACACTCTCTGCTACTCTCCCATTCTTCCCAGAAGTACCCTCAGAGGATCTCTCCTCCCTCCTCTTAAGTGCCACTCCGGCCACCTGTGCTTCTGACCCCATTCCTTCTCATCTGATGAAATCTTTTGTTCCATCCCTTCTCCCCTCCTTAACTTCCATCTTCAACTGCTCACTCTCCACTGGTTCCTTCCCCTCTGCCTTCAAACATGCCCATGTCTCTCTCATCTTAAAAAAACCCTCTCTTGACCCCACTTCACCTACTAGTTATGGCCCCATATCCTTCTTACCATTCCTTTCCAAACTCCTTGTTGTCTACACGCGCTGCCTTGAATTCCTCAACAACAACTCTCTCATTGACTCCCTCCAGTCTGGCTTCTGTCCCCTACATTCCACGGAAACTGCCCTCTCAAAGGTCACCAATGACCTCCTGCTTGCCAAATACAACGGCTCCTACTCTGTCCTAATCCTCCTCGACATCTCAGCTGTCTTCTACACTGTGGACCACCCCCTTCTCCTCAACACGCTATCCAACCTGGGCTTCACATACTCTGTCCTCTCCTGGTTCTCCTCTTACCTCTCCGGTTGTTCATTCTCAGTCTCTTTTGCAGGCTCCTCCTCCCCCTCCCATCCTCTCACTGTGGGGGTTCCCCAAGGATCAGTACTTGGTCCCCTTCTGTTCTCGATCTACACGCACTCCCTTGGTGACCTCATTCGCTCCCACGGCTTCAACTATCATCTCTACGCTGATGACACCCAGATCTACATCTCTGCCCCTGCTCTCACTCCCTCTCTCCAGACTCACATCTCATCCTGCCTTCAGGACATCTCCATCTGGATGTCTTCCCCCCACCTAAATCTCAACATGTTGAAGACTGAACTCCTTGTCTTCCCTCCCAAACCCTGCCCTCTCCCTGACTTTCCCATCTCTGTTGACGGCACAACCATCCTTCCCATCTCACAAGCCCACAACCTTGGTGTCATCCTCAACTCCGTTCTTTCATTCACCCCTCACATCCAAGCAAAGTGTGTGAGTTTGTGTGTATGCGAGTGTGTGTGTGTGTGCTTGTGTGTATGTGTGTGTCTCCATACGAATTTTTAGGTGGCAGGGTGGGAGAAGAATGGGCAGGAGGTAGGGCATTTGGTTCAGAGTTGTGTAGGGCTTAGAAGCTTTGGGGCTCAGATTGGTTTTAGGGATCGGATGAATTTGGATTCAGTGCACTTAAAGGCACGGAAGGATTCATGCTCACTGCAATTAGTGGAGGGCTGGGGAAGGCTAAAAGATGGGGTGTTTAACATTCCCCAAAGACTTAGTTTCCACCATGGTTTGTGGATATATCCTTCTGCAGGGCTGAAACTGGTGATGGCTCTGAGCAGATGAGGGTACACTCAGAGTCAGTGGAGGCCTCCAAAGAATTGGGGACACATTGAGTTTCACACACTGAAGGTCTTAAGTATGAAAACCGTTGTGGCTCAGAAAGGTTTGGAGCGCAGCCAATCAAATTAAGACATGGGCCTGTTAGGGCTCTGAGCTGTTCAAGGTCCAGAGCTTTTAGGCCTCTAACAGACAGGAATCTGATTGCCTCAGAGCTCAGTGGGATTAGGCCTTGGAGCTCATCGAGGACAATGAAAAAGACTAGGGCCCATAGCAGCAAAGGCACAAAAGAATTAAGACTCAGGATGAATTGTATATATAACTATAACTCTATTAATTCTGATTCATTCATTCATTCATTCATATTTATTGAGCGCTTACTGTGTGCAAAGCACTGTAATTCTAATGGTATTGACACCTGTTTACTTGATTTGTTTTGTTGTCTGTCTCTCCCTTCTAGATTATGAGCCTGTTGTTGGGTAGGGACCATCTCTATATGTTGCTGATGTGTACATAAGCATATCAGGGTTCAATCAAATCGGATGCCTGAGCGGCAAAGGGCATAGAAGGATTAGCACTGAGGGTGTTTTAGGGTGCAGATGGGTACTGGGAGGCTCAGGACATTTTTGGGTTCTGAAGGATTAGTAGTTAAAACTAGCTGGGGGGCCACCAGGAGTAGCACCATGTTTTAAGGGACTGGGAGACCCAAGATTAGGAGTGGATTAAGGCTCAAAAGGATTGGGAATGCAGAGAGATGCGTTGCACAACTGAGTTGGAACTCCAAGGGCCATAGGGCTCAGAAGGAGAATTAGGGGTTTCGAGCAGTCTAGGGTTCCAAGGAGTCAGGACTGGGGAGCAGGTTTGAGGACAGATGGATTAGGGTCAGCAGATGTTTCAGGCTAAAATTACTAGGGATTTGTATGTCTCAGAGGGGTTAGACCTCAGAGCAGCCTGGAGGATCAGCCCAATCAGAGGTCTGACAAGTTTGGGTTGAGAGGGAACAGGGTCAAAAGCCATTTAGGGGTCAGAGGGGTTTGTGCTCATGCTGTTGCAATGCTGAGAAGGATTGGTGCTGGAGGGCCTTTCCGGGATTCTGAATCAGGATCAGAACTCAGCAATCTTCTGGGCTCCATAGGATTAGGCATGAATCATGGATTCACAGATTGAGGGCAAGCAGACTCAGATCTGTTTGAGGGCTCAGTTAGGATTAGCCTACCGAACGCCTTAGGGCTCAGAGCAGTTTTAGGGCTCTGAATGATTTGGGCTCCAAGAGGCTTTATCCTCAGGAGTGTTAGGGCTCAGGACATCCGAAGGGCACGGTACAATCAGGGCCCCGAGAGTGGCACACCCCCAAAACAGTAACTTCGGTTGGGAGAGGTTGAAAGAAAGAGCAGACTAAGGTTCAGATGAATAAGGCTCAGAGCAGCATAGGGTAGAGAAAAATCAGGTTTCAGGGTTTTCTAGAGCACAGAAGATGAAGCCCCCACATATCGGGTTGGAGCTCAGAAGGATCAGACCTTGGCCATTTTAGGGGTGAGCAAGATCAGGCCTCTGAGTGTTCTTAGGGCAAAGAAGAGGCTGAGGACTCTTCTTTGGGTTTGGAAAGATTAAAATCATGTAGGAGGTTACCCTGCCACTTGAATTTGGGGTCAACAAGGTGAGGGCTAAGAGTGGTTTGGGGCTGTGCAGGATTAGGGCCGAGCGTTGATTAGGGCTCAGGGAAAATTTAGGGTCTGTGCCAAAAAGGGCTTTGTGTGGCTTTGGGGGCTCAGAAGAGTTAAGGCTCAGCGCAGCTGGTAGGGATCAGAGGGATTTGAATACCGGGCATTAAAGGGCTCAGAAGGATTCAAGCTACCAGCAGTTAATGTAGGGTTGTGGAGGGTTAGAGGTCCAGATGGCTATTAATGGTCCCCAAAGACAATTATCATACTGTTTCCTTGATCTCACAGGCCAGCAAGGTACTGCTAAGTCATACAGCATCACACAGAGATCTACATGGAATGTGAATTGTCTGATGTTCAAGCAGGATTCCAAAGGAAAGGATGAGAGATGTGAAATGTTATTGTCCATGTCCATTGGGTAATTGAAAGGACAAAAGAATATCCAAAGGAAGTTGGCAAATGCTTTATTGATTACAGTAAGGCCTTTGACTGTGTGTGGGTCTTGGAAAACTCTGGAGCACATTAAGTGAAATGGGCTTGCCAGACTATTTAATTGTATTGATAGGGAACCTGTATCCAGAATGGGAGACTGCAATATGAGCAGAATATGGAGAAACAGATTGTTTCCCATTAGTAAGGAGGAAAGAAAAGGATGTATCTTATCACCTCCTTACTTCATCATTTATACCGAATAAATCACAAGTGAAGCCAGATTGGATGAAGAAGAGAAAGGAGTAAAGATTGGAGGAAGGAATAGAAAAAAGCCTTCGTTATGCTGATGCTATTACCCTGTGAGCAGAAGGTGAAGATTTGGAGGGCTTACTATTAAAAGTTCAGGAGTAATAGCAAAACGCTGGGGGCTCCATTTGAATGGCAAGAAAACAACGATCATGACAACTGGATGTCTTCATATATTTGTAGTAGATGGAGATAAGATTGAAATAGTAGAGTTTTTTTCTCCTGGGATCGACATTCAATAATAACAAGGAACACAGGGTCAAGAAATACACGGAGGATTCACCTTAGAAAGAATTGCTATGAAGAACCTGGAAAAAGTCACAAAATGTGCTATGGTAAGATTTGCACAAATTTCCAACTTGTCAAGTCTACGGTGTTTCCAAAATCATTCATTCATTCATTCATTCAACCGTATTTATTGAGTGCTTACTGTGGGGAGGACACTGTACTAAGCGCTTGGGAAGTACAAGTTGGCAACATACAGAGACGGTCTCTACCCAACAGCTGGTTCACAGTCTAGAAGGGGGAGACAAACAACAAAACAAAACATATTAACAAAATAAAATAAACACAATGCATATGTACAAGTAAAATAAATAAATAAATAGAGTAATAAATATATACAAAAATATATACATATATAGGTGCTGTAAGGAGGGGAAGGAGGTAACGGGCTGATGGGGAGGGGGAGGTGGGGGAGAGGAAGGAGGGGGCTTAGTCTGCGAAGTCCTCCTGGAAGAGGTGAACTCTCGATAGGGTTTTGAAAGGAGGAAGAGAGCTAGCTTGGCGGATGTACATAGGGAGGGCATTCCAGGCCAGGGGGAGGACGTGGGCGGGGGGTCCACGGTGGGACAGACGAGAATGAGGCACAGTGACGAGGTTAGTGGCCGAGGAGCAGAGGGTGCAGGCTGGGCCATAGAAGGAAAGAAGGGAGGTGAGGTAGGAGGGAGCGAGGTGATGGAGAGCCAATGTATAGATCAGAGTGCTGGATGGTGGAGAAACAGGATAGAAGGAAGATTGTTTCTTTTCAAATGAGTCATTCAAGAAGGCTTTTTCAGATAACACGGATTGCCAGAAAAACAACCAAATGGATTTTGCAGCCAATTAAGACAAATTGGTACTTGACAGGTCAAGTGACTCGATTTAGTTTAGCACATTTTGGAGATATCATCAAGACTATTAATTCTCTAGAGAAGACACTAATGCAAGCAGACGTCTAGGGAAAATGTGGAAGAGGGAGAACAGCAGCTAGAAGGGTAGAGACCATAACAGTGGAAACAGTGAATTAGAAATGACTCGGGGGCACCGAATAATAACGATAATGAAGATTTAGTTCCAACAGGTGGTAGAGGATGCAGCATTTGGCAGTTTTATGCAACGTTCTGCTCTGGTGCCACTGACTCTCATTGTCTCAGCTCCAATATCTTTTGGGTCCTTCATCTACGGAAGGTGCCCTCAAAAGCTCTGTGTTCTCGTTATCCGAGCCACTTTCCCTCCATGGGTTCCAAAATGTACCTCGCAGTCCTCAGACACCTGAGCCTCTAATAGACCTGTCCAAGCCCTACAGAAGGAAAAATCTTCTAGAAACAGTTGGACCAAAGTCTTTGGAGACCGTTAAACACATTACCCCTGAGGCTTCCCTGGCCCTCACATTTCCTGTTCTGAACACGAATCTTCCTGAGCCTTTAAATTGTTCTGAATCTGAAGTCATCCAAGCACTGACACCCTTCCAAGCCCCAACACTTCTGATGAGCTCGATATAACTCTGAACCCAACCACCTAACTCTCGCCAGCTGTTCCTGCAGACTGCAACATACATATATGTATGGTGACTCACACACACAAACACTTTCAATCAATCAGTCAATCAATCAATCATATTTATTGAGCGCATACTGTGTGCAGAGCACTGTACTAAGCTCTTGGGAAGTACAAGTTGGCAACATATAGAGATGGTCCTTACCCAACAGTGGGCTCACAGTCTAGAAGTGGGAGATAGAGAACAAAACCAAACACATTAACAAAATAAAAAGAATAGATATGTACAAGTAAAATAAATAAATAAATAAATATAGTAATAAATATGTACAAACATATATACATATATAAAGGTGCTGTGGGAAAGGAAATGAGGTAAGACGAGGGGGATACAGGGGGGACGAGGGGAAGAGGAAGGACGGGGCTCAGCCTGGGAAGGCCTCCTGGAGGAGGTGAGCTCTCAGTAGGGCCTGGAAGGGAGGAAGAGAGCTAGCTTGGCGGATGTTGGGAGTGAGGGCATTCCAGGCCAGGCACGGTGAGGAGATTAGTGGCAGAGGAGCGGAGGGTGCAGGCTGGGCTGTAGAAGGAGAGAAGGGAGGTGAGGTAGGAGGGGGCAAGGTGATGGAGAGCCTTGAAGCGGAGGATGAGGAGTGTCTGCCTGATGTGCAGATTGATTGGTAGCCACTGGAGATTTTTGAGGAGGGGAATAATATGCCCAGAGCGTTTCTGAACAAAGATAATCCGGGCAGCAGCGTGAAGTATGGATTGAAGTGGGGAGAAACACGAGGATGGAAGATTGGAAAGGTGGCTGATACAGTAGTCCAGACAGGGTTGGATCTCTGCACACAGTAAGCGCTCAATAAATATGATTGAATGAAATGAATGAAGATGTTGCCAACTTGTACTTCCCAAGTGCTCAGTCCAGTGCTCTGCACACAGTAAGCGCTCAGTAAATACGATTGAATGAAATGAATGAAGATGTTGCCAACTTGTCCTTTCCAAGCACTCGGTCCAGTGTTCTGCACACAGTAGGCGCTCAATAAATACGATTGAATGAAATGAAAATGTTGCCACCTTGTACTTCCCAAGCGCTCAATCCAGTGCTCTGCACACAGTAAGCGCTCAATAAATACGATTGAATGAACGTGTACATAGGAAGCACTTAATAAATGCCATTATTATTGTTATGATTTATTAACTGATTTATTAACTGATTTGCCCAAACTCCCTCAGTAGACAAGTGGAGGAGCCAGGTTTAGATAGCAGTTTTTTCTAACTCCCCCACTCATGCTCCATCCATTATGCCATGCTGCTTCCCTACAACTGGACACTTAATTCTGCAAGCCTCTCTCACTGGTCTCAATTTGATCATCTCCTATCCTGCTGTACATAATTCCAATGAAACTGACCACCCTTTGGGGAGGAGTTGATAATTACAAAAGTAATTGCAATAGTAAGTACATTACAAAAGTAATTACCAAAGTAAGTACAAGTGTTGATCTTGTACTAATGGTTGTACATATTTATTGCTCTATTTATTTATTTATTTATTTTACTTGTACATATCTATTCTATTTATTTTACTTTGTTAGTATGTTTGGGTTTGTTTTCTGTCTCCCCCTTTAAGACTGTGAGCCCACTGTTGGGTAGGGACTGTCTCTATATGTTGCCAACTTGTACTTCCCAAGCGCTTAGTACAGTGCTCTGCACAAAGTAAGCGCTCAATAAATATGATTGATGATGATGATGATGATGATGATGAGAGCTTGAACGAGCAGGGTAGTGGTTTGGATGGAGAGGAAAGGGAGGATCTTGGCAATGTTGCGGAATTGAGACCAGCAGGTTTTGGTGACGGCTTGGATGTGCGGGGTGAACGAGAGAGTGGAGTCGAGGATGACACCAAGGTTGTGGGCCTGTGAGACGGGAAGGATGGTCGTGCCATCAACAGTGATGGGAAAGTCAGGGTGAGGGCAGGGTTTGGGAGGGAAGACAAGGAGTTCAGTCTTGGACATGTTGAGTTTTAGGTGCTGGGCAGACATCCAGATGGCGATGTCCTGAAGGCAGGAGGAGATGCGAGCCTGGAGGAAGGGGGAGAGAGCAGGGGCAGAGATGTAGATTTCGGTGTCTTCTGCGTAGAGATGATAGTTGAAGCCATGGGAGAGAATCATCATCATCATCAATCGTATTTATTGAGCGTTTACTATGTGCAGAACACTGTACTAAGCGCTTGGGAAGTACAAATTGGCAACGTATAGAGACAGGCCCTACCCAACAGTGGGCTCACAGCGAATGAGGTCACCAAGGGAGTGAGTGCTGATTGAGAACAAAAGGGGACAAAGAACTGAACCTTGCGGAACCCCCACAGTAAGAGGACAGGAGGGGGAGGACGAGCCCTCAAAAGAGACTGAGAATGAACTACCGGACATTTAAGAGGAGAACCAGGAGAGGACGGAGTCTGTGAAGCTAAGGTTGGATAGCATGGTGAGGTGAAGGGGGTGGTCCTCAGTGTCGAAGGCAGCTGAGAGGTCGAGGAGGATTAGGATAGAGTATGAGCCGTTGGATTTGGCAAGCAGGAGGTCATTGGTGACCTTTCAGAGGGCAGTTTTCGTGGAATGTAGGGGATGGAAGCCAGACTGGAAGGGGTCGAGGAGAGAGTTGGTGTTGAGGAGTTCGAAGCAGCACGTGTAAATGACTCGTTCAAGGAGTTTGGAAGGGAATGGTAGGAGGGAGATGGGGCGATAACTAGAAGGTGAAGTGGGGTCAAGAGAGGGTTTTTTTAGGATGGGAGAGACATGGGCATGTTTGAAGGCAGAGGGGAAGGAACCAGTGGAGAGTGAGTGGTTGAAGATGGAAGTTAAGGAGAGTAGAAGGGACAGAGCGAGAGATTTCATGAGATGAGAGAAAATGGGGTCTGAAGCACAGGTGGTTGGAGTAGCACTTGAGAGGAAGGAGGAGAGCTCCTCTGAGGATACTGCTGGGAAGGATGGGAGAGTAGCAGAGAGTGTTGAGAACCGAGGGTTGGCGAAGGTGGGGGATTGACTTTGGGGAGGTCAGACCTGATGGATTTAATTTTATTAATGAAGTAGGAGGCCAGAGCTCTGGGGGTGAGGGAAGGAGGAGGGGGAGGAACCGGGGGCCTGAGAAGGGAGTTGAATGTACGGAAGAGCTGACGGGGATGATGGGCATGGGTGTCAATAAGGGAGGAGAAATAGTTTTGTCTGGCAGAGGTGAGGGCTGAGTTAAGGCAGGAAAGGATAAACTTGAAGTGAACGAGGTTGGCAGCTCGAGCATCAAAGCGAAGGAGGCGGACAGTGGCAGTGATCCAAGGTTGTGGGTTAGTGGTATGAGAGCGGCGAAGGGAAAGGGGAGTGAGTGAGTCTAGCTGAGTAGAAAGGGTAGAGTTGAGAGCAGTAATCTGATCATCAAGATTGGGTAGAGTGGAGAGGGAGGCGAGGTGGGGTGTGAGGCACTCAGAAAGATGGCTGGGGTCAAGAGAGTGGAGATCTCTGTGAGGGAGTAATATGGATTTACAGGGGAAAGGAGTATGAGTGAGGGGGCAGGTGAAAAGATTATGATGAGAGAGAGGGATTTCAGAGTTGGTGAGTGTGGATACAGTGCAGCGGAAGGAGATGATTTGGTCGATGGTATGACCAAGTTGGTGAGTGGGCGAGTTGGTGCTGTGTTTGTGTTTCACAAACACAAAAACACCGCATGGCAAAAGGACAGACAAATCTTTTGGTCCACTCCACAACAATGATCTCTAAACCTTCTGAGCCCTTAACTGCTGTGGGCACTGATCCTCCAGAGCCCTACCTGTATGAACCCTAAACAGCACTCACCCCGCTTTCTTCTTTGAGCCATAAAATTTCCCTGGGCTCATGGTTCTTCTGGGCCCTCATGGCTTTGGGCTCTGAGTCTTTGGAAACCTAATGGTTTCGTCCCCAGGGTCTCTGAGACCTAAGATCTCTGAGTCCTAACTGTCCTGGACCACTGGAGATTTTTGAGGTGAACGGTGACCTGCCTTGAACCTATGTTTAGAAAGATAACCTAGGCATTGGAGTGAAGTATGGACGGAAGTGGGGTTTAAACCCTAATGTGCTCATGTTCTTAATTCTGGCTCAGATGGAATTCGCTGTAAATCCTAATCCTTTGGCCCCCCCTCCCTCCGCGTTGGCTTTTTTTTCTCCTTTCAAACAACTCTGAGTGTCAATCCTTGTAGGCTCCAAGCAACTTCTGACCCCTAATCCTTCAGAGTCCTGATGCTGATTCAGAAGCCCAAAGAGACCATTAAGTGCCAATCCTTCTAAGCCTTACAATGTCCTGAGCAGTAATCCTCCTGAGCCCTAAATGGTTTTGGACCCTGCTCCTTCTGAGCCCCAAACACATCGGACCTCCAATTCGGCTGCCCCTCCATGTTCTGAGACCTAACCCTTCATAACCCTAAGAGTCCTAATAATCTCAACCCAAAACTGCTCCCTGTCCTTATTAGTCAGCCTCAAACCTGCCCCACTCCCTCTGAACCCCAAATTCTTTGGACCTCTGATTGGGCTGATTCTCCTTGCTACTCTGAGGACTAATCCCTCAGAACCCTAAGAATTTTACCAATTTCAGCCCAAAATTGCTCCTGGTCTTAATTCTTCTGGCCTCACACCTGCTCCACAGTCCTAATACTTCAGTGCCTTAGACTGTTCGAAACCCCAAATTCTCATTCTGAGCAATCCAGCCCTCTGAATCCTAAAACTGGCTGCACACTGTGTCTTTATTCAGTCGCATCTGTGTCTAGGTTCTTCCACTCCCTTTAAAGAACTATGGGTGCTACTCCTGGTGGTCCTCAAGCCCCTTTGGACTCATCCTTCAGAGCCTAAAAATGCCCTGGACCTAAACCAACCTCAGTGCTAATACTTCTTTGTTCTTAGTCACATGGGTGTCCTGATTTGATTGAACCCTAACGTGCTCAATGCCCTGATTTCAGCTCAGATGGAATTTACCCTGAGTCCTAATCCTTTGCCACCCTCCACTACTCTGAGCCCTGTTCTCCTTCGGTCCCCGTGAGGGGCTCTGAAGCACAAGCCCACTGAGATCTGAGGCAGTCAAGAATCCTGACAACTGGAGGACTGATGGCTCTGGCTCTTTAAACATCTCTGAGCCCTAATAGGCCTGAGCCCTTATTTGATCTTTCATCCCACCCTCTCTGAACTGCAACAGTTCTCAACCTTAATATGTTCAGCAAGCAATGCTCACTGGGTCCCCAATTCTTCCGAGTGCACAACTGACTCTGAATGCGTCCTCATCCGATTGGAGACTTCTCCAAACTAAGCCCTACAGAAAGATCAGTCCTCTTCCCACGGATGGAACTAAGTCTTTGAGAACCGTTAAATACATAATCTATTAGCCTTTCCCAACCCTTCATATACTGCAGTGAGCACAAGTCCTTCTGAGCCTTTAAGTGCACTGAATCAGAATCCAACTGACCTCTGCCACGCTCCAAGCCCCAAATCTTCTGAACCCTACATAAATCTGAGCCCTTAACCCCTGCCTGCTCTTCCCCAACTCAGCCACCTACAGATTCGTACTGGAACAAACACATAAACACACCCACTCACAAGCACAGGAAAACTCACAAACAACCTCACACATGGACAAAAACTCACCTCTGTTCAAACAAAACTTTTCAATCTTATCTTAAAACCTTCTGAACCCTTAAATGCTAGGAGTACTGACTCTTTGGAGCTTTTCAAATGCTCAAATCCAAATCTACCTGAGACCTAAAAAGTGTTCACCTCTCCTTATGCTTTAAGACCCAAGACTCCCATGGGGCCCTGCTCCTTCTGGACCCTCATGGACTCAGAACCTGAGTTTTCCCCAGTCCTACTACACTGTGAATCCTAATAGTTTCATCCCCTGCGTCTGTGAGACCTAACATCTCTGAGTCCTAACTGACTCAACCTCAAATAGTTCACAATTATCAGCTTCTCAGAACCCATGTGTTTTCTGACCCCCAAGACCCTAAGACCACTCATTACCCAGGGTGGTCCTACTCTGTCTCAGATTTTTAACCCACTCATGGGGGGCAATTCGTCATCATCCAAAGTCATTCTGCACCCTCAACAAATGGACGTTTAACAAATTATCAACCCTCAACCTCACTTAAGACTCTCTTTTTTAGACTGCAAATCACACTGGTCCCCTGTCCCACAGATCCCAGAACCCAAAACTCCTTGTGCCTCCAGATCTGTCACAGCCCTCAAGCTGTGCTGAGTTGCACGGTTCTTCCGAGCCCCACACCCCTCCAGTGCTTGATCCTCTCTCTTGAATCCCAGTCTATCTGGGCCTTAATCCGCTCAGAGTCCGGATCCCTTTGGCTCCCTTGAAATAATTCTGGGGCTTAATCCCTAGGACGCTTTAACCACTTTGAATCCTAACCCTTCACATTCCTCCAAGTGTTCTTCCCTGGAGTCTTCTGGCCAACTTTTTTACCCAAAGGAGTCCTAATCCTTCTGAACCCCCAACCGCTCAGTGTCCTAAATTCATTGGAACCCTTATGGCTCAAAGCACTCCTTCTGCTCAGGTGTCATTCACTGTACCCTCCCAACCTTCTGGGCCCCCATCTGCCCTGGGCCCTTTCACTTCAGAAGGTTCACTCTATGGCTCTGTGTGTCTATCGTTTGAGCCCCCTCCCTCTGAGCCCTAGACAACTCTGGGACTGATTGTTCTCTGCCCTATGCTGGTCTGAGCCTGATTTGTCTGAGCCTTAGTCTACTGACTTTCAACTTTGCTTTAGCGAGATTACCGCTTTGGAGCCCTGCCTCCCTCTGGGACAAGATTCTTCCGTGCCCTTCCCACATCTTGAGCCCTAAGCCTCTTTAGGATAAATCTGCTTGGTACCCAAATGCTTCTGAACCCTAAACACTTCGGAACCCTGTAATCGTTCTGAGCCGTAAGGCACTCTGAGGTCTAATCCTATCTGAACCCTCAAATGGATTTGAGTCTACTTCCCCTCAATTCTTCAACCCAGACTTCAGGCCTAATTTTTTGAAGCCTGAAAGAGCATCTTGTCCTGATCCTGATTCAGAAGGCCAAGTGGCCCTTGAGGGCCAATCCTTCTGAGCCCTGCTATGCCCTGGGCACCATTCCTTCTGAGTCCTAAAGGGTTTTTGGCCCTGCTCCTTCTGAGCCCCAAATGCATTAGGCCTCTGATGGAACTGACTCTCCAGGCCGATCTGAGGCCTAACTCCTTGGAGCCCTAAAAATCCTAAATATTTCAGCCCCAAACTGCTCCCAAGACCAATTCATCTGGCTCCTAGCCTGCTCCCAATCCTAATGCTTTAGAACTCTGGACTGCCCAAAACCTCTGATTCTCCACCCTACAATGCTCTCAGAGTCCTAGTCTGGCTACACCATACATCTCTCTTCTGTTGCAATCCTTTTAAGCCTTAACCTACTCCGAATCTAAGTTCCTCTGCTCCCTTGAAGCATTTCCACGTACTACTCTTTGCAGCTCCCAAGCCCCTTTTGAATCCTAATTCTTCACAGCCCAAAAATACCCATTGTCTCCTGGTAGCCTTTCGACTCTTAATTTCCCCTGAGCCCTAAAGTACACTCAGCCCTAATCCTTCCCAACCCTGAAATGCTCTGAGCCTTCATCTTCCTGATCCTGAAAGCAAGTGGTGCAGTCACCTCTCTGCATGATTTTAATCATTCTGAGCCATAGCAAGGCATTCTGAGCCCTCAAGGTGTCTTTTTAGCCCCAAGAACACTCACTCAAAGTTCTCAATCTGCAGACCCTCAAAGTAGGCCAGACCCTGATCTTTCTCAGCCCCAACCTGCTCCTTCTTGGTCCTAGATTAATCTGGGTCTTGACTGTTCTCTGGCCTGTGCTGCTCTGAGCTCTAGTCCCCTCTGAATTTTAACTGCTCTCTACTGAGTAAACTGGTTTTGGAATCCTGCCCACAGTCTGGGCCCTGACCATTCCATGCCCTTCAGATGCCCTGAGCTGTATCATTCTTGAGGATGAATCCAATTGGTGACCAAGTACTTTGGAGCCCTAAACTGCTGAGAGCCCCCAAATCACTCTGAACCCTGTGACACTCTCGGAGGTAATTCACTCATTCATTCAATCATATTTATTGAGCACTTATTGTTCATTCATTCATTCAATCGTAATTATTGAGCACTTACTGTGTGCAGAGCACTGTATTAAGTGCTTGAAAAGTACAAATTTGCAACGTATATAGACGATCCCTACCCAACAGTAGGCCCACAGTCTAGAATGGGGAGATAGACAACGAAGCAAAACATATATGCCAAATATAATAAATATGTACAAGTAAAATAAATAAATAGAGTAATAAATATGTACAAACATAGATACATATATACAGGTGCTATGGGGAGAGGAAGGCGGTAAGGTGGAGGGGATGGGGAGGGGGAGTAGGGGAAAAGAAGGAGGGGGCTGAGTCTGGGAAGGCCTCCTGGAGGAGGTGAGCTCTCAGTCGGGCTTTGAAGGGAGAAAGAGAGCTAGCTTGGCGGATGTCCGAAGGGAGGGCATTCCAGGCCAGGGGAAGGATGTGGGTGGGGGGTCGATGGTGGAACACTCCCAACCACCCACACACAGGCCAGAATAGCCAGGATGGGAGATGATGGGTCAAACGAGATTGTTGGCATGATGGTACTTTCTTCTTCCTCGCCACTGGGCCTTGAAGACACAAGGCAGGAGATCATCGGAGAAGAGGTTGTCTTATATGAAGCTCCGTTTTTCCAAAATTTGGCATGATGCAAAAATCCCTCCTCCTCCACCCCAAATTTTCTTTAATCCTCCTCCCACCTCCAGAATTCTGGACCAGAGGGTCGAGACTGAGCCTCGGGCCCAGCAACGTTTCCTCTTAACTAGTAGCGGATTTTTTCCTCCAAACCCAACAGTCATCTGATTTTCCTTCATCCTCTATTCTTATAGAGGTGAACATTTTATGGATTCTTTCTTGAGTTGTGCTGGCTGGCCATCAGGAAGGGAGAGAAGGTATTCTCTAGCTCCAATCTTCATTCTTTCAATATTCTTGTAGAAGCTGCACCAATTAGAGGTTTTGAAATTCAGCCTGCCAATCCTCCAGTTGGTCTGTGTGCAGAGCACTGTACTAACCGCTTGGGAAGTACAAATAGGCAACATACAGAGACGGTCCCCATGCAACAACGGGCTAACATTCTAGAAGGGGGAGACAGACAATGCAACAAAACAAGTAAACAGGTGTCAATACTATCAGAATAAATAGAATTATAGCCATAGACACGTCATTAATAAAAACATATAGTAAGTATGTCAAAATAGAATAGACTAATGAACATTTAGAAAAATATATGTGTAAAAAGTGCAACGGTGAAGGGAAGAGGTAGGGCAGAGATGGGGAGAGGGGGCAATGGGTATGGGGGAAGGAGAGGAGGAAAAAGGAGGAAGCTCAGTCTAGAAAGGCCTCCTGGAGGGAGTGAGCTCTCAGCAGGGCTTCGAACAGAGGAAATCCTACATAAGCGCCCAAACAGAAGTGAGTCTACTCCCCCTCAAGTACTAAACCCATGCTTCAGGCCTAATCCTCCAGAGCCCAAAAAGGAGCTTAGTCCTGATCTGGATTCAGTATTATGGAGAGACCCTCAAGCGCCAACCCTTCTGAGCCCTGCAAAAGCCCTAAGCACTAATCCTTCTGAGCTCTACAGGACTTTTGGCCTTGCTCGTTCTGAGTCCCAAATACGTCAAATCTCTGACTGGGCTGACCCTCCAGTCCACTCTGAGGCCTAACCTCTCAGAGCCCTAAGAATCCTATTAGTCACAGCCCAAAAATGCTTCCGGTCCCAATCCATCTGGCCTCAAATCTGCTCCCCAGTCCTAACACTTCAGGTCCTTAGACTATTCAAAACCTCTAATTCTCATTCTGAGCCCTGCCATGCTCTGAGTTCTAATCTGATGGCACACTGCATCTCTCTTCAATCTCTATCCTTGTGAGCCCTAACTCACTCCAAGTTTTTGTTCTTCTGTTCTCTTAAAACAACTCCAGATGCCGCTCCTTTTTCCCCCCAAGCAGCTTTTGTCTTCTAATCCTTCAGAGCCCCAAAGTGACCTAGGATCTCCCCGTAGCTTTTTGGACCTTAAAACAATCTAAGGGCTAATCCTTCTGAATCCTTAGCCACTCGTATTCCTCAGGTGATTGAACTCTAACACTTTCAAGGCCTTGATTTTGGCTAAGGTGCAATTCACTCTGAATCCTAATCCTTAGGTGCCATCAGGAGCTCTGGGTCCTGTTCTCTCTCTATGCCCTCAAGTAGCTCCAAGGCATAATCCCACTGAACCCTAAGACAGTCGACTCCTGACAGTTGGAGGTCTAACAGCTCTGGGTCCTAAAACATCTCTGGTCCCTAAGAGCCCTGAACCCTAATTCAATCTGTGCTTCAGCCCACTCTGAGCCCCAATGGTTATCATCCCTAAGATGCTCAGCATGTGAAACTCACTTTGTCCTTTGGAGCCCTCAACCGACTTCAAGTGTGCCCAGTTCTGGTTGGAGCCCTCACCCTACTGAACCCTAGAGAAGGATCAATCGTCTGACTATTGTTAGAACTAAGTCTTTGGACACTGTTAAGCACTCTCATCCTTAGCTTTCCCTACGCCTCCATGAACTGCTGTGAGCACGAATCATCCTGACAGCGCTTGGAGTCCCAACACCTCTGAACTCTAAACCACTCTGAACCCAATTGTCTAATTCCTGCCCACTCTTCCCACCTCACCACCTACAGATATGTGCTGGGAAACACACACGTTTGTGCATGCACACACACACACACAATACAAAAACAAACACATACACACCCTCATGCACATTCAGAAACTCACACATCTTCTCACGTGAACACAAAAAGACACCTCTGTTCAAATGTCTCAAAGCACTCTTGTCCTGTCAGTTATCCAAAGGACATCAGCAATATCTCACATCCCTCATCCTTTCCTTCAAAATCCTACTTGAACATTAGGCACATTGAGTTCCATATACGTCTCTATTTGTTGCTTTGTAACTTTTACCACTACTTTTCTGGCCTATCAGATCAAGGAAACTGTATGATAATTGTGTTTGGCGACAAACATCCTCAGCCCTCTGTTAGTTACTGGGATCATGTATCCTTCTGAGCCCTGAAATGCTCTGAATCTGAATCCCTGTGACCTCTGACAGCTGTCCCTAATTCATCTGAGCCCCAAACCACTCTAAGCCCCTGTAGGACAGAGACATTCTTAGCCTAAACTCCGAATTTCCCCCGATGTTGGGGTGGGAGAATATCCATTTAGATACCTTCTGAAAGCGGAAGGCCAGTAGGGAGAGAGAGAGAACAAGGGAGGTGATATAGATCTGGGTGTCACCTCCATTTCTCCTGCATTTCTCCCCTGTTCTCTCACCTTTCCTCCAGGCTTGCATCTGCTCCTGCCATCATGACACTTCTACTTGGATATCCTCCCACCCTACTAAAACTCAACATGTTCAAGACAGAGCTCCTCATGATCCCTCCTAAACCCTGGCCCCTCCCAAACTTTCACATAACTAAGGACAGCACAGCCATTCTTTCTATCTCACAAACCTTGGTGTCATCCTTGACTCTGCTCTTTCTTTCACCACACACATCCAATCTGTCACCAAAGCCTGCCAGTCTCACCTGAACAACATCGCCAAGATCCTCCCTTTGATCTCCATCCAAACTGCTACTACGTGAGAACACTAACTCATCCAATCCCAACCTCATTACTGCATCGGTCTTGTCTATAACCTCCCAACCTCCTGTCTCTCCCAATTCAGTCCATATTTCCCTCCACTGCCTGGATTGTCTTTCTGAAGATACATTCAGGACATGTCACCTTCTCCACAAAAATCTCCAGTGGTTGTTTATCAACCAAAACTTCTCAATATTCTCTTTAAAGCTCTCCACTACCTTGCCCCTTCTTACCTCCTATCCCTTCTCTCTTTCTACTCCCCAGCCTACCCACTCTTCCCCTCTGGTGCTAACCTTCTCACTGTGCCTCAATCTCATCCATCAGGTACCACTGACCCTGGGTCCACGTCCTACCTCAGGACTGGAATGTCCTTCCTCCTCAGATCTGCCAACCATCACTCTTCCCCCTTCAAAACCCTACTGAAAGAAAACCTCTTCCAATAGGACTTTCCGACTAATGCTCCTTTTCCACACCTCCCATTCCCTTCCACCACACCTTGACTCATGCTCTTTGCTCTCTCCCCCTCTCTCTGACCCACAGAATTTATGTATAGATGTATAAATCTATGATTGTTTTTATTTATCTTGATGCCAGTTCATTTGTTTCGTTTTCTGTCTCCTTCCCACACTTTAGACCATAAACCCATTGTGGGTAGGGATTTTCTCTCTTTTTGACTATATTATAGATATCAAGGGCTTAGAATAGGTATCTGCACAATGTAAGTGCTCAATAAATCCGATTGAATGAATGAATGAACGAATGAATTCTGAGCGATTCTGGGTTCAGACCAATTAGGACTCAGAGATCTTAGGTCACAGAGATGTTGAGAAGGAAATAGTTATGATTTGGGGTGAATTAAGACTTCAGAAAACTCGGGCTCTGAATTCACAAGGGCCTCCGAGGTGCAAGGCAGCAGGGGAATTTTAGGACTCAAAGCAATAGGCGAGGTGTATGCCATTTAGGCCTCAGATGGATTTAGATTCAGAGCACTAGGAGTGCTACAAATGGTCAGTACCCACGGCAGTTTAGTGCACAGAAGGTTTAGAGGTCGTTGAGACTGAATGGTCCAAAAGATTTGAACAGACATGTATTTGTTTGTCCTGGTTTGAGGGTGTGTGCAAGTTTCTGTGAGTGTGTGACTCTGTGTGCGTGTGAGTGTCTGTGTATGTATCTGTGTGTTTGTATCTGTGTATCTCCAACAGGGTCTGCAGGTGGCATGGAAGTGGCATAGCAGGCAGAATTTAGCGCACTGAATTCAAGGTTGTCTAGGGCTCAGAAGCACTGAGGTTTGAAGTGGTGTCAGATTTCGATGAGTTGCCATTCAGAACATTTATAGACTCTGGAGGATTCTTGCTTACAGCACTTAATGGAGGGCTGAGGAAGGCTAAGGACTTGGGTGTTTAATGGTCTCTACCATCTTAGTTCCAACAGTGGTCAGTGCACTGATCCTTCTGAAGAGCTCAGAAGGGTTAGGTCTCCAAGCAATTAAGGGCACACTCAAATTTAGATGAGGGCTCCAAAGGACTGGGGACTCAGTGATTTTCACAAGATGTGTGTCTTCAGGGTGAGAACCAGTGGGACTCATGAGAGGGCTGGAGCACAGATCAAATTAGGGTTATTCTTATTTGGGTTCAGAGATGTTCAAGGTCCCAGACCCATTAGGTCTTTTACCTTCACAAGTCTGATTATCTTAGAGCTCAGTGCGATTAGGCCTCGATGCTCCTTGAGGGCACAGAAGGAGAACACAGCCCACTGCAGCAATGGGCACCAAAAGATTTGACCTCAGAGCAAATTCCACTTGAGCCAAAATCAAAGCTTTGAATACATTAGGATTCATCCAAGTCGAGGCCCCCGAGTGGCTAAGGGCTTAGAAGGATTAGCACTCATGTTTGTTTAGGGTGCAGAAAGCTACATGTAGGCTCAGGGCATTCTGGGGTTCTGAATAATTAGGAATCAAAAGCAGCTTGAGGGACACCAGGAGTGTCCTCCAGAGTTGTTTTAAGGAAGTGAAAGACAGAAGACTCAAAGTGGGTTAGGACTCAAAAGGATTGCGACTGAAGAGAGATGCACCGTTTAGCTCGATTAGGGCTGAGAGCATGGTAGGGCTCAGAATGAGAATTAGAGTTTTGAATAGTCTAAAACTCTGAAATGTGAGGAGAGGGGAGCAGGTTTGAGGCCAGACAGATTAGGACTGGGAGCAGTTTTGGGCTGAGATTATTAATATTCTGAGGAGTTAGGCCTCAGAGTGGCCTGGAGAGTCAGCTCAATTGGAGGTCTGATGTGTTTGGAGTTCAGATGGAGCAGGGCCAAATAGCCCTTTAAGTCTCAGCAAGATTAATGCTAAGGGATTTTGCAGGAGCAGCAGCATGGCCTAGACGCAAAAGCACAGGCTTGGGAGTCAGAGGTCAGTGTTCTAATTCCTTCCTCACTATTTTTCTTCTGTGTGACCTTGGACAGGTCACTTCAATTCTCTGTGCCTCAGTTACCTCATCTGGAAAATCAGGAGTGCAAACCTCACGTGGGATAGGGACCGTGTCCAACCTGATTTCCTTGTATTTACCCCAGTGCTTAGAACAGTGCTTGGCACACAGTAAATGCTTAACAAATACTATAATCACTATTATTTCAGGGCTCAGAAGGATTGGTGCTAGAGGACCTCTCTGTGATTCCAAATCCAGATCAAGACTAGGCAGGCCCCTTTTTAGGCTATGAAAGATTAGGCCTGAAGTATGGGTTCAGTCCTTGATGGGGAGTAGGCTTATCATCATCATCATCAATCATATTTATTGAGTGCTTACTATGTGCAGAGCACTGTACTAAGCGCTTGGGAAGTACAAATTGGCAACATATAGAGACAGTCCCTACCCAACAGTGGGCTCACAGTCTAAAAGGGGGAGACAAAGAACAAAACCAAACATACTAGCAAAATAAAATAAATAGAATAGATATGTACAAATAAAATAAATAAATAAATAGAGTAAAAAATATGTATAAACATATATACATATATACAGGTGCTGTGGGGAAGGGAAGGAGGTAAGATGGGGGGGATGGAGAGAGGGATGAGGGGGAGAGGAAGGAAGGGGCTCAGTCTGGGAAGGCCTCCTGGAGGAGGTGAGCTCTCAGCAGGGCCTTGAAGGGAGGAAGAGAGCTAGCTTGGCGGATGGGCAGAGGGAGGGCATTCCAGGCCCGGGGGATGACGTGGGCCGGAGGTCGATGGTGGGACAGGCGAGAGCGAGGTATGGTGAGGAGATCAGTGGTGGAGGAGCGGAGGGTGTGGACTGGGCTGTAGAAGGAGAGAAGGGAGGTGAGGTAGGAGGTGGCGAGGTGATGGACAGCCTTGAAGCCCAGGGTGAGGAGTTTCTGCCTGATGCGCAGATTGATTGGTAGCCACTGGAGATTTTTGAGGAGGGGAATGGTATGCCCAGAGTGTTTCTGGACAAAGAAACAGCAGCATGAAGTATGGATTGAAGTGGAGAGAGACACGAGGATGGCCGATCAGAGAGAAGGCTGATGCACTAGTCCAGACGAGATAGGATGAGAGATTGAATGAGCAGGGTAGCAGTATGGATGGAGAGGAAAGGGCGGATCTTGGCAATGTTGTGGAGCTGAGACCGGCAGGTTTTGGTTTGGATGTGAGGGGTGAATGAGAGAGTGGAGACGAGGATGACACCAAGGTTGCGGGCTTGTGAGACGGGAAGGATGTTAGTGCCGTCAACAGAGATGGGAAAGTCAGGGAGAGGGCAAGGTTTGGGAGGGAAGACAAGGAGTTCAGTCTTCGACATGTTGAGCTTTAGGTGGCGGGCAGACAACCAAATGGAGATGTCCTGAAGGCAGGAGGAGATGCGAGCCTGGAGAGACGGGGAGAGAGCAGGGGCAGAGATGTAGATCTGGGTGTCATCAGCGTAGAGATGATAGTTGAAGCCGTGGGAGCGAATGAGGTCACCAAGGGAGTGCGTGTAGATCGAGAACAGAAGGGGACCAAGCACTGAACCTTGGGGAACCCCCACAGTGAGAGAATGGGAGGGGGAGGAAGAGCCTGTAAAAGAGACTGAGAAAGAACGACCGGAGAGGTAAGAGGAGAATCAGGAGAGGACGGAGTCTGTGAAGCCAAGGTCAGATAGCGTGTTGAGAAGAAGGGGGTGGTCCACAGTGTCAAAGGCAGCTGAGAGGTCGAGGAGGATTAGGACAGAGTAGGAGCCGTTGGATTTGGCAAGCAGGAGGTCATTGGTGACCTTTGAGAGGGCAGTTTCCGTGGAATGTAGGGGACAGAAGCCAGACTGGAGGGGGTCGGGGAGAGAGTTGGTGTTGAGGAATTCGAGGCAGCGAGTGTAGACAACTCGTTCAAGGAGTTTGGAAAGGAATGGTAGGAGGGATATGGGACGATAACTAGAAGGTGAGGTGGGGTCAAGAGAGGGTTTTTTTAGGATGGGAGAGACACGGGCATATTTGAAGGCAGAGGGGAAGGAACCAGTGGAGAGTGAGCGGTTGAAGATGGAAGTTAAGGAGGGGAGAAGGGATGGAGCGAGAGATTTCATGAGATGAGAGGGAATGGGGTCAGAAGCACAGGTGGCCGGAGTAGCACTTGAGAGGAGGGAGGAGAGCTCCTCTGAGGACACTGCTGGGAAGGATGGGAGAGTAGCAGAGAGTGTTGAAAGCCGGGGGGATGGAGAAAGGGGGGAAGAGACTTTGGGGAGGTCGGACCCGATGGATTGAATTTTGTTAATGAAGTAGGAGGCCAGATCGTTGGGGGTGAGGAAAGGAGGAGGGGGAGGAACCGGGGGCCTGAGAAGGGAGTTGAGTTACAGAAGAGCTGGCGGGGGTGATGGGCATGGGTGTCAATAAGGGAGGAGAAATAGCTTTGTCTGGCAGAGGAGAGGGCTGAGTTAAGGCAGGAAAGGATAAACTTGAAGTGAACGAGGTTGGCATGGTGTTTAGACTTTCGCCAGCAGCGTTCGGCAGCTCGAGCGTAAGAGCGAAGGAGGCAGACAGTGGCAGTGATCCAGGGCTGTGGGTTAGTGGTGCGAGAGCGGCGAAGGGAAAGGGGAGCGAGTGAGGCTTACATCAGTTTGGAGGCTCATTCATTCATTCATTCATTCATTCGTTTTTATTGAGTACCCACTGTGTGAAGAGCACTGTAGTAAGCACTTGGGAAGTACAAACCGGTAACATATAGAGATGGTTCCTAGTCAACAATGGGCTCACAGTCTAGAATCAGGGAGACAGACAAAAAAAATAAAACAAGTATATAGGTGTCAATACCATCAGAATAAATAGAATTCTAGCTATATACACATCATTCAGAAAATAAATATAGTAAATATATACAAATAAAATAGAGTAATAAATATGCAAAAATATATACAAATGCTGTGTGGAGGGGAAGTGGGTAGGGCAGAGGGAAGGAAGAAAGGAAAGAAGTGTGAGAGGAAAGAAGGGGGAGAGGAAAGAAGGGGGAAGGACTGTAGGAATAGCCCCCAGAGTGCCTTACGGTTCAGAGTGGTCTAGAGGCTCAGAGCGGTGTAGGCTCCGAGGATTTGGTCACCAAGCAGATTTACCCTCAGGAGCAATAGGGCTCAGGGCGTCTGAAAGGCACTAAAGAATCAGGGCCCAGACTGTGGGCAGGGTTCTGAAACTGTTAAACTCAGCAGAGACCAGTTAAAATTCAGAGCAGACTAGGGCTCTGAACAGCATAAGGGAGAGAACAATCAGTGCCCAGATTGGTCTAGTGGCCAGAAGGATCTTTGTCTGTGGAGCAGGTTGGAGCTCAGAAAGATTAGGGCTTAGCCCAGTATGGGGGTCAGCAGATTGAGACCTCTGAGTGTTTTGGGGGCTAAGAAGAGAACTGAGGGGTCAGAGTGCCTTCCTATGGCTCGGGACCATTAAAGTTACACAGAGAGGTGACTGCACATCTTAGCCTTAGGATCAGGAAGATGGGAGCTCAGAGCAGTTCAGGTTTGGGAAGAATTAGAGCTGAGTGTTCTTTAGGGCTCAGGGGAAATGAAGAGTCAGAAGGCTAACGAGAGGCCTTGGGCATATTTGGGCTCTGAAGGATTAGTATTCTAAAGGGGCTTCAGAGCTGCAAGGGAGCAGAAAAACTCAGACTTGGAGTGGGTTAAGGCTCAAAAGGATTGCAACTGAAGGGAGAGGCAGTGTTTTGCCAGATTAAGAATCTGAGAGGTTTCATGAGGATTAGAGTTAATGGGTAATTTCAAGGGAGCCGAAGAGATACGAACTTTGGGTGGTTTAGGGCCCAGATGGACTGGGATTTAAGAGAGAGGACTGCACAGCAGAGTGGTGTAGGGCTTGGAAGAACTGTGCAGCTCAGTGCAGTTTGAGGGCTGTGACAGTGTCGGGGCACAAGGAGTTCTGGGTTCCGGGCTATGTTAGACTGGGTCCAGTGTGATTTTTGGACTTAAAGATTGAGTCCTAAGCGAGGTTGAGGGTTGAAAATTGATTAGGCATGCACTGGCTGAGGGCATAGACAAATTGCCTCCCATGAGCAGATTAGGTCTGAGAAAGAGTACGACACCCCGGGAGATGAGTGTTCTGAGGGTCTTGGAGTGTCAGAAACATGCAGGCTCTCAGACATTGAAAATTGTGAGCGATTTGGGGTTGAGGCTTATTAGGACTCAGAGATGTTGGATCTCAGAGACACCGGGGAGGAAACTATTAGGATTCGTAACACATTAGCACTTGAGAAGACTTCGGGTCCGATTCCATGAGGGCCCCTAAAGAGCTTGGCCCTAGGGGAGTTTTAGGACTAAAAACAGTAGTAGGGAGGTTGGGGTGAGCACTGCTTAGGGCTTAGGCAGATTTGGATTTGGAGCACTTGCAGAGTTACGAAGAGTCAGACCCCCACGCAGTTAAGGGTTCAGAAAGTTTAGAGACCAGAGTGGTTGAGTGGTAGAAAAGATGCGGTTTGAACAGAGGCAAGTGTTTGTCAGTGTGTGAGGGTGCATATGAGTGTGTGCATATGTGTCCATACCAGTACAAATTTGTGAGTGGCAGGGTGGGGGAAGAGCAAGCAGGAGTTAGGGCATTGGGTTTACAGTTACGTAGGTCTCAGAAGCTTCGAGGCTCAGAGAATGTCAGGGGTCGCATGTATTCAGTTTCAGTGCCCTTAAAGGCTCAAGAGGAATTGTGTTCACTATAATTAATGGAGGGCTGGGGAAGGCTAAGAGATTGGGTGTTTAATGGTCCCCACTTATTTCCAACCGTGGTAGGAGGATTGATCGTTCTGTAAGGTTCAGCCTGAATAGGGCTCTGAGTGGCTGAGGGCACATTCATTGTCTGTTGAGGGTTCCAAAGAATGGGAAACACAGTGAGCATCACATGCTGAACATCTTAAGGATGAGAACTGTTGGGATTCATAGAGGGATGAAGGACAGATCAAATTAGGGCTGAGGCCTGTTATGGTTCAGAGATGTTTAAAGAACCAGAGCTGTTAGGTCCCTCTAACTGTCATGATTCTGATTGCCTCAGAACTCAGTGGGATTTAGGCCTTGGAGCCTCTCAAGGACACAGGGCCCAGAGTGGCAAAGGGTGCCAAAGGATTAGGTATTAGGGCAAATTCCACCTGAGCTAAAATCAGAACCTTGAGCACATTGGTGTTCAGTCATATCTGGATGCCCATGTGACAAAGACCAAAAAAGGATTAGCACTGAGGTTGGTTTAGGGCACAGTAAGATACTGGAAGACCCAACAGATTTTTAGGTTCTGAAGTATTAAGTATACAAAGTGGCTTGGGGGCCACCAGGAGTAGCACCCTGAGTTGTTTTAAGGGAGCAGAAGAACTCAGACTCGAAGTGGGTTAGGGCTCAAAAGGATTTCCACATAAGAGAGATGCAGTGTGCAGTTAGATTTAGGACTCAGAGGGCTGGAGGGCTGAGAATGAGAATTAGGGGTTTCAACAGTCAAGCATTAGGACTGGGGAGCAGGCTTAACAATTGAAAATTGTCAATACAATTGACAATTTGGATTTTCTGGCAATCAGCACATTTCAGGACTTTTTCCAGGCAAGTCTTCCTAGCATTCATTCATTCAATCAATCAATCATTTATTGAGCATTTGCTGTGTTCAGAGCACAGTACTAAGCACGTAGAAAGTACAATTTGGGAACAGATAGAGAAATAGCAGATCGGGGCCAAGAGGTTGGAGGAGCAGAGCCGAAGACATCTGAGCAGAACGGACTCCTCCAGCAAGTTAATGGTTCCTAGGAATTAGGGTGTCTAGTGGTTGGGGCCTCAGAATGATTAAGACTCCTCTGGACAAAAGTTTTCGTAAAGGATCCAGGTAAATAGTACTTTGTGGATGGGAAAGGTTAGGATTCAAAGCCTCAGAGTGGTTTTGAGAGAGCTGAAAGATTCTGGATTCAGAACTGTTTAGGGCCTAGATCGATTGGGATTCAAGAGATGCAATGTGCTGAAGTATTGAACGTCGATGAGGAGTAGGTCTTGGAAGAACAGTGAAGCTAATAGCAACGCGAGTACTGCGACAGATGTGGAGACACAAGGAGTTCCGGTCTCCGGTCTCAGCAGGACTGGGGCCCCGGGTGATGTTCAGTCCAAAACCTTGAGTCCTAAGTGAGCTTGGGGCTTCAGAATTACTTAGGCATCTACTGGATGAGGACCCAGAGCAGTTTGTGGTGCCAAAGAATTGCCCCCCTCTGCACCCAGACAAGGTCTGAGACAGAGCCAGGCCCCCTGAGCAATTGGTGCAATGAGGGTCATGAGGGTAAAGAAGCATGTGGACACTGAGAATTAGAGAATTCCAAGCTATTAGGTGTTTAGGTCAATTAGGACTCAGAGATCTTAGGTCATAGAAACATATGGGAGGAAGTGATTAGGTTTCGGAAACTCGGGGTCCGGTTCCACAAGGTCCCAGAAGGAGCAGAACTCTAGGGGAGTTTTACGGCTCAAAGCAGAAAGTGGAGTGAGTGCTGTTTAGGGGTCAGACAGATTCAGATTCTGAGCACTTGGAGGGCACTGGAGGTTCAATACCTGTGACAGTTAAGGGTTCTGAGTCTGGATCCTTTCAGCTCCCTTGAAACCACTTAGGGGCTTAATCCCTGGGGCCCTTAATGCACTCTGAATCCTAAACCTTCATATCCCTCGATGTGCTCTTCAACCCAGAACCTTCTGGCGAACCTCATCCCATTGGAGTTCTAATCCTTCTGAACCCCAACAGCTCAGTGTCCTACTTCCTTTGAACTGTTGTTTCTCGAGTTGCCTGTTTTACTTGGGAGCCATTGGCTCTGATCTTTCATCCATTTGGGCCCCAATCTACTTTGGGTCCTTCTCTCTCTCCTAGACCCCCTCCAGTCTGGCTTCTGTCCCCTACATTCCACGGAAACTGCCCTCTCAAAGGTCACCAATGACCTCCTGCTTGCCAAATCCAACGGCTCCTACTCTGTCCTAATCCTCCTCGACCTCTCAGCTGCCTTTGACACTGTGGACCACCCCCTTCTTCTCAACACGCTATCTGACCTTGGCTTCACAGACTCCGTCCTCTCCTGATTCTCCTCTTACCTCTCCGGTCGTTCTTTCTCAGTCTCTTTTACAGGCTCTTCCTCCCCCTCCCATTCTCTCACTGTGGGGGTTCCCCAAGGTTCAGTGCTTGGTCCCCTTCTGTTCTCGATCTACACGCACTCCCTTGGTGACCTCATTCGCTCCCATGGCTTCAACTATCATCTCTACGCTGATGACACCCAGATCTACATCTCTGCCCCTGCTCTCTCCCCCTCTCTCCAGGCTCGCATCTCCTCCTGCCTTCAGGACATCTCCATTTGGTGTCTGCCCGCCACCTAAAGCTCAACATGTCGAAGACTGAAATCCTTGTCTTCCCTCCCAAACCTTGCCCTCTCCCTGACTTTCCCATCTCTGTTGACGGCACTACCATCCTTCCCGTCTCACAAGCCCGCAACCTTGGTGTCATCCTCGACTCCGCTCACTCATTCACCCCTCACATCCAAGCCGTGACCAGAACCTGCCGGTCTCAGCTCCACAACATTGCCAAGATCCGCCCTTTCCTCTCCATCCATACCGCTACCCTGCTCATTCAATCTCTCATCCTATCTCGTCTGGACTAGTGCATCAGCCTTCTCTCTGATCGGCCATCCTCGTGTCTCTCTCCACTTCAATCCATACTTCATGCTGCTGCCCGGATTATCTTTGTCCAGAAACACTCTGGGCATACCATTCCCCTCCTCAAAAATCTCCAGTGGCTACCAATCAATCTGTGCATCAGGCAGAAACTCCTCACCCTGGGCTTCAAGGCTGTCCATCACCTCGCCCCCTCCTACCTCACCTCCCTTCTCTCCTTCTACAGCCCAGTCCGCACCCTGCGCTCCTCCACCACTGATCTCCTCACCGTACCTCGCTCTCGCCTGTCCCGCCATCAACCCCCGGCCCACATCATCCCCCGGGCCTGGAATGCCCTCCCTCTGCCCATCCGCCAAACTAGCTCTCTTCCTCCCTTCAAGGCCCTGCTGAGAGCTCACCTCCTCCAGGAGGCCTTCCCAGACTGAGCCCCTTCCTTCCTCTCCCCCTCGTCCCCCACTCCATCCCCCATCCTACCTCCTTCCCTTCCCCACAGCACCTGTATATATGTATATATGTTTGTACATATTTATTACTCTATTTATTTATTTATTTATTTTACATGTATATATCTATTCTATTTATTTTATTTTGTTAGTATGTTTGGTTTTGTTCTCTGTCTCCCCCTTTTAGACTGTGACCCCACTGTTGGGTAGGGACTGTCTCTATATGTTGCCAATTTGTACTTCCCAAGCGCTTAGTACAGTGCTTTGCACATAGTAAGTGCTCAATAAATACGATTGATTGATTGCTTGATTGATTGATTGATTCTCAATCGGAGGGTGCCCTCAATGGGTCTGTGTTCTCTTCCTTTGAGCACCTTACTAACCTGGGCCCCAAAACCTACATATTTATTGTATTTATTTTATTTTATTAATATGTTTTGTGTTCTCTGTCTCCCCCTTCGAGACTGTGAAGCCACTGTTTGGTAGGGACTGTCTCTATATGTTGCCGACGTGTACTTCCCAAGTACAGTGCTCTGCACACAGTAAGTGCTCAATAAATACGATTGGATGAATGAATGAATGAATGAATGAATGAATACTCAAGGACCTGAGCCTCAAATGGACGTTTCCAAGGCCCAGATTTTCTCATCCCTAAGACACTCAGAGTAGGAAACTCATCATGTCCCAGAGACTCAAAGTGACTCCACTGATATACTGTCTCCAGAACATCTTGTACTCGCATATTCCTCGATGCTTCCAGTGGTTGTTCCATTATTATTTTTACTGTCTTCAGCCAACTAGCAACAGGCCAGCCTCTTCCACATTTCCTCTGGACTTTTCCTAGCATTAGTGTTTTCTCCATATAATTTGTCCTCCTGCTGATGTGTCCAAAGTATGTTAATCCAAATCGAGTCGTGTGGCTTTCCAAAGACCACTTTGGCTTAATTTGCTCCAAAAACATCATTTGGATGTTTTTCTAAATGGTATTCACAAAAATCTGCTCCAACACCACATTTCAAAAGAATTGACCAGTTTTTCTATTGTGCTTTTTCACTCACCAGCTTTCTGATCCATACATTGTCACTGGAAACACCATAGAATTTACAATTTACTATGGCAATTTACAATTATTGGCAATTCTTGCATCAGCTCACTTTTTTTTCAGATTCTTTTTTCCAGAATCTTTAGCATGTTTCTTGACTACTAGTTCTTTTATTATTAATTATCAATCCCCGGAGAGAATAAATATCAACGATTTCAATCTTCTCTCCATCCACTAAAGGTGTGTTAAAATTCCTGTTGTTATAAACAATGAGGGCTCTGAAAGACTGGGCTTAGAGTTATTTGGGAGTTTATAAGAAGAAGGGCTCAGGGCAGCTGTCATGTGTCAGAGCGATTTGGATTTAGAGCACTAAAAGGCTCAGGAGGCTCAGGAGGATTATTGATCCCAGTATGGTAATAAGGTTGCAGAGGTTTAGGGCTCCAGGTGGATATCAATGGTCCCCAGAGACAATTATCATATAGTTTCCTTGAACTCACAGGTCAGCAAGGCACTGCTGAAATACATGCAGCATCACATGGAGATCTACAAGGAATGTGAATTCCCCAATGTTCAAGCAGGATTCCAAAGGAAAGGATGGGGGTAGTGAAGTGTTGCTGCTGATGTCCGTTGGATAATTGAAAGAACAAGGGAATATGTAAAGGACGTCAGCATGTGCTTTACTGATAGTAATAAAGGCTTTGTCTGCATGGATCACGAAAAATTCTGGAGCACATCAAAACAATTAAACAGATAACAGTATAAAGAAATAGAATTATAGATTTAAACATATATGCCTAAGGACTGTGGGGAGATGGAGGGGGAGGGGGAAGAACAAAGAGAGTAAATTGAGGTGATGCTAAAAGGAGTGGGATCTAAGGAAAAAGGGGATTAGTCTGGGAAGGCTCCATCAGCCTTCCTCTGCATCAGCCTCCTCTCTGATCTCCCATCCTCCTGTCTCTCCCCACTTCAATCAATATTTCATGCTGCTGCCTGGATCATCTCTGTGCAGAAACAACCTGGGCATATTACTCCCCTCCTCAAAAATCTCAAGTGGCTACCAATCAACCTTCACATCAGGCAAAAATTCTTCACTCTTGCCTTAAGGCTCTCCATCACCTCGCCCCCTCCTAGCTTACCTCCCTTCTTTCCTTCTACAGCCCAGCCCGCACCCCCTGCTCCTCTGCCACTGACCTTCTCACTGTGCCTCATTTTCCCCTGTCCCACCATCGACCCCTGGCCCATGTCCTCCCCCTGGCCTGGAATGCCCTCCCTCTGCACAACTGCCAAGCTATCTCTCTTCCTCCCTTCAAAGCCCTACTGAGAGCTCACCTCCTCCAGGAGGCCTTCCCAGACTGAGCCCCCTCCTTCCTCTCCTCCTCTTCCTCCTTCTCATCCCCCTCACCTTACCTCCTTCCCCTCCCCACAGCACCTGTATATATGTGTATATGTATATATGCTTGTACATATTTATTACTCTATTGATTTATTTTACTTGTACATATTTAGTCATTTATTTTATTCTGTTAATATGTTTTGTTTTGTTATCTGTCTCCCTATTCTGGACTGTGAGCCTGCTGTCGGGTAGGGACTGTCTCTATATGTTGCCGACTTGTACTTCCCAAGCACTTAGTACAGTGCTCTGCACACAGTAAGCACTCAATAAATACGATTGAATAAATGAATGAATGAATGAATGAATGAATGAATGAATAAATGAATGAATGAGTCTTCCGCAACCTAATCCTTTGTTCCCCAATTACTCAACTCACCCGTTCTGCTCAGGTGCCCTTCACACTCATCACACATCCTTCTGGGCCCTGGTGTGCTTCGAGCCCTCCTCCATCGGAAGATGCCTTTGGTGGCTCTGCGTTTTCGTCATATGAGCCCCTTACCCGAGCTGAGTCCTCGCACATTCTCAGACTCATGTACTCAGGTCAAGTCGAAATGGGGTGAGAGTAATAGGGGAGGTAACCTGTTCCCAAAAGGGTTAAGCAAATTCTAAAATATAAGGAGGAGGCTTTGATGGACACCCGAGTGTTTCCTTCACCAAAAAAGAAGAGCAGAGGCAGAGGGGGATCAGGAGATGGTCTTTCCTGCTCTCGTGCCAGGGAAGTCATTCTCACTTCCCCCTTTATGTTGAAGATCCTCGTGCTTTCCCTCCTGCCTGCAACACCTCCTCCCTCCCCGATCCCTTTTCCTTTTTATTGTTTTTGTTAAGTGCTTACTATTTGTCCGGCACAGTTCTAAGCACTGGGGTAGACACCAGGTAATTAGGTTAGAAACAATCCCTGCCTGTCATGAAGTTCACAGTTTAAATAGGAGGGACATGATTTCCTTTTACTACCAACAGATCACAGCTCTCCCCACCCTCAAAATCTAATTTCCTCCAGAAAGCTTTCCCTGGGTAATCTCTCAGCTCATCTCTCATTAATCAATTGATCCCCCCTACCCCACCCGACCCCCAGCAGTTACATACATGCCTCCAAATCATAGCTGAATGTTTTCTCTGTGCAGATCATTGTACTCAACATTAGAGAATAGAATAGGGTTAGTAATCATGATTTCTGCCCTCAAAGAATTTTCAGCCTACTCTGTAACCATCTCCAACCAACCGGCTCCAAAAGGCCTTCCCAGTTTAAGCCCCATTTTTCCTCACCTCCCTCTCCCTTCTATATCATCTTGTCTTGCTTCCTTTGCTCTCCTCCCTCCCCAGCCCCACAGCACATACGTTTACATATGTAATTTTATGTATTTGCATTTTTGTCTGTCTCCCCCGACCTAGACTGTGAGCACATTGTGGGCAGAAAATCTCATTGTTGATTGTTGTATTGCATTTTCCCAAGCACTTGGAACAGTGTTCTGCACACAATAAGTGCTTAATAAGTACACTTGAATGAATGAATTTTCTGATTCCTAAGCCTTGCTGAGTAGCAAACTCACCGTGTCCCAGTCCTTCTGAGCCCTAAACTCACCCTGAACCCTGGATCTCCCATGCCTTAAGAAACACCCTGAACTGGTTTCCAGCTGAACCTGACACAATGTTGGTTCTTCTACCAACTGCCGGAACTAGGTCTTGATTATCATTATTAAGTGCCGTTGAGTTCTTGGTGATTCACAATGACTCAATGAGTATACTGTCTTCAGAGCATCGTGTCATCCGTCATGACTCTCAACCTTTCTAATGGTTCTTCTGTTACTGTTGCTATCGTTGTTATCATTGTTACCATCCAGAATCCTAATCCTGTGCTGCTAATCCTAAACCCCCTGTGCCGCTCTGGGCCCTGTTCCCCTTCTGTGCCATCAAGGGGCTCTGAGGCCTAATCCCTCTGAGCTCTGAGGCAGTCGGGGTCTTGAAAATTAGAGGCTTAATGGCTCTGGCTCCTTAAAACATCTCTGAGCCCTAATAGGCATGAGTCCTAATTCGATCTGTACTCCAGCCCTCTCTGAGGCCAGGAGAAGCAAAGTTGGCTCAGTGGAAAGAGCATGGGCTTGGGAGTCAGAGTTTTTGGGTTCTAATTCCGACTCCGCCCCTTGTCAGCTGTATGAATTTGGGCAAGACACTTAACTTTTCTGAGCCCCAGTTACCTCATCTGTAAAATGGGGATTATGATTGTGAGCCTCATGTTTCACAGCCTGATCACCTTGTATCCCCCCCAGCGCTTTGGACAGTGCTTTGCACACAGAAAGCACTTAACAAATAACGTTATGATTACTATTATTATCATTATCAAGGGTTCTCATCCCTATGATGCACAGCATATGCAACCCACTGTGTCCCTGATTCTTTGGAACCCTCAGTCGACTCTGAGTATGCTCTAATCTGTTTGGAGTCCTAAGATGGCTGAGCCTTATAGAAGGATCAAACCTTTGACAACTGTTGAAACTAAATTTCTGGGGACCATTAAAACACCCAATCACTGAGCCTTCCCCAGCCCTCCTGAGCCTTGAAGTGGTCTGAATCTGAATCTGTCTGACTCCTGACACCATCCAAGCCACAATGCTCCTGAGCACTAGTCAACTCTAAACCCAACACCCCAAATTCCCACCTGCTCTTCTCCCACCCCAGAACCTGCAGACATTTCCGGGGACATACACCTACACATGCACTCACATATACATGCATATGCACATGCACACAAACTCTCTCTCTCTCTCTCTCTCTCTCTCTCTCTCTCAAACAAACTCAGACACACACACAAACTCAGACACACATTCACATATGGACACATACTACCTCGATTCAAACCAAATCTTTTAGACCATTCATCTGCTCGGAACTCTAAACCTTCTGAGCCCTTAATCTCCCTGAATACTGACTATTCAAAGCCTTCCAAGTCCTCTGAATCTGAAAAGTTCTGAAAATTAAACAGCTCTCATGCCTCCTACTGCTTTTAAGCCCTTAAACTCCCCAGGAGCCCTGCATCTTCTGGGCCCATGTGGAATCGGACCCCAAGTCTTCTTGAACCCTAATTCTCTCCAAATCCTAATAAATTCCTCCCCAAAGTCCCTGAGACCTAACGTCTCTGAGTCCTAATTGGCCTCAACCCCAAATTGATCACAATGATCAAATTCTCAGAGCCCACCTGTTTCTGACCCAATATGGGAAAAACCATTATAAAGGTTGTAGATTATGACAGAGGACAGGACATTCTGTAGAAGGAACGTTCTGGAGAAAGTACATCCACAGAGTCGTTATGAATCAGAAATGACTCAACAGCACTTAAAAATAATAAAATCCTCAAAACACTCATCACCCAGGTGTCTGATTATCTCCCAGACGTAACCCGCACATGGGGGACAATTCTTCAGCATCCCAAGCCACTCTGGGTCCTCATCCAGT
Source organism: Tachyglossus aculeatus (assembly GCF_015852505.1). Lineage (NCBI taxonomy): Eukaryota > Metazoa > Chordata > Mammalia > Monotremata > Tachyglossidae > Tachyglossus > Tachyglossus aculeatus. The sequence continues at coordinate 2,259,497 of NC_052094.1, read as the reverse complement.
GGATACCTAAGCAATTCTGAACGCTCAACCTCAATTAGGACTCAAGTATTTTGGCCCAAAATCACACTGGAGCCCTGGTTCCTCTGAGCTCAGAACTCAGAATTCCTTTTGCCTCCACATCGGTTGCAGCCCTCGAACTGCACTGAGCTGCACAATTCTTCTGAGCCCTACATTGCTCTGATGCTCAATCCTTTGGTACACTGCATCTCTCTTGAATCCCAGTCCAACTTGGCCTTAAACCTCTCTGAATCTGGATCATTTCAGCTCCTTTGAAACGACTCTGGGGCTTAAAACCTGGGTCCTCTGAACTCCGTTGTAGCCCACAACGTGCTCTTCTCCTGGAGTCTTCTGGAGAACTTTTATCCAAAAGAGCACAGGTCCTTCTGAACCCCCAACATCTCGGCATCTTAGCTCTTTTGAATCCTCTCTTACTCGAGGCATATGTTCTGCTCAGGTGCCATTAGCTCTGCTCCCCCATCCTCTCAGCGCCCATCTGCTTTAGGCCCTAATCCTTTGGAAAGCGACCTCGATGGCTCCACTTTTCCTGTCCTGCCAATACCGAATTTTGAGTCCTCAGAAACCTGAGCCCCAAATGGACTTATCTGGGCCCCAGATTTTCTGATCGCTTAGCCACTCAGAGCAGCAAACTCACTGTGTCCCATTCATTCAGAACCCTAAACCCACTCTGAGTACTAGCTCTTCTGTGCCCTAAGAAACACTCTGTGCTGAAATCCAGCTGAGCTTGAAAGAACGTTGGATCCTCTACCAAGCATTCGAACTAAGCTCTCATTATCATTATTATTAAGGGCCACTGAGTCCTTTCCAATTTATAGTGGTGTCATGGACATACTTTCTACAAAACGCCTCGTCCTCTGCCATAATCTGCATCCTTTCTGTTTTTTCATTACTGTTTTTAAGATCTCTACGCATCTATCAGCTGGAATGCCTCTTCTACATCAACAGCGAATTTTTACTAGCATTAGTGTCTTCTCAAGAGTATTAGTCCTCCTGAGAATTAAATCCATCAGGTCCGACCTCCCCAAAGTCACTACCTCACCTTCTCCAACCCCCCGGCTCTCAACACTCTCTGCTACTCTCCCATCCTTCCCAGCATGATCCTCAGAGGATCTCTCCTCCCTCCTCTCAAATGCTACTTCAGCCACCTGTGCTTCTGACCCCATTCCCTCTCATCTCATGAAATCTCTCCCTCCATCCCTCCTCCCCTCCTTAACCTGCATCTTCCATCGCTCACTCTCCACTGGTTCCTTCCCCTCTGCCTTCAAACATGCCCATGTCTCTCCCATCTTAAAAACAACCACTCGACCCCACCTCACCTTCTAGCTATCGCCCCATCTCCGTCCTACCATTCCTTTCCAAACTCCTTGAACGAGTCGTCTACACTCAGTGCCTCGAATTCCTCAACACCAACTCTCTCCTCGACCCCATCCAGTCTGGCTTCCGTCCCCTACATTCCATGGAAACTGCCCTCTCAAAGGTCACCAATGACCTCCTGCGTGCCAAATCCAAAGGCTCGTAATCTATCCTAATCCTCCTCGACCTCTCAGCAGCCTTCGACACTGTGGACCACCCCCTTCTCCTCAACACGCTATCCAACCTTGGCTTCACAGACTCTGTCCTCTCCTGGTTCTCCTCTTATCTCTCCGGTCGTTCATTCTCAGTCTCTTTTACAGGCTCCTCCTCCCCCTCCCATCCCCTCACTGTGGAAGTTCCCCAAGGTTCAGTTCTTGGTCCCCTTCTGTTCACAATCTACACTCACTCCCTTGGTGACCTCATTCGCTCCCATGGTTTCAACTATTATCTCTACGCAGATGACACCCAAATCTACATCTCTGCCTCTGCTTTCTCCCCCTCCCTCCAGGCTCACATCTCCTCCTGCCTTCAGAACATCTCTATCTGGATGTCTGCCCGCCACCTAAATCTCAACATGTCGAAGACTGAACTCCTTGTCTTCCCTCCCAAACCTTGCCCTCTCCCTGACTTTCCCATCTCTGTTGACGGCACTACCATCCTTCCCATCTCACAAGCCCGCGACCTTGGTGTCATCCTCGACTCCGCTCTCTCATTCACCCCTCACATCCAAGCCGTGACCAAAACCTGCTGGTCTCAGCTCCACAACATTGCCAAGATCCGCCCTTTCCTCTCCATCCCAACCGCTACCCTGCTCATTCAAGCTCTCATCCTATCCCGTCTGGACTACTGCATCAGCCTTCTCTCTGATCTTCCATCCTCATGTCTCTCTCCACTTCAATCCATGCTTCATGCTGCTGCCCAGATTATCTTTGTCCAGAAACGCTCTGGGCATGTTACTCCCCTCCTCAAAAATCTCCAGTGACTACCAATCAATCTGTGCATCAGGCAGAAACTCCTCACCTTCATTTTCAAGGCTGTCCATCACCTCGCCCCCTCCTACCTCACCTCCCTTCTCTCCTTCTACAGCCCACCCCGCACCTTCCACTCCTCTACCACTGATCTCCTCACCGTGCTTCATTCTTGCATGTCCCGCCATCGACCCCCCGGCCCATGTCATCCCCCTGGCCTGGAATGCCCTCCCGCTGCCCATCTGCCAAGCTAGCTCTCTTCCTCCCTTCAAGACCCTACTGAGAGCTCAGCTCCTCCAGGAAGCCTTCCCAGACTAAGCCCCCTCCTTCCTCTCCCCCTCGTCCTCCTCTCTATCCCCCCATCTAAACTCCTTCCCTTCCCCACAGCACCTGTATATATGTATATATGATTGTACACATTTATTACTCTATTTATTTATTTATTTATTTTCCTTGTACACATCTATTCTATTTATTTATTTCTTCATCCCTTCCTTCAGAATCCTGCTTGAACATTAGACAATTCATGTTCCATGTAGGTATTTGCACGATACTGTATGACTTTTAGCAGTTCATTGACACTTGATATCAAGGAAACTGTTTTCTAAATGTCTCTGCGGACCATTAATAACCACCCAGATGCCTAACCTTCCACAGCTGTGTGTTAACTACTTGTAGCATGAATCCTCCGGAGCCCTCTAGTGCTCTGATTCCAAATCTCTCTGATCCATGGGAGCTGCCCTGGGCCCAAATTCTTCTGAGCTCCCAAACCACTGTAACTAAATAATAATAATAATAATAATAATAATAATAAAATGATAATAATAATAATAAATAATAATAATGCTAACCCGTAATTGTTCCCAGGCCTGAACTGCTCTGAACTCTCAAACTTCTGGTCCCAAATCCAAATGGAGGTGTCACTTCCAGACCTGACTTCAATCTTTCTGAGACCTAGAAAAAAATTCTGAATCCTCAATCAATCAATCAATCAGTCAATCATATTTATTGAGTGTTTACTGTGCGCAGAGCACTGTACTAAGCACTTGGGAAGTACAAGTCGGCAACACATAGAGACAGTGCCTACCCAACAGTGGGCTGACAGTCTAGAAAGGGGAGAAAGAGAACAAAACCAAATATACTAACAAAATAAAATAAATAGAATAGGTATGTACAAGTAAGATAAATGAATAAATAAATAGAGTAATAAATATGTACAAACATATATACATATACACAGGTGTTGTGTGGAAGGGAAGAAAGTAAGATGGGGGGATGGAGAGGGAGACGAGGGGGAGAGGAAAGAAGGGGCTCAGTCTGGGAAGGCCTCTTGGAGGAGGTGAGCTCTCAGTAGGGCCTTGAAGGGGGAAGAGAGCTAGCTTGGCGGATGGGCAGAGGGAGAGCATTCCAGGCCTGGGGGATGATGTAGACCGGGGGTCGATGGCGGGACAGGTGAGAATGAAGCATGGAGCAGAGATTAGTGGCAGAGGAGTGGAGGGTGTGGGCTGGGCTTTAGAAGGAGAGAAGGGAGGTGCGGTAGGAGGGGGCTAGGTGATAGAGAGCATTGAAGCCGAGGGTGAGGAGTTTCTGCCTGATGCGCAGATTGATTGGTAGCCCCTGGAGATTTTTGAGGAGGGGAGTAACATGCCCAGAGCGTTTCTGGACAAAGACAACCGGGCAGCAGCATGAAGTATGGATTGAAGTGGGGAGAGACACAATGATGGGAGATCAGAGAGAAGGCTGATGCAGTAGTCCAGACAGGATAGGATGAGAGCTTGAATGAGCAGGGTAGCAGTTTGGATGGAGAGAAATAGCAGATCTTGGCAATGTTGCAGAGCTGAGACTGGCAGGTTTTGGTGACGGCTTGGATGTGAGGGGTGAATGAGAGAGCGGAGTCGAGGATGACATCAAGGTTGCAGGCTTGTGAGATGGGAAGGATGGTAGTGTTGTCAACAGAGATGGGAAAGTCAGGGAGAGGGCAGGGTTTGGGAGGGAAGACAAGGAGTTCAGTCTTGGACATGTTGAGCTTTAGGTGGCAGGCAGACATCCAGATGGAGATGTCCTGAAGGCAGGAGGAGATACGAGCCTGGAGAGAGGGGGAGAGAGCAGGGGCAGAGATGTAGATCTGGGTGTCATCAGCATAGAGATGATAGTTGAAGCTGTGGGAGCGAATGAGGTCAGCAAGGAGTGAGTGTAGATCAAGAACAGAAGGGGACCAAGCACTGAACCTTAGGGAACCCCCACAGTAAGGGGATGGGAGAGGGAGGAGGAGCCTGCAAAAGAGACTGAGAATGAACGACCGGAGAGATAAGAGGCCTCGTCTTAGCCCAGAGAACACTAGGCTTCCTCAATCCTGCCAACCCCTAAACTAGGCTAATGTCTCATCCCTCTGGGCTCCAACTTCCTCAAAACCACTCTGGGGTTTTGAATCCTAACCCTTCACATCCCGTGTGACTTTAATTGTTGTGAACCTTAGGAAGACATCCCCCGTCACCTCGAACCTCCTGGAGAACTTTTATCCAAAAGAATCCAATTTATCCAATTAATTTATCCAAAAGAATCTTAATCTTTCTGAGTCCACAACTGCTTGGCTCCCTAATTCCTGGAGGGCTCAAGGCACCCGTTCTTTCTCAGGTACCATTGGCTCTGGTCCCCCATCCTCTTGACACGGATCTGCTTCAGGCCCTTCCCCTTAAGAGGATGCCCGTGATGGCTCTCCATTCTCTTCTTTCGATCCACCTCATTTGAGCCCCAGAACACTCTGGGCTCTGATTGTTTTCTACACTATGTGGCTCTCAATCTGATCTTCCTGAGCCTTAGTCTGCTGACTTTCAACCTCTCTCTAACAAGATTTCAACATTCAGAGCCCTATCACACTCTGGGCCCTGATCTTTCCATGACCTGAAGAGGTTCTGTACCCTCATGCTTCTGAGGATAACTGTACTTGGAGACCAACTTCTTTGGAGGCCTAAAGACTCTGAGGCACCTAATTACTATAAGCCCAAAGGTGCTATGCACCAGCTAATCACTATGCGCCCTAGGGTGCTCTGTGGGCTAATTCAACATGAGCCTTCAAAGAGATTTCAGTCCACTTTCCCTCCAAGACTGAACCCTTGCTTCAAGCCTAATCCTCCGGAGATCAAAAGAGTGCTTCATCCTGATCCTGATTCAGAATTCTGGAGAGACCCTTGAGAACCAATCCTTGTGAGTCCTGCAATTCGCTGAGCCTAATCCTAATGAGGAAAGTGTGGATTTAGGCGATGTTGTGCAGGTGAGACTGGCAGGCTTTGGTGATGGATTAGATATGTGGGTGAATGAGAAAGCAGAGTCAAGAATGACTCCAATGTTGTGGGCTTGTGTGATGGAAAGGGTGGTTGTGCCGTTCATAATAATGGGAATGTTTGGGAGCATACAGGGTTTAGGAGGGATCATAAAGGGTTCTGTCTTGGACATGTTCAGTTTCAGGTGGTGGGAGGACATCCAAGTCGAGGTATCCCGAAGCCAATGGAGAACTGAGCCTGGAGGGAGAGAGAGAGAACAGGGGAGGAGATATATATAGATTTGGGTGCCATCACCATAGAGTTGATAGTTGAAGCCGTGAAAGTGGAAGCTGTTGAACACTGATGTGGGAGATGTGGAAAAGGAGTCTTGGTATACTTGGAGGAGCATTTCCTTCAGTAGGGATTTCAAGGGGGAAGAGTGATGGTTGACAGATTTGAGGACGGAGGGCATTTCAGCTCAGAGGTAGAAAATGGACTCTGGGTCGACAATGAGAAGGGCGAGATTGAGGTACAGTGAGAAGGTTAGCACCAGAAGAGAGGAATGTATGGGCTGGGAAATGGAAGGAGTAAAGGGAGGGGAAATAAGAAGGGGCAAGGTGATGGACAACTTTAAACCTATATGTGAGCATTTTTTGTTTGATTTGGAGGTTGTTAGACAACCAATCGAAATGTTTGAGGAGGAGGGTGACATGTCCTGAACATTTCTGCAGAAAAATATTCCAGGCAGTTGAGTTAACTATAGACTAAAGTGGGGAGAGGCAGGTGGTTGGGAGGTCAGAGAGGAGGCTGATGCAATAATCCAGTTGGGATAGGGTGAGTGATTTTACTAGCGTGGGGGCAATTTAGATGAAGAGGAAAGGGCAGATTTTGGAGATGTTGTGCAGGTGACACTGACAGGCTTTGGTTACAGATTGGATATGTGAGATGAATGAAAGAGAAGAGTCAAGGATGACACCAAGGTTGTAGGCTTGTGAGATGGGAAGGATCGTTGGGTCATCCATAATGTTAGGAAAGTTAGAGAGAGGACAGAGTTTGGAAGGGATTATAAGGAACTTGTCTAGGACATGTTGAGTTTTAGGAGAGCAGGAGGATATACAAATAGAGGTGTCCTGCAGGCAGGTGGAGATGTGAGCCTGGAATGAGTGAGAGAGAACAGGAGAGGAGAGATAGATTTGGGTGTCATCCTCACAGAGATGACAGTTAAAGCCATGGGAGTGAAAGCGTTTGATCCCTAATATGCTCGAGTTCCTAATTCCAACTCATGTGGAATTCAATCTGAATGTAAATCCTTTGGTGCCCTCCACCCTCTGTCTTAGCTTTTCTTCTCCATTCAAACAACTCCAGGTGTCAATCCTGGAAGGCACCAAGCCACTTCTTATTCCTAATCCTTCGGAGTCCTGATCCCTATTCAGAAGCCCGTACAGGCCCTTGAGTGCCAATCCTTCTGAGCCCTAGTATGCCCTGATCACTAATCCTGCTGAGCCCTAAACCCTAAAGGGCTTCAGGCAGTGCTCTTTCTGACCTCTGATTCGGCTGCCCCTCCAGGCCACTCTGAGACCTAACTTCTCGGAGCCATAAGAATCCTAATGATCTCAGCCTTAAACTGCTCCCTGTCCTAATCCAGCTAGCCTCAAACCTGATCCCAAACCAAACACATCAGAGACCAAGACAACTTGAAACCTCTAATTCTCAATCTGAGCCCTACAGCCCTCTGAGTCCTAATCCGGCTGCACATGGCATTTCTTTTCAGTGACAGTCCTTTTTAAGCCCAAACTCATTCCAAGTCTTCGTTCTTATGCTCCCTTAAAACGATTCCAGGTGCCTCTCCTTTTTGACTCCCTTAAAACAACTCCAGGTTTCACTCCTTTAGGCCCCCAGGCTTCTTTCTACTCCTAATCCTTCAGAGCCCCAAAATGACCTAAACTCTCCCCTTAGACTTCTGCTTCTTAAAACAATCTTAATGGTAATCAATCTAAGCTCTTAGTCACTCATGTTCCCGATGTGATTTAACCCTAATTTGTCCGAGGACCTGATTTACAATGCCTACGCCAAAGGTGCGAGGCTGGCAGCTGTGCAGAGATGGGCAGAGCCGATCTGAAAGTGGAGAAGAAGAGAGATGTCTTCCATGGCAGACAAGCTGACAGAGTGGAGCCCCATGCTGTCCAACCTCCTCAACTTTGCACTGTCTCTGAACTCTGCTGTTCAGTGGCTGCCGCCTTCTTGCTTCAGGCTCTGACTGCAGGCCTGGTCTCCACATTGACCCTCTCTCTGAGGCTTTGGCCAGATATCGACCCACAAGCAGGTGCCTAGGTGGCCACAGCCATCAGCTTTCTCCTCCTGGCCTTCGGCTTCCATTGGGTCAACGGAGACTGTTCCACTGCCAACATGCTGCTTGGGATAATGTTGGTGGCCAACAGAGACCACTTCAGCCCCGAGAGTCGGGCCGTTGTGACCCAATCTGTGGCACTGGTGCCTTTTGTCACCATCCTGATCATGTCTGTCTTCACTGCTAACAACTATGGGGTGGTCAGCAGTTTGGCCATGGGATTGGCTGGCCTGATGGCCCGGCTCGGGGGAGAACAACTGCTGTGTATCAGGAAGGAGAATGTGATTTACTGGGTACTGGCCCTGGGAAGCTGGGCTTACCATTAGACTCTGCAGATGCAGCACCTGGAGCTGGACTGAGCAGGAACAGGCAGATGGCCAGGCCATCTGGCTCGCCCCTTATGGCTGCTCTGTGGCCAAACGCTTGGGGTCTTTCTGAGAAATCACTTCGTGGCAGGATCGGGTTATGCAGAGCGCGGGCATAAAGGTAGTTTGGCAAGTGTCTGGCAGAAGGGCTTGGGGAACAGTCGAGGCTGCCCTCTTCTGCAGAGGCACGTAGCCACCTCACTCTGGTACATGGAAGCCTTGGCTGAATCCAGCGTAAGGTTTCAGGGCACCTGAAGGGTATGGAACAGTCAGGGTCCATAAGGTGAAAGGGCTCTGAAAGTGGTAACCATGACAGAGAGAGGTTGAAAGCCAGAGTAGACTAAAGCTCAGACAGATAGGGCTCAGAGTAGCATAGGGCAGAGGGCAATCAGGGCCCATTGTGGTCTAGGTCTCAGAAAAGGGAGACCCCACAATACATGTTGGGGCTCAGAAGGATTAGGCACCAGCCCAGTTTTGAAGTTGGCAGGATTGAGGCCTCTGAATGTCTTCCTAAGGTTCACAACAATTAAAGTCACACAGAGAGATGAGCCCACCACTTGGATTTGGGGTCAGGAAGATGAGGGCTCAGAGCTCTTCATGGCTGGGAAGGATTAGGATTTAGTACCGTTAGGGCTCAGGGGAAATTCAGAGTCTGGGAGAATGAGGGCTCAAAATGACTGGGGAATACAGTGGTTTTAATAATAAACCCTTCAAATCTGTGGAGCCTCCATTTAAATTTCATGAAAACAAAGATTATGACAACTGGAAGTTTTCACAAATTTGTAATGGATGGAGAGAAGATCAAAATAGTTGACAATTTCTCTCTCCTGGGATCGATAATTGATAAGAAAGGAACTAGTAGTCAGGAAGTATGCCAAACATTCATGTTAGGAAGACATTGCCAGAACAATCCAGGTTGTCAATTCTATGGTGTTTCTAGTGACAATATATGGATCAGAAAGCTGGAAGGTGAAAAAAAATAGTGTAGAAGGAACATCAATTCTCTTGAAATGTGGTGTTGGAGAAGGCTTTTGTGAATGCCTAGGACTGCCAAAAAATAACCAAATAGATTGTGGAGCAAATTAAGCTAAAGTGATTTTTGGAAGACTAAATGACTCGACTTAGAATAGCATCTTTCGGACATATCATCAGGAAGACCCATTCTCGAGAGAAGACTCTAATGCTAGGAAAAGTCCAGGTAAAATGTGGACGAGGCAGACTAGCAGCAGGATGGTTAAAGACCAGAACTTTGATCATGGAAGAACCGTTTGAAATGTCACAGATTATGTCAGAGGACAGGTCGTTCTGGAGACAGTATATGCTTGGAGTCACTGTGAATCGCAGAGACCTTGTCTTCCCTCCCAAACCTTGCCCTCTCCCTGACTTTCCCGTCTCTGTTGATGGCACTACCATCCTTCCCGTCTCACAAGCCCGCAACCTTGGTGTCATCCTCGACTCCGCTCTCTCATTCACCCCTCACATCCAAGCCATCACCAAAACCTGCCGGTCTCAGCTCCACAACATTGCCAAGATCCGCCCTTTCCTCTCCATCCATACCGCTACCCTGCTCGTTCAAGCTCTCATCCTATCCCGTCTGGACTACTGCATCAGCCTTCTCTCTGATCTCCCATCTCGTGTCTCTCTCCACTTCTATCCATACTTCATGCTGCTGCTCGAATTATCTTTGTCCAAAAATGCTCTGGGCATATCACTCCCCTCCTCAAAAATCTCCAGGGGCTACCAATCAATCTGCGCATCAGGCAGAAACTCCTCACCCTGGGCTTCAAGGCTGTCCATCACCTTGCCACCTCCTACCTCACCTCCCTTCTCTCCTTCTACAGCCCAGTCCGCACCCTCCGCTCCTCCACCACTGATCTCCTCACCGTACCTCGCTCTCGCCTGTCCCGCCATCAACCCCCGGCCCACGTCATCCCCCGGGCCTGGAATGCCCTCCCTCTGCCCATCAGCCAAGCTAGCTCTCTTCCTCCCTTCAAGGCCCTGCTGAGAGCTCACCTCCTCCAGGAGGCTTTCCCAGACTGAGCCCCTTCCTTCCTCTCCCCCTCGTCCCCCTCTCCATCTGCCCATCTTACCTCCTTCCCTTCCCCACAGCACCTGTATATATGTATATATGTTTGTACATATTTTTTTTACTCTATTTATCTATTTATTTATTTATTTTATTTGTACATATCTATTCTATTTATTTTATTTTGTTAGTACGCTTGGTTTTGTTCTCTGTCTCCCCCTTTTAGACTGTGAGCCCACTGTTGGGTAGGGACTGTCTCTATATGTTGCCAATTTGTACTTCCCAAGCGCTTAGTACAGTGCTCTGCACGTAGTAAGCGCTCAATAAATATGATTGATGATGAGTGAGTGTAGATCATGAACAGAAGGGGACCAAGCACTGAACCTTGGGGTACCCCCACAGTAAGGGGATGGGAGGGGGAGGAGGAGCCTGCAAAAGAGACTGAGAATGAACGACCAGACAGATAAGAGGAGAACCAGGAGAGGACGGAGTCTGTAAAGCCAAGGTCGGATAGCGTGTTGAGGCGAAGGGGGTGGTCCACAGTGTCGAAGGCAGCTGATAAATCGAGGAGGATTAGGATTGAGTATGAGCCGTTGGATTTGGCAAGCAGGAGGTCATTGGTGATCTTTGAGAAGGCAGTTTCCATGGAATGTAGAGGACGGAAGCCAGACTGGAGGGGGTCGAGGAGAGAGTTGGTGTTGAAGAATTCGAGGCAGCATGTGTAGACGACCCGTTCAAGGAGTTTGGAAAGGAATGGTAGGAGGGAGATGGGGCGATAAGTAGAAGGTGAGGTGGGGTAAAGAGAGGGTTTCTTTAGGATGGAGAGACATGGGCATGTTTGAAGGCAGAGGGGAAGGAACCAGTGGAGAGTCAGTGATTGAAGATGGAAGATAAGGAGGGGAGAAGGGATGCAGCGAGAGATTTCATGAGATGAGAGGGAATGGGGTCAGAAGCACAGGTGGCCGGAGTAGCACTTGAGAGGAGGGAGAAGAGCTCCTCTGAGGATACTGTTGGGAAGGATGGGAGAGTAGCAGAGAGTGTTGAGAGCCGGGAGGTTGGAGAAAGGTGGGGAGTGACTTTGGGGAGGTCGGACCTGATGGATTTAATTTTGTTAATGAAGTAGGAGGCCAGATCGTTGGGGGTGAGGGAAGGAGAAGGGGGACGAACCGGGGGCCTGAGAAGGGAGTTGAATGTACGGAAGAGCTGGCGGGGATAATGGGCACGGGTGTCAATAAGGGAGGAGAAATAATTTTGTCTGGCGGAGGAGAGGGCTGAGTTAAGGCAGGAAAGGATAAACTTGAAGTGAACGAGGTTGGCATGGTGTTTAGACTTTCGCCAGCAGTGTTAGGCAGCTCGAGCATAAGAGCGAAGGAGGCAGACAGTGGCAGTGATCCAGGGCTGTGGGTTAGTGGTACGAGAGTGGTGAAGGGAAAGGGGAGCGAGTGAGTCTATCTGAGTAGAAAGGGTAGAGTTGAGAGCAGTAATCTGATCATCAAGACTGGGTAGAGAGGAGAGGGAGGCAAGGTGGGGTGTGAGGCGCCCAGAAAGATGGATGGGGTCAAGACAGCGGAGATCTCTATGAGGGACTAATATGGATTTACAGGGGAAAGGAGTGTGAGTGAGGAGGCAGGTGTGAAGATTATGATCAGAGAGAGATTTCAGAGTTGGTGAGGGTGGAAACAGTGCAGCGATAAGAGATGATGAGGTCGAGGGTATGGCCAAGTTGGTGAGTGGGTGAGGTGGGGTGCAGCAAGAGGTTGGCAACGTCGAGGAGAGATAGAAGGCGGGCAGCAGAGGAGTCATCAGGGATATCCATGTGGATGTTGAAGTCTCCGAGGATCAGAGTGGGCATGGAAAAGGAGAGAAGGAAGGTGAGGAAGGGGTCAAAATCGTTAAAGAAGTTGGAGGTGGGGCTGGGGGGGCAGTTGATGACGGCTACAAGAATCTGGAGGGGGGGTAGAGGCAAATAATGTGGGCTTCAAAGGAAGGGAAGGAAAGGGAAGGGGGAGGAGGGATAGTGCGAAAGCGACATTGGGGGGCGAGAAGGAAACCGACACCTCCTCCTTTTCTGGTGAGTCTGGGGGAGTGAGAGAAGAAGAGGCCTCCACTGGAGAGAGCAGCAGAAGAGACCATGTCGTCCGGAGATAACCATGTTTCAGTTAGGGCGAGGTGGAGTAGAGAGCTGGAAAGGAATAGGTCCAGGATGAAAGGAATCTTACTTAAAATGGAGTGGGGGTTCCAGAGGCCACACTTGGCAGCAGCTGTTGAGGTAGGGGAGGGAGGGGGAAGAATTCGAGGGGTGGGGAGGGTTTGGATTGGGATGAGTTGGCGGGGGCCTGGGCTGGGAGAGTCGAAGAGGGGTGGCCATGGGAAAGGAGAACTGGCATGGGGTAGGGGTGGGCAAAAGGGGAGGGAGGGGGCTGGGAGGGAGGAGTGGAGGACTGGCGCTGGTACAGAGGGATCCTTGGTAGGGGGTGAGGGGGAGTGGTCTTGGTGGGGGAGAGGGAGGGAAAAAGCTGGGTGGGAGAGGGGAAGGGGAAGGTGAGGAATGGGAATGGCAGTTGGGAGCAAGGGAATTGAAAGTTCATGGTGAGGTCAGCAGGGTGAGTGACAGTACAGCGGGAGGTTAACAATTGAGATGCAGAAGCGATAAAACAGTAGCAATGATATAAGTAGGCGATGGCATCACAGGGGGTAGTTGAACAATTAGCATGCTATGGCAATAATAAAATTGGCAGATAGTGATTTCACAGAGAGCAGATACAAACTATTATGTGCTGGAGTAGGGTGGACCTGTTAAGGGGGTCAGGGAGCAGAGATACTTGGCGAGAGGAGTGAACAGCCAACTAGCATGGGAGGGCTGAGGAGGTGCAAATGAGGTCGTAGTTAATGTAACATGGTGATAACAAGGGCCTTTTTCCCGGGGTGGGGGGCGGGGGGGAGAGTCAGTCAGGACCGGACCGGGAAGGGGTTGATGGGGGGCACTTTAAGGAAGGTCGCTTAAATGGGTAGGGTGGAAGCAGGGGGCATCTGGGGGGGCGCTCTGAGGAGAGGAGCCTTCCGGGAGCAGCAAGGCCGCGCGGTGTGATGACAGACGAGCGGGCGGTCCTCTCGGGAACGGAGTCCCGGCCGTCTCTGGCAGCGCTCCGTGGAGAGAATCCTTCCGGGAGTAGCAGGGGCCACGCGGTGTGATGGCGGGCGGGCGGGCCTCTCAGGAACGGAGTCCCGGGCGTCTATGGCGGCAGTCTGAGAAGAGGATCCTTCCAGGAGCAGCAAGGCCGCGCGGTGTGATGGCGGGCGGGCGGGCCTCTCGGGAACGGAGTCCCGGGCGTCCATGGCAGCGCCCGAGGAGTGGATCCTTCCGGGAGCAGCAAGCCCGCGCGGTGTGATGTTGGGCGGGCGGGCCTCTCGGGAACGGAGTCCCGGGCGTCTACGGAGGTGCTCTGAGGAGAGGATCCTTCCGGGAGCAGCAAGGCCGCGCGGTGATGGCGGAGGGCCTCTCGGGAACGGAGTCACGGGCATCTATGGCGGCGCTCTGCGGAGAGGATCCTTCCGAGAGCAGCAAGGACCAGAGGTGTGATGGCGGACGGGTGGGCGGGCCTTAAGGGAACGGAGTCCCGGCCGTCTATGGCGGCGCTTTGAGGAGAGGAGCCTTCTGGGAGCAGCGGGGACCACGCGGTGCTCGGTAACAGAGTCCCGGGCGTCAATGGCGGAGAAAGCAATGTCATGAATGACACAAAGGTTGTGGTTTTTTGAAAAAGGAAGGATGGTTGTGCCATCCAAAGTGATGGAAAAATCAGGGAGAGGACAGGGTTTGGGAGGAATCATAAGGAACCCTGTCTTGGACATGCAGAGTTTTAGGGGTGCTGGAGGGCATCCAACTAGAAGTATCCTGAAGCAGGAGGAGATGCTAGCCTGTAGGGAGGGAGAGAGAACAGGGGAGGAGATATAGATTTGGGAGTCATTCCCATAGAGGTGATAATTGAAGCCGTGGGAGTGGAAGTGGTTGAACCCTAAAGTCCTCAAGTTTTTAATTCCGGCTCAATCAGTCAATCAATCAATTCTATTTATTGAGCGCTTACTGTGTGCAGAGCACTGTACTAAGCGCTTGGGAAGTACAAGTTGGCAACATATAGGGAACATATAGGCAACATATAGGGGAGCAGTGTGGCTCAGCGGAAAGAGCCCGGGCTTTGAAGTCAGAGGTCATCGGTTCAAATCCCGGCTCCACCACTTGTCAGCTGTGTGACTTTGGGCAAGTCACTTCACTTCTCTGGGCCTCAGTTACCTCATCTGTAAAATGGGGATTAAGATTGTGAGCCCCCCGTGGGACAACCTGATCACTTTGTAAACTCCTCAGCGCTTAGAACAGTGCTTTGCACATAGTAAGCGCTTAGTAAATGCCATCATTATTATATAGAGACCGTCCCTACCCAACAGTGGGCTCACAGTCTAGAAGGGGGAGTCAGAGAACAAAAGCAAACATATTAACAAAATAAAATAAATAGAATAGATATGTACAAGTAAAATAAATAAATAAATAAATAGAGTAATAAATATGTACAAACATATATACATATATACAGGTGCTGTGGGGAAGGGAAGGAAGTAAGACCAGGGATGGAGAAGGGGATGAGGAGGAGAGGAAGGAGGGGGTTCAGTCTGGGAAGACTTCCTGGAGGAGGTGAGATCTCAGTAGGGCCTTGAAGGGAGGAAGAGAGCTAGCTTGGTGGATGTTGGGAGGGAGAGCACTCCAGGCCAGGGGGAGGACGTGGGCCGGGGGTCGATGGCGGGACAGGCGAGAGTGAGGTACGGTGAGGAGATTAGTGGCAGAGGAGCGGAGGGTGCAGGCTGGGCTGCAGAAGGAGAGAAGGGAGGTGAGGTAGGAGGGGGCGAGGGGATGGAGAGCCTTGAAGCCCAGGGTGAGGAGTTTCTGCCTGATGAGCAGATTGATTGGTAGCCACTGGAGATTTTTGTGGCTCAGGGGCATTCGGTCTGAGTCCTAATCCTTTGGCACCCTCCACCCTCTGTCTTAGCTTTTTTCACCATTCAAACAACAGTGGGTGTCAGTCCTTATGGGTCCCAAGCCACTTTTGACTCCTAATCCTTCCCATCCCCAAAATAACTTAGGTCCTCCACGTAAGCCTTCTGTGCCTTAAAAAGATCTTAGTGCTAATCCTTCTGAACGCTTAGCCACTTTTGTTCTCCATGTGATTGAACCCTACAGTTTCCAAGGCCCTGATTTTGTCTTAGGTGGAATTGGTTCTGAATCCTAATCCTTAGGTGCCCTCTGCAACCCTGGGTCCTGTTCTCTTCCTGTGCCCTCTGGTGACTTCAAGTTGTGATCCCACTGAGCTCGAAGGCAATCAGACTCCTGACTGTTAGAGACTTAAGGGCTCTGGTCCTTTAAAACCTCTGGGCCCTAATAAGCCTCAGCCGTAATTTCATCTGCTCTCCAGCCCTCTCTCTGAGACCCAATGGTTCTCATCCTGAAGATGCTCAGGGTGTGAAACTCACTTTGTCTTCAATCCTTTCAAGCCCTGAACCGACTTTGAGTGTGCCCAGACCAACCCAACTGAGCCCTAGAGTAGAATCAATCCACTGACCACGGTTGGAACAATGTCTCTGGAGATGTTAAACACTCTAATCCTTAGACATCTCCAGCACTCTATAAACTGCTGTGAAAACAAATCCTCCTAAGCCTTTAAGTGCTCTGAATCTAAATCCATATGACCCTTAACACTGCTCTGAGCCTCACCGATTCTGAGCCCTAGACAACTCTGAATCCAAAGCCCTTAGTCCTGCCTGCTCTTCCCTGACTCCACCACCACCACCCACAAACCCAGATGGGGACACATATGTACAAACATGCACGTGCGTGTGCACGCGCGCGTGCGCACACACACACACACACACACATCATTATGCATACACACACCCCTGTTCAAATCTTTTGGACCATTCAACCTCACTGATATCTAAACATTTTGAGCCCTTACCTGCCACGCATCTTGAACCTTCGTTACACTCCAAGTGCTCTGAATCTAAATCTGTCTGAGCCCTAAATAGTGTTCACCCCTCCTACTGCTTTGAGTCTTCAAACATCCCTGCTGCCCTCCTCCTTCTGGGCCATTGCAGAATCGGAATCCAAGTCTTTCTGAGTTCTAATTTGCTCTGAATGCTAATCGTTCCCTCCCAAATGTCACTGAGACTTAAGATCTCTGAGTCCTAATTAGCCTGAACCCAAAATCATTCGGAATGCATTATTCATTAGTATTTCTTGAGCACCTAAAGTGTGCAGAGCACGGCACTAAGTGTTTAGTAAGTATAATACAGCAATAAAGGAGAAAATCCCTGCCCACAATGGGCTTTTAGTGTAAAAATCGTGGAGACAGACAACAAAACAAGTGAAGAGGCATGTATAATAAATAAATAGAATTATAGATTTATACATATATACCTAAGTACTGGGTGGTTGCATGGGGGTGGGGGGAGCAAAGGGAGAGAGTCGAGGTGATGCAGAAGGGAGTGGAATCTGAGGAAAAAGAGAACTAATCTGGGAAGGCCTCTTGGAGGAGGTATGCCTTTGCAGGGGGGAAGAGTGATTGTTGGCAGATTTGAGGAAGGTGAGTGTTCAAGGCCAGAGGTAGGACATGGGCCAGGGGTCGGCAACGAGATGGGCGAGATCATTTCACAGTGAGAAGGTGAGCCACAGAAGAGGGAACTGGGAATATAGAAGAAGAGAAAGGACATGAGAAGAAGGGGCAAGGTGATGGAGAGCTTTAAAGCCAATAGTGAGGAATTTTTGTTTGATCTGGAGGTTAATAAGCAACCACTGAAAATGTTTGAGAAGGAGGATGACATGTCACGAACATGTCTGTCGAGATAATCGAGGCAGTGGAGTGAAGTATCGACTGAAGTGGGGAGATACAGGAGGTTGTGGGGTGAGAAAAGGGGCTGATACAGTAATCCAGTTGGGATAGGATGAATAGTTGTTCTAACGTGCTAACATGGTAGTGATGGAAACATAAGGGTGGATCTTGGCAATGTTATGCAGGTGCGACTGGTAGGCTTTGGGGACAGACTGACTATGGGGGGTGAATGACAGAGCTTAGTCAAGGGTGACCCTAATGTTGCGGGCAGTATGATGGTAAGAATGGTATGGCATTAACAGTGACAGGAAAGTTTAAGAGAGGATTAAGTTTGGGAACATAGATGACCTTGGACATGTTGAGTTTTGGGTGGAGGGAGGACATTCAAGAAGACATGTCCTGAAGGCAGGAGAAGATGCAAGCTTCTAGGGAAGGAGAGAGAAGAGGGGAGGAGATATAGATTTGGGTGTCATCCACTTAGATATGGTAGCTGAAGCCTTGGGAATGGAAGCGGTTGAACCCTAATGTGTTGGTGTTCCTAATACTGTCTCAGATGGAAGAGTCCTGAACCTACGGTTTCCTCCATCCTCTGTCAGCTTTTCTTCTCCATTCAAACAAATCTGGGTGCCAATCCTTGTGGGCTCCAAGCAACTTTTGACTCCTAATCCTTCAGAGCCTGAAAATGCCCTGGGCCTCTCTTAGCCTTCTGCACCCTAATCCTAATGAGTCCTTAGCAGCTGCTGGGTCCCAATTTGGTCGAACTTTAATTTGCTTGAGGCCCTGATTTTGGGTCAGGTGGAATTCTTTCTGAGTCTTATTCATTTGGTGCCCTCTGCTGCTCAGGTTCTTGTTTTCCTTCTGTGCCCTCAAAGGGCCCAGAGTCATAATCCCACTGAGCTCCAAGGCAATCGGCCTCCTGACACTTAGGGGTCTAATGGTTCTGGGTCCTTAAACGTCTCTGAGACCTAATAGGCCTGAGCCTTGAGCCCTAAGTCGATCTGCACTCCTGCCCTCTTCTGAGTCCCAACAATTCTCACCCTTAAGATGCTCATCATGTGAAACCCAATCCTTTGAAGTCCTCATCTGACTTTATGTGTTCCCTCATCTACACAGTGACCCAACCCGACTGAACACTACAGATGGTGGGGACCTTTAAACACCAAAATCCTTAGCCTTCCTCAATCCTCCATTGAGAGCTGCTGTGAGCAAGAATCCTGCTAAGTTCTCTCAATCAGAATCCTTCTGAAAGCTGACATCGCTTCAAGCCTCAGTGATTCTGAGCCCTAGTACCCTCTGAATTTAATGCCCTAAGTAAGTCCTGCCCGCTATTTGCCACCTGCATGTCCAGATGGGGATCCACAAATACGAGCACACACACCACCTCACAAACGGACACACTCACACGCATGCAAACTCACACTCCACACATTCATTCATTCATTCAATCAATCAAATTTATTGAGAATTTGCAGTGTGCAGAGTACTGTACTAAGCCCTTGGGAAATACAATAAAGCAATACAGAGATACAATTTCTACCCACAATGGGCTTATGGTCTAAAGTGGGTGGGGGAGATAGAAATCAAAACAAGTGAGCAGGTATCAAGAAAAATAAATATAATCATATATATGTATGCATATATACATAGGTTCTGTCAGACGTGGAGAGTGGGAAAAAACAAAGGGAGTGAGTCGAGGTGATGTGGAAGGGAGTGGGAGCTGTGGAAAAGGGATCTTAATCGAGGAAAGCCACTTGGAGGAAGTTTTCCTTCAGTAGGGCTTTGAAAGGGGAAGAGAGATGGTTGTTGGATTTGAGGAGGCAGGACGTTCCAGCCCAGAGGTAGGATGTGGTTCCAGGGCTGGCAACGAAACAGGTGAGATCGAGGCAAAGTGAGAAAGTTGGCACCAGCGGGGAGTAATGTGTGGGCTGGGATGAATTAGGAGTGAAGGGAGGGGAGATAAGATGGGGCTAGGTGATGGACAGCTCTAGAGCCAATAGAGATGAGTTTTTATTTGATCCAGAGCTTGACAAACAAGCCCTGGAAATTTTTGAGAAGGAAGGTGACATGGCTTTAATGTTTCTATAGAAAAATAATCCAGTCAATGTAGGGAAGTATAGATTGAAGTGGGGAGAGGCAGGAGGTTGGGAGATCAGCGAGGAAGCCGGTGCAGTTATCTGGTTGGGATAGGATGAGTGTACTAACTTGATAGCGGTTTGGATGGAGAGGAAAGGGTAAATCTTGGTGATGTTGTGAAGGTGAGACTGGCAGACTTTAGCGATGGACTGGATATGTGGGGCGAATTAGAGAGCAGAGTCAAGGATGACACAAACGTTGTGGGCTTGTGAGACGAGAAGGTTGTGCAATTAACAGTACTGGGAAAGTTTGGGAGAGGACTAGTTTGAAAAGGATGGTAAGGAGCTCTGTGTTGGACATTTTGAGCTTTAGTCGGGGCAGGAGGACATCCACGTAGAGGTATCCTGAAGGCAGGAGGAAATGCGAGCCATAAGGGAGGGAGAGAGATCAGGGGAGGAGATAGAGATGTGGGTATCACATGCAAAGAGGTAGTTGAATCCTTTGCAGCGGAAATGGTTAAACCCTAATGTGTTCGAGTTCCTAATTCCAGCTCAGATGGAATTTGCTGTGTGTCCTAATCCTTTGGTTCCCTCACCCTCTGGGTTAGCTTTTTTTAACAACTCCGGGTGTCAATCCTTGTGGGCCCCAAGCAACTTCTGACCCTTAATCATTCTGAGTCCTGATTCTGATTCAGAAGCCTGAAGAGACCACCGAGTGCTAATCTTTCTGAGCCTTACTGTGCCCTGAGCAGTAATCCTCCTGAGACCTAAATGGCTTTGGATCCTGCTCCTTCTGAGCCCTAAACCCATAGGACCTCCAATTCAGCTGCCGCTTCATGCTCTGAGACCTAATCCTTCAGAGCCCTAATGATCGTAATAATCTCAGGCCCAGGCTGATCCCTGTCCTTAGCTGTCTGACCTCAAACCTCCTCCCAGTCCAAATATTTAGGAGCCCAAGACACCTCGAAACTCCTAATTTGCGTGCTGAGCTGTGTAGTCCTCTGAGTCCTAATCTGGCTGCACATTGCATCTTATGGTCAGTCGCAATCCATTCTGAGCCCTAAATAACTCTTCCTTTTTCTGCTCCTTTAAAACTGGTCCGGGTACCACTCATGCTGGGTCCCAGTATACTTTTGACTCCTAATTCTTCAGAGCTCCAAAATAACCTGGGCCTCCCCCAAAGCCTTCTGCACCTTTGAACAACCATAGTGCTAATCCTCCTGAACCTTGAACCACTCGTGTTCCCGATGTGATTGAACTCTAACGTGTCTGAGGCCCTGATTTCGGCTCAGGTTGATTTGGTTCTGAGTCCTAATCTTTAGGTGCCCTCAGTAGGCTCTGGGCCCTATTTATTCTTTCATTCCATTGTGTTTATTGATAGTTTACTGTGTGCAGAGTACTATACTAAGCTCTTAGGAAGTACATGTCAGCAACATACATTATTCTCTTTTTATACCCTCGAGGGCCTCCGAGGTGTAATCCAACTGAATTCTAACGTGGTCGGTGGTCGGCCTCATGACAGTTGGAGGCCTAACAGGTCTGCATCCTTAAAACACCTCTGGGCTCTAATAGCCCTGAGCCCTAATTCGATCTGCACTCCAGCCCTCTCTGGGCCCCAACTGTTCTCATCTGTAAACTACTCAGCGTTTGAGTCCCAATCCTGTGGAGCCCTTAACCGACTCTGAGTGTGCCTGCCTCTGCTTGGAGCCCTAACTCTACTGAACCTTAAGAGAAGGATTAATCCTCTGACCACGGTTGGAACTAAGTCTATGGAGACCGTTAAATTGAGACTGCTAAACATCTGACTCCTTAGCCTTCCCCAGCCCTCCTTGAACTGCTGTGAGCACGAATCCTCCAGAGCCTTTATGTGCTCTTAATCTGAATCCTTCTGACACTTGACACAGCTCAGAACTTTAATGATTCTGAGCCCTAGACAACTCTGAATCCAGTGCCCTACTTCCTGCCTGCTATTCCCTGACCCAACCACCTACAGACATACATAGACATGCACATGCACACACACCCCTTCACACACCAACAACCACACACACTTCGGTTCAAATCTTTTTGATTATTCAGCCAAGCCAATCTCTAAACCTTCTTAGCCTTTAGCTTCCATGCCTCCTGAGCTTTCAGACACCTCCAAATGCTCTGAATCTGTATTTTTCTGAGTCCTAAACAGAATTCATCCCTCCTACTACTTGGAGCCCTCAAAATTCCCTGCTGTCCTCCTTCCTCTGGGCCCTTGTGGATTCGGACTGCAGGTTTTTCTTGAGACCTAATTTGCTCTGAATCCTAATCGTTTCCCCCCAAACATCTCTGAGACCTAAGCTCTCT
Organism: Tachyglossus aculeatus; assembly: GCF_015852505.1. Classification (NCBI taxonomy): domain Eukaryota; kingdom Metazoa; phylum Chordata; class Mammalia; order Monotremata; family Tachyglossidae; genus Tachyglossus; species Tachyglossus aculeatus. The sequence continues at coordinate 2,237,879 of NC_052094.1, read as the reverse complement.
GAGTCCTAATTGGCCTGAACACCAAATCTCTCAGAATTCAATATTTATTTATTTGTTTATTCATTCATTCATTCAATTGTATTGATTGAGCACTTACAGTTTGCTGAACACTGTACTAAGTGCTTAGTAATTACACTCCAGCAATAAAGAGAGAAAATCTCTACCCACAAGAGGCTTAAAGTCTATATGGGGTGGGGATGGGGGGGAGATGACACCTGTCCACATGTTTTGTTTTGTTGTCTGTCTCCCCCTTCTAGACTGTGAGCCCGCTGTTGGGTAGGGACCATCTCTATATGTTGCCAACTTGTACTTCCCAAGCGTTTAGCACAGTGCTCTGCACACAGTAAACACTCAATAAATACGATTGAATGAATGAAAAACAAATGAACAGGAATCAGTATAAATCCATCTGCACCCTAAACAGGGCTCAACCCTCGTTCTGCTCTGGCCGTAAAACTCCCCTTGAGTCCTGCTCCTTCTGGGCCCTCGTCCAGTCAGGCTCCGTGTCTTCTAAAACCTAAACGTTTCTTCCCCAATGTCTCTGAGACCTAACATCTCTGAGTCCTAATTGACCTGAACCCCAAATAGCTTGGAGTTCTCTACTTCTCAGTGTCCATGCCTTTCTAACTTCCCAAGACACTCAGTGCAAATATCACACAGGGTGCCTAACTCTTATCTCAGACTTAATCGGGGTACGGGGGTAGGAGGGGCAATTCTTCAGCTCCCCAAGCTGCTCTGGGCCCTCAGCCAAAACAATTCTGAATCCCCAAACTCACTTAGGAATCATGTTTTGGGACTGATTATCACTCGGGGCCCCAGTCCTGCTGAGCCCAGAGCCCGGAACTCCTTTTGTCTCTACATCCATTGCAGCCCAAGCACTGCTCTTAACTGCACAGTTCTTCCAAACCCTATTCCTCCTCGATACTAAAGTCTTCAGCACACTACATCCCTCTTGAATCATAATCCATCTGGGCCTTAAAATGCTCTGAGTCTGGATCCTTTTGGCTCCAATGAAACCTTTTTGGTGCTTAATCCCTGGGGCTCTTAATGCTCTCTGAATCCTAAACCTTGGCATCCCTCAAGGTGCTCTTCAATCCAGACCTTTCAGGCAAACTCTGGTAATTCCAGACAGTTGAGGTGTAACAGCTTTGAGTCCTTAAACATCTCTGGGCCTAATGGGCCTGAGCCCTAATTCGATTGGAGAAGTAGCGTGGCTTGGTGGAAAGAGCCTGGGCTTTGGAGTCAGAGGTCATGGGTTTAAATCCCTAGTCTGCCAATTGTCAGCTGTATGACTTGGGGCAAGTCACTTAACTTCTCTGTGCCTCAGTTATCTCAACTGTAAAATGGAAATTAATACTGTGAACCCCCTGTAGGACAACCTGATCACCTCGTAACCTCTCCAGCTCTGAGAATAGTGCTTTGCACATAGGAAGTCCTTAATAAATGCCATCATCATTATTATTATTATCTGCGCTCCAGCCCTCTCCGAGCCCCAATGGTTCTCATCCCTAAGATGCTCAGCGTATGAAACTCACTGTTTCCCCCAGTCCTTTGGAGCCCTCAACCGACTTTGACTGTGTCCAGTTCCTCTTGGAGCCCTGACCCGACTGAACCCTAGGGAAGGATCAATCCTCTGACCACAGTGGAGACTTAAAAACCCGAATCCTTAGCCTTCCCCAGCCCTCCTTGAATTGATAACAGATCCTCCTAAACCTTTAAGTGTTCTATATCTGAATACTTCTGACCTCTGACACTTCTCCAAGCCCCAATGTTTCTGAGACCTACACTACTCTCAATCTAATGGTCTAACTCCTGCCTACTCTTCCCCCACCTCAGCACCTATAGATATATGCAGGGACACCCCCACACCCCCACCCACCCACCTTCACACATGCAAACACACAAACGCACATACTAAGACACTCACACACACCCAAACTCACACACACAATCATACATGGACACACAGGCACATGTCTGTTCAAATCTTTCAAAGAACATCATTTTGATATTCTCTTGTCCTGTCACTTATCTAAAGGACAACAGCAATAATATCTCATGTCGCTCGTCATTTCATTAGGAATCCTGCTTGAACATCGGACAATTCACACTCCATGTAGGTCTCCATTCATTGCTTAATAACTTGCAGCACTATCTTTCTGGTTTGTGAGATCAAGAAAACTATATGATAATTGTCTTTGGGGACCAATAATAACCACCTGGATCCCTAAACCTAACGCAGCCCTCTGTTAGCTGCTGGGGTCATGAAATCCTCCTGAACTCTTGTAGTGCTCTAAATCTGAATGCTTGACTCTACTCTCTCATTCATCCCACATTTCCAATCCATCAACAAAGCCTGCCAATCTCACTGCACAATGTCACCAAGATCCTGTCTTTTCTCTCCATCCAAACCATTACCATGCTAGTACAATCACTGGTCCTATCCCAACTGGATTACTGCATCGACCTCCTCTCTGACCTCCCAACCTCCCATCTCTCCCCACATTCCATCACTGCCTGGGTTATCTTTCTACAGAAACGTTCAAGGCATGTCACCCCCCCCCCCTCAAAAATCTCAAGTGGTCCAGGCCAATTAGGACTCAGAGACCTTAGGTCTCAGAGATACTGCTGAGGAAGCAATTAGGTTTCCAAAGACTCGAGGCCAAATGCCAAGAGGGCCCAGAAGGAGCAGGAGCCCAGGGAAATTTTATGGCTCAAAGAAGAAGGGTGAGCGCTGTTTAGGGTTCATACTGATTTGGATTCTGAGCACATGGAGGACTCGGGAGGGTCAGTGCCCACAGCAGTAAACGGCTTGGAAGGTTTAGAGATCGGTGCCATTGAATGGTCCAAAAAATTTGAATGGGTGCGTGTGTGTGTCTGTCCTTTCATGACACTGTGTTTGTATGTTTGTGAATGTGTCTTTGTGTTTCTGTATGAGTGAGTATGTGTGTATGTGTATGTCACCATACAAATCTGTACATTGCAAGGTGTGGGAACAGCTGGCGGGAGTTAGGGAGTTGAGTTCCGAGTTATATAGGGCTCAGTAGTACTGGGGCTTAGAGGGGTGTCAGGGCTTGGATGGATTCAGATTCAGAACACGCAGGAGGATTCGTGCTCATAGTTCTAAATTGAGGGTCAGGGAAGTCTCAGGGATCAGGTGTTAAATGTTCTCCAAAGACATGGGTCCAACTGGCATCAGAGGATTGTTCCTTCTGTAGGGCTCAGAGAGGTCTATTAGAGGCTGAGGTGTCTGAGGACTGCGAGCTACATGTTGGGACCCAGGGAGGGAAACAGGTTCATATGACGAGAAAGCAGAGCTTTTGAGGGCACCTTCCGAAGATGGAGGGCCCGAAACAGATTGGGGCCGATGGGATGAGAGCCAATGGCACCTGAGCAGAACTTTGAAGAACACGGCAGAATGTTGCATCCTCTACCATCTGCTGGAACTAAATCCTCATTATCATTGTTATTCAGTGCCCCCGAGTCCTGTCTGATTCATAGCGACTCCATGGATATAGTTTCTCCAGAACATCCCATCCTCTGCCATAATCAGTGACTTTTTCAACTGTTCTTCTGTTATTGTTGTTTTGGTCTCTACTCATCTAGCTGCTGTTCTCCCTCTTTCACATTTTCCCCCAACTTTTCCCTGCATTAGTGGCTTCTCTAGAGAATTAATCCTCTTGATGTGTCCAAAATGTGATAATCTAAATAGAGTCATTTGGCCTGCCAAAGACCACTTTGGCTAAATTGCCTTCAAAATCAATTTGGTTGTTTTTCTGGCATCTGTGGTATTCGCAGAAGCCTTCTCCAACGTCTCATTTCAAAGGAATCCATTTTCCTTCTATCCTGGTTTTTCACCATCCAGCACTCTGATCCATATATTGTCATTTGGAAGCACTGTAGACTTGACAACATGGAATTTTGGGCAGTTCTTACCACAGCACATTTTGTGACTTTTTCCAGGTTCTTCATAGCAATTCTTCCTAATGTGAATCCTCGGTGTATTTTTTGACACTGTGTTCCTTGTTATTATTGAATGTCGATCCTAGGGGAAAAAACAGTCAACTATTTCAATCTTCTCTCCATCTACTACAAATACATTAAGACCTCCAGTTGTCGTGATCTTTGATTTCTTCCATTCAAATGGAGCCCCCACCGTTTTGCTATTCCTACCTAACTTTTAATAGTAAGCCCTTCAAATCTTCACTTTCTCCTCATAGGGTAATAGCATCAGCATAACGAAGGTTGTTTCTATTCCTTCCTCCAATCTTTAGTCCTCGCTCTTCTTCATCCAATCTGGCTTTACGTATGATGTATTCGGTATGAAGGATGAAGAAAGGAGGCAATAAGATACATCATTTTCTTTCCCTCTTATTTATGGGAAAACAATCTGTTTCTCCATATTCTGCTCTTAATGCAGTCTCTTTTCTGATACAGGTTCCATATCAATGCAATTAAATAGTCCAGCAAGCCCATTTCCCTTAATGTGCTCCAGAGTTTTCCATGATCCACACACAAAGGCCTTACTCTAATCAACAAAGCACGTGCCAACTTCCTTTGGATATTCTCTTGCCCTTTCAATTATCCAATAGACATGGGCAATAACATTTCATGCCTATCATCCTTTCCTTCGGAATCCTGCTTGAACATCAGAAAATTCACATTCCATGTAGATCTTTGTGCTATGCTGTATGACTTTTAGCAGTACCTTGCTGGCCTGTGAGATCAAGGAAACTGTATAATAATTGTCTTTGGGGACCATTAATAGCCACCGGGTCCCCTAACACTCCACAACGCTATGTTAACTTCTGGTAGATTGAATCCTTCCCTCTAATGCCCTGAATCTGAATTCCTCTGAGCCCTGACAGCTGCCCTGAGCCTTAATTCTTCTAAGCACCCCCCACCAAGCCACACAAAGCCCTCATTGGTGCAGACCCTAAATATCCCCCTGAGGCCTAAACAACGCTCAGCTCTTATCCTGCCCAAACCTGAACCAGTCTGAGACCTCATCTTGCTGACCCCGAATTCAAGGGGCTGGGTAACCTCCTGCATGACTTTAATCTTTCCAAACCCAACGAAAACACTGAGTCCTCAGGCTTTTTAGTCCCAAGAACCCTTGGAGGCCTAAATCTTGCTGACCCCTAAAATGGCCAAGGTCTGATCCTTCCGAGCCCCAACCTGCTCCGTGGGGGCTCCATCTTCTGAGCTCTAGATCACTCCAGAACCTGATTTTTCTCAGCCCTATGCCGCTCTGAGTCTTATTCATCTGAGCCTTGGTCCTCTCTTTCTTTCAACCTCTCCCATCCAAGGTTACCACTTTGGGGGTATGCCACCCTCGGGGCCCTGATCGTACCGTGCACTTATGATGTTCTGAGCCCTAATACTCCTGAGGATAAAGCCGCTTGGACCCCAAATCATTCTGAGCCCTAAACCACTCCAAGTCCTAAGGTGTTCTGTGGGGTAATTCCACCTGAGCCCTCAAACAGATTGGACTCTGCTTTCCCTCAAACCCTGAATCCATGCTTCAAGACTAGTCCTATGGATCCCAAAACAGTGCCGAGCCCTGATCCTGACTCAGTATCCCGGGGAGACCCTCGATCACCAATCCTTCTGAGCATTGTAATGCCCTGAGCACAAACTCTTTTGAACCCTAAATGGCTTTTGACCCTGTTCCCTTTCAACCCTAAACTCATCAGCCCTCTGATTGGGCTGATCCTCCAGGCAGCTCTGAAGTCTAAACCCTCAGTGACCTACAAATCCCTAATAATCTTAGCCCAAAACTTCTCCCGAGCCTAATGCATCTGTCCTCAAACCTGCTCCCTGGTCCTAACTCCTCAGAACCCTAGACTGCTCAAAACCCCTAATTCTCCTTCTGAGCCCAATGGACCTCTGAGTCCCAATCCAATTGTACAACACATCTCTCTGCAGTCTCAATCCTTCTGAGCCCTAACCCACTCCTAATCTATGTTCTTCCCCTCCCTTAGAACTCCTGGTGGCCCCCAAGCCAGTTTTGACTATTGTCCCGAGGTGACCCTGGGGTACGGGCTATCTCAAGGTCAAAAGCTATCTCGTGACCACCTGAGCCAGCAGGAGGAACTCGGAAGTGAGAGTGGGATACCACCCCCACGACAAAATCTGCTAGATTGACAGCCCAAGATGGGAATACAGAAGGTGTCCCTCGCCCCCGTGCCAATCAAATTAGGTATGGAGGAGGGGGGAGGGCAGAGATTGGGTAGACTGAGGCAGGAAGCTGGAATGGCCTAGGGGCGCAGGCAATAAATACCTGTTGCCTCTGAACTTCAGGCTCAGAACACCGGGACAGTCAGCAGCAGGAGGAGCAGCCGCTGCAGCAACAGTAGCAGCAGCCCACGTGTCTCTCTCTGCCCAGAAGGCCAGATGCCCGCTCTACAACCAGAAGCAACACACTGAGGCAAGGGCCACGGGATGGGTGAGTGTCTCATGGGTGGGACCCAGGAACCCCACTGCTGATGGGTTTCCTCCCATGTAGGGAGAGCACATTGTGAGAGCTAGCCACCCACCACGTGAGCAGGTAATGTAATGAATTCTTCCCATGTGGGAAAGTAAGTGGATTCTTCCTGAGTGGGAAGTGCACATGGGTGAGAGCTAGCCGCCTCACCCATGCACGATTAATGTATGATTGTGTTCCTCCTGTGTAGGGAAGCTGTAATATTTCTAATTGATTATACTCCTCCCAAAAGGGAAGTTCAATCCATTGGGCCTAAACCATTACATAAATTCAATTTGCCTCGTGGAATAAATTTTATATAAAACTCAGGCTTTCCATCCCCGGCCTGTCTCTCTCTCGCCTCGCCAATCACTGAACGAACCCATCCCCAGACGATGGGTGACAACTACTAATCCTTCAGAACCCAAAAATGCCCTGGGCCTCAGTGCTAATCCTTTTGTGTCCTTGGCTGTCCAGGCATCCCGATTTGATTGAATTCTGATGTGCTCGAGGCCCAGATTTTGCCTCAGATGAAATTCATTCAGTCAGTCAGTCATTCAGTCGTATATGTTGAGCAATTACTATGTGCAGAGCACTGTACTAAGCACTTGGGAAGTACAAATCTTCAACATATAGATATGGTCTCTACCCAATGACAGGCTCACAATCTAAAAAGGAGAGACAGACAACAAAACAAGTAGACGGGTGGCAATATCATCAGAATTAATAGAATTATAGTTATATACACAATTTGTACTGAGTCCTAATTCTTTTGTGGCCTTTGCTGCTATGGGCCCCAGTCTCTTTCAGTGCCCTCAATGGGTTCCAAAGCTTAATCCCACTGATCCCTGAGGCAATCAGATTCCTGACTGTTAGAGGCCTAAAAGCTCTGGGCCTTAAACAGCTCAGAGCCCTAACTGGCCCAAGCTCTAATTTGATTGGCTGCACTCCAACCCTCTCTGAGCCACAATGGTTCTCATCCTTAAGACACTCAGCATGTGAAACTCAATGTGTCCCCAATTCTTTGGAGGCCTCGACCAACTTTGAGTGTGCCCTCATCTGCTCTGAGCCTTCACAAGTCTGAGCCCTGCAGAAGGATAAATCCCCACACCAAGGTTGGAACTAAGTCTTTGGGGAATGCTAAACACCCAATTCTTTAGCCTTCCCCATCCCATCATTAATTGCAGTGAGCATAAATCCTCCTGTGCCTTTAAGTGCACTGAATCCAAGTCCCTAACACTGCTCCAAGCCCCACAGCTTCTGAGCCCTACATAACTCTGAACCCAACGCCCTAATTCCTGCCTGCTCGTCCCCCACCCTGCCACCTACAAATTCATATGAGGACACACACATACATACACCCTTACACATGCACACTCTCACACACACAAACTCACACACATCCTCACCCATGGACACACATACAACTGTTAAAAACCAAATCTTTTTGCCCACTCAACTGCACTGATCTCTAAACCTTCTGGGCCCTTAATCTCCATGGGTACTGGCTCTTCGGAGCCCTCCAAGTGTTATGAATCTGAGTCTGTCTGAGCCCTAAAGCAGCACTCTCACCTCCTAGTGCTTTAAGCCCTAAAACTCCCCTGGGGCCTTGTTCCTTCTGGGCCATCGTGGAATTGGACCCCGAAATTTCTGAGCCCTAATTCACTCCAAATCCTAATAATTTCTGCCCGAGTCTTGGTCTGTTTAAATGCAACTTCTCTCCAATGAAGTTACTGCATTCAGAGTCTGACCACGCTCAGGGCCCTGATCGTTCTGTTCCCTTCAGAAACCCTGAGCCCTCACACTTCTGAGAATAAAACCGTTTAGAGATCGAATCCTTTGGTGGCCTAAAAAGCTTGGAGCCCCCTAATCACTCTGACCTCAAAGGCACTCCGACCTGTGCCCTCAAACGGATTTAAGTCCCTTCCCATTCAGGGACTGAACCAACGCTTCAGACCTAATCTTCTGGAGACCAAAAGTGTACTGAATCCAGATCCTCATTCGGAATTCAGGAGAAGCACCAATCCTTTTGAGCCCTGCAATGTTCTGACCCTAATCCTTCAAAGGAAAGGGTGGATCTTGGTGAAGTTGTGCTGGCAGTCTTTGGTGACAGATTGGATATTTGGGGTGAATGAGAGAGCAGAGTCAAGGATGGCTCCAAGGTGGTGGCTTGTGTGATGAAAAGGATGGTAGTGTTGTCCACAAGGATGGGAGAGTTTGGGAGAGGACAAGATTTAGGAGAAATTGTAAGGAGCTCTGTCTTCGACACGTTGAATTTTAAGGGGTAGTAAGACATCTAAGTAGAAGTTTCCTGAAGCCAGGAGGAGATATGAGCCTGGGGGTGGGGGGAGAGAGAACAAGGGAGGAAATACAGATTTGAATGTCAGCCCCTAAGAAGTGATATTGAAGCCATAGGAGTATAAGCAGTTGAACCCTAATGTGTTCTAGTACCTAATTCCATTTTAGTGGGAATTCACTCTTAGTCCTAATCCTTTGGCAGCCTCTGCCCTCTGTTTTAGCTTTTTTTCTCTTTTCAAAAAACTCTGGGTGTCAATCCTTGCAGGTACCAAACCACTTCTGACTCCTAATCCTTCAGAGTGCTGATCCTGTTTCACAAGCCCACAGTGACCCTTGAGCACCAATCCTTCTGAACCCTACTATACCCTAAGCACTAATCCTACTAAGCCCTAAATGGATTGGGACCCTGCTCCTTCTGAGCCTCAAAAGGATCTGACCTTCGATTTGACTGCCCCTCCAGGTCTCTTTGAGGCCTAACCCCTTTGGAGCCCTAAGAATCCTAATAATCTAAACCTGAAACTGCTCACTATCCTAATCTGTCTAGCCTCAAACCTGCTCTCAGTCCTAATGCTTCAGGGCCCAAGACTTCTGAAAACCCTAATTGTCATTCTGAGCCCTACAGTCCTCTGATTCCTAATCTGGCTGCACACTTCTCTCTTCAGTTGTAATCCTTCTGAGCCCTAATTAACTCCAAGTCTTAATTCTTCCACTACCTTAAAGCAAATCCTGGTGCCACTCCTTTTGACCCCAAGCAGCTTTTGAATGCCAATCATTCAGAGCCCCATAATTCCCTGCCTCCCTCCAAAATCTTCTGCATCTTTGAACAATCTTAGTGCTAATACTCTTAACTCTTAGCTGCTTGTGTTCCTAATGAAATTGAACCCTAACGTGCTCAAGGCCATTATTTTGGCTTATGTAGAATTCAATCTGAGTCCTCATCCTTAAGTGCCCTCCCGGGCTCTGGGTCCTGTTCTCTTTCTGTGCCCTCAAGTGGCTCTGAAGTGTAATTCCACTGAGCTCTAAGACAATTGATTACTGAAGGTTAAAGGTCTGACAGCTCTGGGTCCTAAAACATCCCTGGGCCCTAATAAGCCTGAACCTTAATTCGATCTGTGCTACAACCCTATCTGAGCCCCAATGACTCTCATCACTATGCCACTCATCACGTGAAACTCAATGTATCCCCATTCCTTTGGAGCCTTCAACTGACTTTGAGTGCTGCCAGTTCTGCTTGGAACCCTAACCCAACTCAACCCCAGAGAAGTAATCAATTCTCTGTCCACAGTTGGAAGTAAGTTTCTGGAGACCATTAAGTATCTGAATCCTTAGTGTTACCCACACCTCCATGAACTGCTATGAACACGAACCCTCCTGAGTCTTTAAGTGTTCTGAATCCAAATCCATTTGACCCCTGACACGGCTCAGTGCCCCAGTACCTCTGAGGTCTGAACAACTCTGAACCCAATGTCTAATTCCCACTTTCTCTTCCCCCACACTCACCACCTACAGATGCCAATTTGTACTTCCCAAGCGCTTAGTACAGTGCTCTGCACATAGTAAGTGCTCAATAAATGCTATTGATGATGATGATGATATGTGCTGGGAAAGACACCCATGTGCATGCATGCAACCACAAACACACACACACACACACACACACACACACACACAATATCTCACACACACCCTCGCACATGAATACACAAGCATACCTCCGTTAAAATCTTTCAGAGCGCTTCCTTTTGATATTCTCTTGTCCTGTCACTTATCCAAAGGAAAACAGCAATAATAATGGGGAATTTGGGGGCTCTGAAGGATTAGCAGTCAAAAGCAGTTTGGGGGCTGAAGGAGTAGCACTGGGAGTTGCTTTAAAGGAGTGGAAGAATGAAGACTAGGAATGAATTGGGGCTCAGAAAGATTGCAACCAAATAGAGATGCAGTGTGCAGCCAGATTAGGACTCAGAGAACTGTAGGGCTCAGAATGACACTTAGGGGTTTCAAGCAATCTTGGGCTCCAAAGCATTAAGACTGCAAGAAAATCTGAGGCTAGACAGATTAGGCCAGGGAGCAGTTTGAGGCTTAGATTATTAGGATTCTTAGGGTTACAAAGGGGTTTGGCCTCAGAGCGGCCTGGAGGGGCAGCCAAATTGGAGGTCAGATGCCATTGGGGCTCAGAAGGAGCAGGGTCCCAAACAATTTGGGGGTCAGTAGAATTAGTGCTCAGCGGATAGTAGGGTTCAGAAGGATTCATGCTTCAGGGCCTCTGCCGGCTTCTGAATCTGAATTTTAGAATTTTAGACTGTGAGCCCACTGTTGGGAAGGGACTGTCTCTATATGTTGCCAACTTGTACTTCCCAAGCGCTTAGTACAGTGCTCTGCACACAGTAAGCACTCAATAAATACGATTAATGATGATGATGATGAATCAGGATCAGCACTCTGAAAGATTAGAAGTCAGAAGTGGCTTGGGCCCCACAACGATTGACACTGAGTTGTTTGAAAGGAAAAGAAAAGCTAAGACAGAGGGTAGGGGGTGCCAAAGGATTTGGAACTCGAGCACATTAGGCTTCAACTTCTTCCACTCCCATGGCTTCAACTATCATCTCTATGCAGATGACACTCTAATCTATATCTCCTTCCCTGTTCTTTCTCCCTTCTTCCAGGCTTGCATTTCCTCCTGCCTTCAGTACACCTCTACCTGGATGCCCTCCTGCCCTCTAAAATTCAACATGTCCAAGAAAGAGCTTCTTACAATTCCTCAAAAACCCTGTCCTCTCCCAAACTTTACCAAACCTGTGGACAACACAACCATCCTTCCCATCACAGAAACCACCACCTTGGTGCCATCCTTGACTCTGCTCTCTCATTCACCACAAATATCCAATCCAAGCCTACCAGTCTCATTTGCACAACATCACCAAGATCTATCCTTTCTTCTGAAGGATTAGGCTCAAACCATTGCAGGGCTTAGAAGTTCTTTTAAAGATTTGAACAGACATGTGTTTGTGTATCCATGTGTGAGTGTTAGTGTGAGTTCGTGTGGGTCTCAATGTGTGAGTATGTGTGTTTGTGTGTTTGCATGTGTCAGGGTGGAGGGAGGGTCCCCGCATAAATCTGTAGGTGGTGAGGTGGGGGAAGAGTAGGCAGGAGTTAGACCATTGAGTTTAGAGCTGTGTAGGGCTCAGAAACGTTGAGGCTCAGAATGGTGTCAGAGATCAGAAGGATTCAGATTCACAGCACTCAAAGACTCAGGAGGGTTAGTGATCAGTTCATGGAGGGCTGAGGAAGGCTAAGGATTCGGGTCCTTAAAAGTCTCCAACGACTTAGTTCACACCATGGTCAGAGAATTGATCCTTCTCTAGGGTTCAGTCGGTTGAGGGCTCCAAAGGACTGAGGACACAGTGAGTTTCACATGCATCTTGGAGAAGCAGCGTGGCTCACTGGAAAGAGCCCGGACTTCAGAGTCGGTGGTCATGGGTTCAAATCCCTGCTCCGCCAACTGTCAGCTGTGTGACTTTGGGCAAGTCACTTAACTTCTCTGCGCCTCAGTTCCCTCATCTGTAAAATGGGGATTAAGACTGTGAGCCCCCCGTGGGACAACCTGATCACCTTGTAACCTCTCCAGCGCTTAGAACAGTGCTTTGCACATAGTAAGCGCTTAATAAATGCTATTATTATTGTTATGAGACCACTGGGGCTTAGAGAGGGTAGGAGCACAGATCGAATCAGGATCAGGACTATTAGTACCCAGAGATGTTTAAGGACAGAGAGCCATTAGGTAGGCCTCGACTCTCAGGAGTTGCCAGAAAGTTTTCCAGAAAGCTCTGGATTGAAGAGCACCTTGAGGGATGCCAAGGTTTAGGATTCAGAGCACATTAAGGGCCCCAGGGATTAAGCGCCAGAGAGATTTCATTGGAGCCAAACAGATCCTGACTCAGAGCGGTTTAGGACCCAGATGGTTTGGGATTCAAGAGAGATACAATGTGCTGAAAGATTGAGCATTGGGGAGGAGTAGGGCTTGGAAGAACTGTGCAGCCAAGAACAGTGCTTGGGCTGCAATGGATGTGGAGACAAAAGAAGTTCTGGGCTCTGGGCTCAGCAGAACTGGGACCCCGAGTGATAATCAGTCCCAAAACATGAGTCCTAACTGAGTTTGGGGATTCAAAATTATTTAGGCATCCACTGACTGAGGGCCCAGAGCAGCTTGGGGCGCTGAAGAATTGCCCCTCTCCCACCCCTGTACCCTGATTAGGTCTGAGATAGAGTCTGGCATCCTGGGTGATATGTACACTGAGGGTCTTGGGAGGTCAGAAATTCGTGGACACTGAGAAGTAGAGAACTCCAAGCTATTTGAGATTCAGGGCAATTAGGACTTAGACATCTTAGGTCTCAGAGACGTTGGGGAAGAAACAATTAGATTTCAGAAGACTCCAAGTCCGATTCCATGAGGGCCCAGAAGGAGCAGGGCTCTAGGGGAGTTTTAAGGCCCAGAGCAGAAGGAGGGGTGTGTGCTGTTTAGGGCTCAGACAGATTTATCTGATACCTGTTCAGTTTTGATGTCTGTTTCCCCCTTGTCTGTATAGACTGTAGCCTGTTATGGGTAGGGATTTTCTCTCTTTATTGCTGTAGTGTAATTACCAAGCACTTAGTATGTGGGACAACCTGATCACCTTGTATCCACCCCACCTCAGCACTTAGAATAGTGCTCTGCACATGGTAAGTGCTGAAGAAATGCCACCATTATTATTAGTACAGTGCTCTGCACGCTGTAAATGCTCAATCAATACAGTTGAATAAATGAATGATTAAATAATAAATTCTGAGCGATTTGGGGTACAGGCCAATTAGGACTCAGATATCTTAGGTCTCCAAGATGTTTGGGAGGAAATGACTAGCATTTAGAGCGAATTAGGACTCAGAAAAATTTGGAGTCCCAATCCACAAGGGCCCAGAGGGAGGAGGACAGCAGGAAATTTTGAGGGCTCCAAGAAGTATGAGGGGTGAACTCTGTTTAAGACTCAGAAAAATACAGACTCAGAGCACTTGGAAGTGTTTGAAGGGTCAGGATGCATGGAAGTTAAAGGACAAGAAAGTTTCAAGCGCTTAGTACAGTGCTCTGCACATAGTAAGTGCTCAATAAATACGATTGATTGATTAAGAGATTGTTGTGTATGAATAATAGAAAAGATTTGAACAGAGGCACTTGTGTGTGTCGGTGTGTGAGGGTGTGTGTGTGCATTCATTCATTCATTCATTCAATCGTATTTATTGAGCACTTACTGTGTGCAGAGCACCGCACTAAGCGCTTGGGTAGTACAAGTTGGCATGTGTGTGTGCATGTGTCTTTGTAGGTCTGTAGGTGGTGGGGTCAGGGAATAGCGGGCAGGAGTTAGGGCATTGGATTCAGAATTGTCTAGGGCTCAGAAGCATTGAAGCTTGGAGCTGTGTCAATGGTCAGAAGGGTTCAGATTAAGGGCACTTAAGGGCTCAAGAGAATTTGTGCTCACATCAGTTCAAGGAGGACTGGGGAAGGCTAAGAATTCTTATGTTTAGCAGTCTCCAATTTAATCATCTCCAGACTTAGTTCCAAATGTGGTCAGAGGATTAATCCTTCTCTAAGGTTCAGTAGGACTAGGGCTCCAAGCAGAGGCAGGCACTCTCTAAGTTGGTTAAGGGCTCTAAAGGATTGGGGACACAGTGAGTTTCAGACTCTGAGCAACTTAGGGATGAGAACCACTGGGGCCCAGAGAGGGTTGGAATGTAGATCGAATTAGGGCTCAAGTCTATTAGTGTACAGAGTTGTTTTAAGGACACAGAGCCGATAGGCGTCCAACTGTAAGGAGGCCTACCGCCTTACAACTCAGTGGGATTGTGCCCCAGAGCCCCTCAAGGGTACAGAAAGAGAACAATATATGTTGCCGATTTGAATGTCCCAACCGCTTTAGTACAGTGCTCTGCACACTGTAAACCCTCAATAAATACAATTGAATGAATGAATGAACAACCCAGAACCAAGAAGGCTGCCTAAGGATTAGGACTCAGAACCAAGTTGACCTGAACCGAAATCAGCACTTCAGATACTTTAGGAGGATTAGCACTAAGGTTGTTTTTAGGTGCAGGAGGCTACAGGTAGGCCCAGGTTATTTTGGGGCTCTGAAGGATTAGGAGTTAAAAGCAGATTAGGGTCTGAAAGGAGTGGCACCCGAAGCAGTTTTAAGGGAGCGGAAAAAGGAAGACTTGGAGTAAATTAGGGTTTAAAAAAGATTGTGACTGAACTGAGATGCAGTGTGCAGCCAGATTAGGACACAGAGAACTGCAGGACTCAGCATGCAAATTAGGAGAAGGTAGGGCATTCTGGCCCAGGGGTAAGATGTGGACTCAGGGTTGGCAATGAAATGGGAGAGCTAGAGGCACAGTGGGAAGATTAGTACCAGAGGAGAGAAGTGTTAGAGCAAGGATGTGGAAGGAAAGAAGGGTAGGGAGATAAGAAGGGGCGAGGTGATGGAGCGCTTTCTAGCCAACAATGAGGAGTTTTTGTCTGATCTAATCCTATCCCGACTGGATTACTGCATCAGCCTCCTCTCTGATCTCCCATCCTCCTGCCTCTCTCCACTTCAGTCTATACTTCACTCTGCTGTCCAGATTATTTTTGTGCAGAAACGCTCTGGGCATGTTACTCCCCTCCTCAAAAATCTCACCCCCTCCCACCTTACGTACCTTCTCTCCTTCTACAGCCCAGCCCGCACCATCTGCTCCTCCTCTGCCACTAACCACCCCACTGTACCTCGTTCTCGCCTGTCCCAACGTCGACCTCAGGCCCAAGTCATTCATTCATTCAATCTTATTTATTGAACGCTTACTGTGTGCAGAGCACTGTACTAAGCCCTTGGGAAGTACAAGTTGGCAACATATACAAGTTGGCAACATATACAAGTTGGCAACATATGGCATATATGGCGTATGGCAACATATGGCAACATAAGTCCCTCCCCTGGCCTGGATGCCCTCCCTCCACACATCCACCAAGCTAGCTCTCTTCCTCCCTTCAAAACCCTACTGAGAGCTCACCTCCTCCAGTAGGCCTTCCCAGACAGAGTCCCCTTATTCCTTTCCTCTTCTCTATCCTCCCCACCCTACCTCCTTCCCCTCCCCAAAGCACTTGTGTATATATATATACATATATATGCATATATGTATATATATGTATATATATATGTATATATATATGTATATATACAGATGTATTAATTATTAATAAATCTAATTAATAGTAGATTTTTTAATCTACTTATTTTACTTGTACATATTTACTATTCTATTTATTTTGTTAATGATGTGCATATGGCTTTAATTCTATTTGTTCTGACGATTTTGACAGCTGTCCACATGTTTACTTTTGTTGCCTGTCTCCCCCTTCTAGACCTGCTGTTGGGTAGGGACCATCTCCATACGTTGCTGACTTGTACTCCCCAAGCGCTTAGTACAGTACTCTGCACACAGGAAGTGCTCAATAAATACGATTGAATGATTCTGGAGGTTGATAAACAATGACTGGAGAGTTTTGAGGTGGAGAGTGACATGCCCTGAACGTTTCTGTAGAAAGATAATCCAAGCAGTTGAGGGAAGTATGGACTGAAGTGGCAGACAGTCGGGAGGTCAGAGAGGAGTCTGATGCAGTAATCTACTTGGGATAAAATGAGTGATTGTATTAACATGATAGTGGTTTAGATGGAGAGGAAAAAGGAGATCTTGGCATGTTGTGCAGGGAAGGCAGGCAGGCTTTGGTGAAAAATTGGATATGTGGGGTGAATAAGAAAGCAGAGTCAAGAATGACACAAAGGTTGTGGTTTTTTGAGAAGGAAGGATGGTTGTGCCATGCAAAGTGAAGGGAAAGTCAGGGAGAGGACAGGGTTTGGGAGGAATAATAAGGAACTTTATCTTTGACATGCAGAGTTTTAGAGTTACTGGAGGACATCCAGCTAGAGGTGTCCTGAAGCAGGAGGAGATGCGAGCCTGGTAGGAGGGAGAGAGAATAGGGGAGGATATATAGATTTGGGAGTTATCCCCAAAGAGGTGATAATTGAAGCCTTGGGAGGGGAAGCGGTTGAACCCTAAAATGCTAGAGTTCCTCATTCTGGCTCTGGGGCATTTGCTCTGAGTCCTAATCCTTTGGCGCCCTCTGCCCTCGGTTTTAGGATTATTTCACCATTCAAACAACTCTGGGTGTCAATTTTATGGGTCCCAACCCACTTTTGACTCCTAATCCTTCCCATCCCCAAAATAACCTGTATCCTCCCCATAGCCTTCTGTGCCTTAAAAGGACCATAGTGCTAATCCTTTTGAACCCTTAGGTGCCCATTTTCCTGATGTGATTGAACCGTAACCTTACCAAAGCCCTGATTTTGGCTCAGGTGGAATTGGTTCTGAGTCCTAATCCTTAGATGACCTCTGCAACTCTGGGTCCTGTTCTTTTTCTGTGCCTTCGAGTGGCTTCAAGTTGTGATCTCACTGAGCTCCAAGGAAATCAGTCTCCTGATGTTAGAGACATAACGGCTCTGGGTCCTTAAACACCTCTGGGCCCTAATAAATCTGAGCCCTAATTTGATCTGTTGTCCAGCCCTCTCTCTGAGTTCCAACGGTTCTCATCCTGAAGATGTTCAGCTCAAAGTGTGAAATTCACTTTGTCTTCAATCCTTTCAAGCCCACAACCGACTTTGAGTGTGCCCAAACTAACCCAACTGAGCACTAGAGATGAATCAATCCACTGACCATGGTTGGAACAATGTCTTTGGAGATGTTAAACACTAATCCTTAGACATCCCCTGCCCTCCATGAATTGATGTGATAACGAATCCTCCTGAGTCTTTAAGTGCTGTGAATCTAAATCCATCTGACCCTTGGCACTGCTCTGAGCCTCACTGATTCTGAGCCCTAGACAATTCTGAATCCAATGCCTAACTCCTGCCCACCCTTCCCGGACCCCATCACCCACAGACCCATTTGGGGACACATACATACAAACGTGCGCTCGCGCACACACACACACACACACACACACACACACACGCACATGAACGCATACACACATGCACTCTCTCTCTCAATCCCTGTCTCTCACACACACATCGACACGTACACACACCCCTGTTCAAATCTTTCAGACCATTCAACCTAATTGATCTCTAAACCTTTTGAGCCCTCTGAACCTTTGAGCCCTTAACTGCCATGCATCCTGACCCTTCAGTACACTCCAAGTGCTCTGAATCTGAATCTGTCTGAGCCCTAAATAATGTTCACCCCTCCTACTGCTTTGAGCCCTCAAACTTGCCTGTTGCCCTTCTCCTTCTGGTCCATTGTAGAATCGGAATCCAAGTCTTCCTGAGTCCTGATTTGCTCCAAATGCTAATCGTTCCCTCCCAAATGTCTCTAAGACCTAAGACCTCTGAGTCCTAATTGGCCTGAACCCCAAATCGCTCAGAATGCATTATTCATTCGTATTTATTGAGCACCTACAGTGTGCAAAGCACTGCACTGTTTGGTAAGTACACTACAGCAATAAAGAGAGACAATCTCTGCCCACAATGGGCCTTTAGTATAAAAGGGGTTGAGACAGCCAACAAAACAAGAGAAGAGGCATAAATAGAATATAATAGAATATATACGTAAGTACTGGGGGTGGTGGGGGTGGCGGGAGCAAAGGGAGAGAGTTGAGGTGCTGCAGAAGAGTGAAATCTGAGGAAAAAGATTAATCTGGAAAGGCCTCATGGAGGAGGTGTGCCTTTGCAGGAGGGAAGAGTGATTGTTGGCAGATTTGAAGAGGTTGAGTGTTTAAGGCCAGAGGTAGGACATGGGCCAGGGGGCAGCAACGAGATGGGCAAGATCCTGGCACAGTGAGAAGGTAGAGCAACAGAGGAGAGAACTGGGCAGGCTGGGATGTAGAAGGAGAGAAGGAGGTGAGATAAGAAGGGACTGGGTGATGGAGAGCTTTAAAGTCCATAGTGAGAAACTTTTGTTTGATCTGGAGGTTAATAGGCAAACACTGAAAATGTTTGAGAAAGGGGATGATATGCCCTGAACATGTCTGTCGAAAGATAATCCAGACAGTGGAGTGACGTATGGACTGAAGAGGGGAGATGCAGGAGGTTGGGAGTTGAGAAAGCGGGCTGATAACAGTAATCCAGTTGCGGTAGGATGAGTAGTTGTGCTAACATGGTGGTGATCGAAATGAAAGGGCAGATCTTGGCAATGTTATGCAGGTGAGACTGGCAGGCTTTGGGGACATATTGACTATGTGTGGTGAATGATAGAGTTTAGTCATGGATGACCCCAGTGCTATGGGCTACTATCCATAATAACAGGAAAGTTTGGGAGAAGATAAAGTTTGGGAGCATAGGTGAGAAGCTTTACCTAGAACATATTGGACATGTTGAGTTTTGGGTGGTGGGAGGTGATCCTAGTAGACCTGAAGGCAAGAGGAGATGCAAGCTTGGAGGGAAGGAGAGAGAACAGGGGAGGAGATACAGATTTGGGTGTCATTGACATAGAGATGATAGTTTAAGCCATGGGAGTGGAAGCGGTTGAAGCCTAAGGTGCTGGAGTTCCTAATTCTGGCTCAGGTGGAAATCACTCTGAGTCCTAATCCTTCGATTCCCTACACCCTCTATTTTAGCTTTTATTCTCCATTCAAACAAACCTGGGTGTCAATCCTTGCAGGCCCTTAACTGCCATGGTTACTAACGGTTCAGAGCATTCCAAGTGCTTTGAATCCAAATCCGTCTGAGCCCAAAACAGCACACACCTCTCCTATTGCTTTGAGCTGTAAACATCCCCTGCTGCCCTGCATCTTCGAGGCCCTTGTAGAATCGGACCCCGAGTTTTCCTAAGTCCTAATTCATTCCAAATCCTAATCGTTTCCTTCCCAGTGCCTCTGAGACCTAAGATCTCTGATTCCTAATTGGCCTGAACCCCAAATTACTCGGAATTAATTCATGCATTCATGCATTCATGCATTCATGCATTCATTCATTCATTCATTCATTCATATTTTTTGAGCTTTTACCATGTGCAGAGTACTGTACGAAGGCCCTGGTAAGTACCGTAAAGCAATAGACACAATTCCTACCCACAGCGGTCTTATGGTCTAAAGGGGTGGGGGAGATAGAAATCAAAACAACTGAACAGGCATCAAGAAAAATAAATAGAATCATATATATATATGTATACATATATACATAGGTTCAGTCAGATGGGGACAGGGGGAAAGTAAAGGAACAAGTCCAGGTGATGCAGAAGGGAGTGGGAGCTGTTGTAAAGGGATTTTAGCCTGGGAAGTCTTCTTGGGTGAAGTTTTCCTTCAGTAGGGCTTTGAAGGGGGAAAGGAGATGGTTGTCAAATTTGAGGAGGGAGGGCATTCCAGACCAGAGGTAGGATGTGGACCCAGGTATGGTGACAACACAAGTGAGATTGAGGCACAGTGAGAAAGCAGCAGAGTAGAGGAGTGTGTGGGCTGGGATGAAGAAGGAGAGAAACTTGCCAACTTATACTTCCCAAGCGCTTAGTACAGTACTCTGCACACAGTAAGCACTCAATAAATACGATTGATTGATTGATTGAGAAAGGAGGGTAAATGAGAAGGGACTAGGTGATGGAGAGCTTTAGATCCAATAGTGAGGCAGTTTTGTTTGATCCAGAGATTGACAAACAAGCACTGGAAATTTTTGAGGAGGAGGGTGACATCGCTTGAATGTTTCTGCAGAAAAGATAATCCAGTCAGTGGAGGGAAATATGGATTGAAGTGGGGAGAGACAGGAGGTTGGGAGATCAGCAAGGAGGCTGGTTCGGATAGAATGAGTGATTGTATTGACTTGTATTGAGTGATTGATTGTATTGAGTGATTGTATTGACTTGATAGCGGTTTGGTTAGAGAGCAAAGGGTGAATCTTGGCGATGTTGTGAAGGTGAGACTGGTAGGCTTTCGCAATGGATTGGATATGTGGGGTGAATTGGAGAGCACAGTCAAGGATGACACAAAGGTTGTGCAATTAACAGTACTGGGAAACTTTGGAAGAGGACTGGGTTTGAAAGAGCTCATAAGGAGCTCTGTGTTGGATATGTTGAGGTTTAGTCAGGGCAAGAGGACATCCAAGTAGAGGTATCCTGAAGGCAGAAGGAGATGTGAGCCAAGAGGGAGGGAGAGAGAACAGGGGAGGAGATATAGATTTGGGTATCATACACATAGAGATGGTAGTTGAAGCTTTTGGAGAGAAAGCATTAAACTCTAATGTGTTCGATTCCTAATTCTGGCTCAGATGGAATTTGCTGTGAGTCCTAATCCTTCAGCTCCTTCGCCCTCTGTGTTAGCTTTTTTAAGAGCTCCTGGTGTTAATCCTTGTGGGTCAAAAGCCAATACTGACCCTTCATCCTTCAGAGGCCTGATTCTGATTCAGAAGCCCAATGAAACCATCGAGTGCCAATCCTTCTGAGTCTTACTGTGCCCTGAGAAGTAATCCTCCTGAACCCTAAATGGCTTTGGACCCTGCTCCTTCTGAGCCCTAAACCCATTGGATCTCCTATTCAGCTGCCTCTCCATGCTCTGAGAGCTAAGCATCCTAATCATCTCAAACCCATACTGCTCCCTGTCCTAAACTGTCTGGCCTCAAATCTGCTCACAGTCCAAATGCTTCAGAGCCCGAGACACCTCGAACTCCTAATTTGCATGCTGAGCCCTGAAGTCCTCTGTATACTAATCTGGCTGCATACTGCATCTATGGTTAGTCGCAATCCTTTTGGAGCCCAAACTCAGTCCGAGTCTTCCTTATTTCCGCTCCCTTAAAACTGGTCCTGGTGCCAATCCTTTCGGGCCACAATCTGCTTTTGACTCCCAATCCTTCAGAGCCCCAAAATAACGTGGGTCTCCCCGTAGCCTTCTGCACCTTAATGTTAATCCTCCTGAAACTTTAACCACTCGTGTTCCCGATGTGATTGAACTCTAACGTGTCCGAGGCCCTGATTGCAGCCCAGGTTGATTTTGTTCTGAGTCCTAATCCTTAGGCGCCCTCTGTGTCTCTGGGTTCATTCATTCATTCAATCGTATTTATTGAGGGCTTACTTTGTGCAGAGCACTATACCTTTTTCTTGGGAAAAAGTCGGCAACGTATATTTCTCTCTGTACCCTCGAGGGGCTCCGAGGCATAATCCCACTGAGTTCTAAGGCAGTTGGCCTCATGACATTTGGAGGCCTAACGACTGTGGGTCCTTAAAACATCTCTGGGCCCTAATCGGCTTGAACCCTAACTCGATCTGCACTCCATCCCTCTCTGGGCCCCAACGGTTCTCATCCCTAAGCTGCTCAGCATGTGGAACACAATGTATCCCCAGTCCTCTGGAGTCCTTAACCAACTTTGAGTGTGCCCACCTCTGCTTGGAGCCCTAACCCTACTGAACCTTACAGAAGGATTAATCCTCTGACCATAGCTGGAACTAAGTTTTTGGAGACCAATAAATTGGAGACCACTAAAGACCACTAAACACCTGAATTCTTAGCCTTCCCCAGCCCTCCTTGAACTGGTGTGAGCGCAAATCCTCCTAGGCCTTTAAGTGCTCTTAATCTGAATCGTTCTAACCCTTGACACAGCTCCGAGGTTCAAAGCTTCTGAGCCACAGGCAACTCTGAATCCAATGCCCTAACTCCTGCCTGCTATTCCCTGACCCAACCACCCTCAGACCTACATAGTCATACACATGCACGCACACACCCTCACACACCAACACATTCACACATGGCTCTGTTCAAACCTTTTGGATCATTGAGCCACACCACTCTCTAAACCTTCTTAGCCTTTAGCTTCCATGCCCCCTAACCCTTCAGACACCTCCAAGTGCTCTGAATCCATATTTGTCTGAGTCCTAAACAGAGTTCACCCCTCCTACTGCTTGGAGCCTTCAAAATTCTCTGCTGCCCTCCTTCCTCTCGGATCTTGTGGTTATGGACCTCAGGTTTTTCTGAGTCCTACTTTGCTCTGAATGCTAATTGTTTCTTCCCAAACATCTCTGAGACCTAAGGTCTTTGAGTCATAATTTGCCTGAACCCCAAATCGCTCAGAATTCATTATTTGTCCATTCATTCATTTATTCAATTGTATTGATTGAGAACTTAGAGTTTGCAGAGCATTGTACTATGTGCTTGTTAATTACACTCAAGCAATAAAGAGAGAAACTCCCTACCCACAAAGGACATACAGTCTATATGGGGGGGTAGACTGACAAAAAACAAGTGAACAGGAATCAGTATAAAACTGTCTGAGCCCTAAACAGTGCTCACCCCTCGTTCTTCTCTGGCTGTAAAACTCCCCTTGAGTCCTGCTCATTCTGGACCATTATAGAACTGGACTCTGTGTCTTCTGAAACCTAATCGTTTCTTCCCCAACGTCTCTGCTACCTAAGATCTCTGAGTCCTAATTGGCCTGAAACCCAGATAACTTGGAGTTCTCTACTTTGCAGTGTCCATGTGTTTTTGGCCTCCCAAGACTCTCAGTACACATATCGCCCAGGGTGCCTGACTCTATCTCAGACCTAATTGGGGTACAGGGATGGGAAGTACAATTCTTCAGCTCCCCAAGCTGTCTGGGCCCTCAGCCAGTGGATGCCTATACAATTCTGAATCCCCAAACTCACTTAGGACTCAAGTTTTGGAACTGAATATCACTCGGGACCCCAGTCCTGCTGAGCCCAGAACCTAGAACTCCTTTTATCTCCACATCCGTTGCAGCCCAAGCACTGGTCTTAGCTGCACAGTTCTTCGGAGCCCTATTCCTCCCCGATGCTCAATTCTTCGGCACACTACATCACTCTTGAATCCCAATCCATCTGAGCCCCAAAACGCTCTGAGTCTGGATCCTTTTGGCTCCAATGAAACCTTTCTGGTGCTTAATACCTGGGGTTCTTAATGCTCTCTGAATCCTAAACCTTGGCATCCCTCAAGGTGTTCTTCAATCCAGAGCTTTCTGGAAAACTTTCTGACAACTCCTGACCCTTACGTTGAAATGTAACAGCTCTGGGTCCTTAAACATCTGTAGGTGCTAATAGGCCTGAGCCCTAATTTTATCTGTGCCCCAGCCCTCTCTGAGTCCCAACGGTTCTCATCCCTAAAATGCTCAGCGTTTGAAGCAAACTGTGTCCCCAGTTCTTTGGGGCCCTCAACCAACTTTGACTGTGCCCAGTTCCTCTTGGAGCCCTAACCTGACTGAATCCTAGGTAAGGATCATTCCTCTGACCATGGTGGGAACTAAGTCGTTGGAGACTGTTAAAGACCCAAATCCTAAGCCTTCCCCAGCCCTCCTTGAATTGATCACGAATTCTCCTGAGCCTCTAAGTGTCGTGAATCTGAATCCTTCTGACCTCTGACACAGCTCTGAGCCCCAACACTTCTGTGCCCTACACAACTCTGAATCCAATGATCCAAGTTGTGCCTATTCTTCCCCCACCGCACCTCCTACAGATTTATGTGGGGACACCCCCCTGCACGCCCACACATGCAAACACACAAACACACATACTCATACACTGACACACACGAACTCACACACACACTCACATATGGACATACAAACACATGTCTCTTCAAATCTTTCAGAGAACTTCCTTTTGATATTCTCTTGTCCTGTCATTTATCCAAAGGTTGTCCAAAGGTTGCTGTTGTCAGCAATAATATCTCATGTCCCTCGTCCTTTCATTAGGAATCCTGCTTGAACATCGGGTAATTCTTGTTCCATGTAGGTCTCTATGCTTTATAACTTCTAGCACCATCTTACTGGATTGTGAGACCAAGAAAACTGTATGATAATTGTCTCTGGAACTGTTAATAGCCACCTGGACCCCTCAACCTCCCGCCGCCCTGTTATTCATTCATTCATTCATTCATTCATTCATTCATTCATTCAATCGTATTTATTGAGTGCTTACTGTGTGCAGAGCATTGTACTAAGCGCTTGGGAAGTACAAGTTGGCAACATATAGAGATGGTCCCTACCCAACAGCGGACTTACAGTCTAGAAGGGGCAGACAGGCAACAAAACAAAACATATTAACAAAATAAAATAAATAGAATAAATATGTACAAGTAAAATAAATAGAGTAATAAATATATTCAAACATAAATACAGGTGTTGTGGGGATGGGAAGGAGGTAAGGTGGGGGATGGGGAGGGGCAGAAGGAGGAGAGGAAGGAGGGGGCTCAGTCTGGGAAGACCTCCTGGAGGAGGTGAGCTCTCAGTAGGGCTTTGAAGGGAATGAATCCTCCTGAACTCTGTAGTGCTCTGAATCTGAATCCTTTACTCCACTCTTTCATTCATACCACATTTCCAATCCATCAACAAATTTTACCAGTCCCACCTGCAAAATGTCACCAAGATCTGGTCTTTTTTCTCCACCCAAACCTTTACCATGTTAGTACAATCACTCTTCCTATCCCAACCGGATTACTGCATCAGCCTTCCTCTCTGACTTCCCAATCACCTACCTCTCCCCACTTCTGTCCATACTTCACTTCACTGCCTGAGTTATGTTTCTACAGAAAAGTTCAAAACATGTCACCCTCCATATAAATTTCCAGTGGGCCAGGAAAATTGGGACTCAGAGATCTTAGGTCATGGAAACACTGGGGAGGAAACAATTACGTTTCCAAAGTATTGGAGCCCAATGTCATGAGGGTACAGAAGGAGCAGGAATCCAGGGAAATTTTATTGCGCAAAGAAGGAGGGGTGAGTGCTGCTTAAGGTTCATACTGATTCGGGTTCTGAGCACTTGGAGGTCTCTGGAGGGTCAGTGCCCAAAGCAGTTAAGAGCTCTAAAGGTTTAGAGATCAGCATGGTTGAATGATCCAAAATATTTGAACCGAAGTGTGTGTATGTGTGTGTGTGTGCATGTTAGTGTGTGTGCATCTTTCTGTCTGTCCTTTCATGACGTTGTGTTTGTATGTTTGTGAATGTGTGTCTGTGTGTGTGAGTGTGTGTCTAAGTGTGTGTCACCATACGTATCTGTACATTGTGGAGTGTGGGAACAGCTGGTGGGAGTTAAGCAGTTGGGTTCAGGGTTATATGGGGCTCAGAAGTGTTGGGGCTCGGAGGGGTGTCAGGATTTGGGTGGATTCAGATTCAGAACACTAAAAGGCTCAGGAGGATTCGTTCTCACAGATGTAAATGGACAGTTTGGGAAATCTCCGGGATCAGGTGCTTAATGGTCTCCAAAGACTAGGTCCAATTGTCATCAGAGGATGGTTCCTTCTGCAGGGCTCAGAGAGGTCTATTAGAGGCTCTGGGACCCAGGGAGGGAAAGAGGCTGATATGAAGAGAATGCAGAGCTTTCGAGGGAACCTTCCAAAGATGGAGGGCCTGAAAAAGATTGGAACCAAGAGGATGAGAGCTAATGGCACCTAAGCAGAACGTTGCACTGCAGAATGGCACTATAGAATGTTACATCCTATCTACCATCTGTTGGAACTAAATCCTCATTATCATCACTATTCAGTGCCCCCAATTCCTCTCTGATTCATAGCGACTCCATGGATATACTTTCTCTAGAATATTCCATCCTCTGCCATGGTCCGTGACCTTTCTAACTGTTCTTTTGTTATCATTGTTATGGTTTCTACCCATCTAGCTGCTGTTCTCACTCTTCCAAATTTCCCCCCGACATTTCCTTGCATTAGTGATTTGTCTAGAGAATAAATTCTCCTGATCATGTGTCCAAAATGTGCTAATTTAAATCGAGTCATTAGGCCTGCCAAAGTCCACTTTGGCTTAATTAGCTCCAAAATCCATTTGGTTGTTTCTCTGGCAGTCCATGGTTTCGGCAAAAACCTTCTCCAACAACTCATTTCAAAAGAATCAATCACCCTTCTATCCTGTTTCTTCATCATCCAGCAGTCTGATCCATATACTGTCATTTAGAAACACCATAGACTTGACAACATGAAATTTTGTGCAATTCTTACTCAGCACATTTTGTGACCTTTTCCAGTTTCTTCATAGCAAGTCTTCCTAACGTGAATCCTCAGTGTATTTCTTGACCCTGTGTTCCTTGTTATTGAATGTCAATCCTAGGGGAAAAAAACAGTCAACTCTTTCAATCTTCTCTCCATCTACTACAAATACATTAAGACTTCCAGTTGTCATGATCTTTGCTTTCTTCAAATGGAGGTCCCACCGTTTTGCTATTGCTCCTTAATTTTTAATAGTGAGCCCTTCAAGTCTTCACTTTCTGCTTATAGGATAATAGCATCAGCATATCGAAGGCTGTTTGTATACCTTCCTCCAATCTCTACTCCTCGCTCTTCTCCATCCAATCCGGCTTCACTTATGATGTATTTGGTATAAAGGATTCAGAAAGGAGGTGATAAGATACATCGTTTTATTTCTCCCTTACTAATGAGAAAACAATCTGTTCCTCCATATTCAGCTCTTACTGCAGTCTCCCATTCTGGATACAGGTTCTGTATCAATGCAATTTCCCTTAATGTGCTCCCGAGTTTTCCGTCATCCATGCACAAAAGCCTTACTCTAATCAACAAAACACGTGCCAACTTCCTTTCAATTATCCAATGAACATGGGCAATAACATTTCTTGTCTTTCATCCTTTCCTTCAGAATCCTGCTTGAACATCATACAATTCACGTTCCATGTAGATCTCTGTGCAATGCTGTATGACTTTTAGCAATACCTTGCTGGCCTGTGAGATCTAGGAAACTGTATGATGGACCATTAATAGCCACCTGGATCCCTAACCCTCCACAGCACTACTTTAATTGCTGGTAGCTTGAATTCTTCTGAGCCTTTTAATGCCATGAATCTGAAATCCTCTGAGCCCTGACAGCTTCCCTGAGCCTTAATTCTTCTGAGTCCCCCAAACCACACAAAACCCTCATGGCACAGACACTAAATTTCCCTTGAGCCCTAAACAATGCTTGGCTCTAATCCTACTGAGCCCCAAACCACTCTGTGCCCTCATCTTGCTGACCCCGAATTCAAGAAGCAGGGTAACCCCCTGCATCACTTTAATCTTTCCAAACCCAAGGAAGACACTTTTAGTCCTCAGGCCTCTTCCTAGCCCCAAGAATTCTTGGAGGTCTAAATCTTGCTGACCCCTAAAATGGCCAAGGTCTGATCCTTCCGAGTCCCAACCCACTCCATGGGGGCTCCATCTTCTGAGCTCTAGACCACTCCAGAACCTGATTTTTCTCTCTGAGCATTATTTGCCTGAGCCTTTGTCCTCTTTCTTTCAACCTCTCCCAACCGAGATTACCACTTCGGGGGCGTTCCACCCTCGGGGCCCTGATGTACTGTGCCCTTCTGATATCCTGAGCCATAACACTCTTGAGGATAAAGCCACTTGGAGCTCAAATTATTCAGAGCCCTGAACTGCTCTGAGCCCTAAGGTGTTCAGTGGGCTAATCCAACCTGAGCCCTCAAACAGAGTTGAGTCTGCTTTCCCTCAAACCCTGAGCCCATGGTTCCTCCTATGGAGCCCAAAGGAGTGCTGAGTCCTGATCCTGGTTCAGAATCCCAGAGAGTTCCTCGAGCACCAATTCTTCGGAGCATGGAAACGCCCTGAGCATAAACCATTCCGAACCCTAAATGGCTTTTGACCCTGTTCCCTCTCAACCCTAAACTCATCGGATCTCTGATTGGGCTGATCTTCCAGGCCACTCTGAGGCCTAACCCCTCAGAGACCTACAAATCCCTAATAATCTTATCAAAACTTCTCCTGACCCTATTCCATCTGTCCTTAAACCTGCTCCTCTGCCTTAACTCCTCGGAACCCTAGACTGCACAAAACTACTAATTCTCCTTCTGTGCTCTATGGCCCTCTGAGTCCCAATCCAGTTGTACAGTGCATCTCTCTGCATTCCCAATTCTTTTAAGCCCTAACCCACTCCTAAGGAGGTTCTTCCCCTCCATTAAAACAACTCATGGCACTACTGCTGGTGGCCCCCAAGCCAGTTTTGACTACTAATCCTTCAGAGCCCAAAAATGTCCTGGGCCTCCCAGTAGTCATCTGCATCCTAAAACAACCTCAGTGCTAATCCTTCTGTGCCCTTGGCTGCTCAGGCATCCTGATTTGATTGAACCCTGGTGTGCTCGGGGCCCAAATTTTGACTCAGATGAAATTCATTCATTTATTCAGTCATTGTCATATTTATTGAGCACTTACTATGTGATAAGCACTGTACTAAGCACCTGGGAAGTACATATCAGCAAAATATAGAGGTGGCCCTTACCCAACAACAGGCTCACAGTTTAGGAGGAAGAGACAGACAACCAAAATAAGTAGGCAGGTGTCAATACCATCAGAATTAATAGAATTATAGTTATATACACAATTCATCCTGAGTCCTAATTCTTTTGGGGCCTTTGCTGTTATGGTCTCTTTCAGTGCCCTTGGTGGGTTCCAAGGCCTAATCCCACTGAGCTCTGAAGCAATCAGATTCCTGATTGTGAGAGGCCTAACATCTCTGGGCCTTAAACAGCTCAGAGCCCTAACAGGCCCAAGCCCTAATTTTATTGGCTGCACTCCAAACCTCTCTGAGCCACAGTGATTATCATCCTTGAGATACTCAGCCCCAGTTCTTTGGAGGCCTCAACTGACTGAGTGTGCCCTCATCTGCTAGGAGACCTCACCAGTTTGAGCCCTGCAGAAGTTTAAATCCACATACCATTGTTGGAATTAAGTCATGGGGAACATTAAACACCCGATCTTTTAGCCTTTCACAGCCCTCCATTAATTGCAGTGAGCATGAATCCTCCTGTGCCTTTAAGTGCACTGAATCCAAATGCATTCAATCCCTAACAATTCTCCAGGCCTCAAAGCTTCTGAGCCCTACATAACTGTTTACTCAACGCCCTAACTCCTGCCCAATGTTCCCCCACCCCAGCTCCTACAAATTTGTATGGGGACACACACATACACACGAGCACACACACACACACACACACACGTTCTCACTCACACAATTTCACACATATCCCAACACATGGACACACACTCACTATTGTTTAAACCAAATCTTTTTGACCAGTCAACCACACTGATCTCTAAACCTTCTGGGCCCTCAATCTCTGTGGGTACTGGCTCTTCAGAGCCCTTAAAGTACTATGAATCTGAGTCTGTCTGAGCCCTAAACAGAGCTCACACCTCTTATGGTTTAAGCCCTAGAACTCTCCTGGGGCCCTGTTCCTTCTGGGCCATCATGAAATTGGACCCCGTGTCTTCTAATTCACTCTAAATCCTAATAATTTCTGCCTGTGTCTTAGTCTGCTGAATTTCAACCTCTCTCCATTAGTTACTGCTTTCGGAGTCCTACCACACTTTGGGCCCTGATCGTGCCATGCCTTCAGAGGCCCTGAGCACTCAAACTTCTGAGGATAAAACCATTTGGAGATCGAATCCTTTGGAGGCCTAAAAACCTCTGAGCCCCCTAATCACTCTGAGCTCTAGGGCTGTCTGAGGGATAATCCTACCTGAAACCCTCAAACAGATGTCTCCTCACACTCAGGGACTGAACCCATGCTTCAGGCTTAATCTGCTGGAGACCGAAAAGTATACTGAGTTCTGATCCTGATTGGGAATTCAGGAGAGGTCCTTGAGCACGAATCCCTCAGAGCGCTACAATGCTCTGAGCCTAATACTTTTGAGGAAAGGGTGGATCTTGGCGATGTTTTGCAAGTGAGACTGGCAGGTTTTGGTGATGGATTGGATATTTGGGGTTGGATTGGAATGAGAGAGCAGAGTCAAGGATGTCACCAAGGTGGTGGCTTGTGTGATGAGATTGATGGTTGTGCCAACTACAAGGATGGGAAAGTTTGAGAGAGGACAGGGTTTGTGGAGGATTGTAAGGAGTTCTGTTTTGGACACGTTGAATTTTAAGGGGCAGTAAGGCATCCAAGTAGAAGTGTCCTGAAGCCAGAAGCCTGGAGGGAGGGAGAGAGAACATGGGAGGAGATATAGATTTGAGTATCATCCCCATAGGGGTGATATTTAAACCATGGGAGTGGAAGTGGTTGAACCCTAATGTGCTAGAGTTCCTAATTCCAGCTCAGGGGGAATTCACTCCGAATCCTAATCCTTTGGCACCCTCCACCCCCTGTCTTCGCTTTTCTTCTCTTTTCAAAAAACTCTGGGTGTCAATCCTTGTGGTCCCCAAGCTACTCCTGACACCTAATCCTTCTGAGTGCTGACCCTGTTTTGCAAGCCCACAGTGGCCTTGAGCACCGATCCTTCTGAACCCTACTATCCTCTAAGCACTAATCCTACTAAGCCCTAAATGATTTGGGGCCCCGCTCCTTCTGAGCCTCAAAAGTATCTGACTCCTGATTCGGCTGCCGCTCCAGGCTGCTCTGAGACCTAAACCCTTTGGAGCCCTAGGAATCCTAAAATCTCAGACTGAAACTGCTCCCTGTCCTAGTCTGTGTAGCCTCAAACTTGCTTCCGGTCTTAATGCTTCAGAGCCCAAAACTGCAGAAACCCCTAATTGTCATTCTGAGCCCTACAGTCCTCTGATTCCTAATCCAGCTGCACATTCCATCTCTCTTTAGTCTCAATCCTTCTGAGCACTAATTGGCTCCGATTCTTCATTCTTCTGCTCCCTTAAACCAATTCCTGGTGCCACTCCTTTCAGCTCCCAATCCTCTTTTGACTGTTAATCATTCAGAGCTCCATAGTTCCCGGCCTCCCCCCACCAGCCCAATAGCCTTCTGCGCCCAAGATTAGGAATCTTAGAGCTAATCTTTTTGGACTCTAAGCTGCTTGTGTTCCTGATGAAATTGACCCTTAACATGCTTAAGGCCCTGATTTCAGCTTAAGTGGAATTTACTCTGAGTCCTCATCCTTAGCTGCCCTCCAGGGTTCTGGGTCCTGTTCTCTTTCTGTGCCATCAAGTGGCTCCGAGGCATAATCCCACAGAGCTCTAAGGCAATCGACTACTGAGGGTTAAAGCCCTTACAGCTCTGGGCCCTAAAACATCCCTGGGCCCTAATAGGCCTGAACCCTAATTCGATCTATGTTCTAACCCTACCTGAAGTCCAAAGGTTCTCATCACAATGACGCTCAGTGTGTCCCCATTCCTTTGGAGCCTTCAACCGATTTTGAGTGTGGCCAGTTCTGGTTGGAGCCCTAACCAGACTGACCCCCAAAGAAGTAATCAATTCTTTGTCCACGGTTGGAAGTAAGTCTCTAGAGACTATTAAGCACCCGAATCCTTAGCATTCCCCAGACCTCCATGAACTGCTGTGAAAATGAACCTCCTGAGTCTTTAAGTGCTCTGAATCTGAATCCATCTGACCCCTAACACTGCTTGGAGCCCCAATACCTCTAAACTGTAAACCACTCTGAACCCAGTGGTCTAACTCCCGCTTTCTGTTCACCCACACCTGCCACATACAGATATGTGCTGGGAAAGACTCACATGCACCTGCGTGCAAACAGAAACACACACACACACACACACACACACACACACACACAAACCCTCACACACACCCTCACACACACTCTCACACATGGACTCACAAGCATACTTCTGTTCAAATCTTTCAGAACACTTCCTTTTGATATTCTCTTGTTCTGTCACGTCCAAAGGACAGCAATAGTAATATCTCACATCCCTCATCCTTTCCTTCGGAATCCTGCTTGAAGATTGGGCACTTCACTTTCCATGTAGGTCTCCATTTGATGCTTTATAACTTTTAGCACTATCTTTCTGGCCTGTAAATCAAGGACACTGTACAATAATTGTCTCTGGGAATTGTTAGTAACTCCCCAGAACCCTAAACCTCCACAGCCCTCCATTAGCTGCTGGGATCATGAATCCTTCTGAGTCCTGTAGTGCTCTGAATCTGAATCCCTCTGATCCTTCACAGCTGCCCTGAGCCCTAATTTGTCTGAGACCCAAAAATGCCCCTAAGCCTTAGTCATTCAGAGTCCTCATTAGGCCAAACTCTGAATTTCCCCTGAGACCTAAACAATGCTCAGACCTAATCCTTACCAGCCCTGAACCACTGAGTCCTTGTCTCCCTGACCCTGAATCTAAACTGCGAGCTCACCTCTCTGCATGGCATTAGTTGTTCTGAGCCCTAGTAGGAAACTCAGGATTCATTTTAGCAGAAGAACACTCAGAGGCCTCAATGTGCTGACTGCAAAACTTGGCTGAGGCCTGATCCCTCTGAGCCCCAACATGCTTCATGGATTCTCATCCTTCTGAGACCAATACCACAATGGGCCCTGATCGTCCTCTGCCCTACGCTGCTCTGAGCCCTATCCATCTGAGCCTCAGTTCGTTCTGGAATTCAGCCTCTCCCTACGGAAATTCAGCCTCTCCCTACGGAAGGTACCACTTTCAGAACTCTGCCACAATTTGGGTCCTTATTTTTCCATGCCCTTTAGGTGCCCTGAGCCCTCACATTACTGATCATAAATCTGCTTGGAGCCCAGATCCTTCAGAGCCCTAAACCACTCTGAACCCTCTATTTGCTATGTGTCTTAAGGCATTCTGAGGGCTAATCCTACTGAGCCCTCAAATGGATTTGATTCTACTTACCCTCAAGCCCTGAACCCATGGTTTCGTCCTAATTCTCCAGTGCCTGAAAAGAGGCCTCAGTCCTGATCCTGATTCTGAAACCCGGAGAGGCCCTCGAGCACCAATTATTCTGAGCACAACAATTCAGTCATTCATTCATTCTATTGTATTTATTGAGCACTTACTGTTTGCAGAGCATTGTACTAAGCACTTGGGAAGTACAAGTTGGCAACATACAGAGATGGTCCCTACCCAACAGTGGGCTCACAGTCTAGAAGGGGGAGACACACAACAAAACAAAACATATTAACAAAATAAAATAAATAGAATAAATATGTACAAACAAAATAACTAACTAAATAAATAGAGTAATAAATATGTACAAACATATATACATATATACAATGCCCAAAGAATCCTACTGATTTCAGCCCAAAATTACTCCTGGTATTAATCTTTCTGTCCTCAAACCTGCTCCATAGTCCTCATGGTTCAGTGTCCTAGACTGTTTGAAACCCCAAATTCCCATTCTGAGCAATCCAGCACTCTGAGTCCTAGTCCTGCTGCACACTGCATCTCTATTCAGCCATAATCCTTTTGAGCCCTAACCCACTCCTCGTCTAAGTTCTTCCACTCCCATAAAACAACTCCAAATGCTACTCCAGGAGGCCCCTAAATTACTTTGGACTCCTAATCCTTCAGAGCCCAGAAATGTCCTGGGTCTCCCAGTAGCTATCTGTGCACTAAACCTCTTCAGTGCTAATCCTTCTTTGATCTTAGTTAGACATCCTGATTAGATGGAACCCTAATGTGCTTAAGGCACTGATTTTGGTCAGGTGGAATTTGCCCTGAATCCTAATACTTCAACACCCTCTGCCACTCTGGGCTGTGCCCCTTCTGTGTCCCCGAGAGGCTCCGAGTCCCAATCCCATTGAGCTCTAAGGTGACAAGAATCCTGATGGTTAGAAGCCTTAACGGCTCTGAATGCTTAAACATCTTTGAGCCCTAACAAGCCTGAGCCCTCATTTGATCTGTTCTCCAACCCGCTCTGAACCCCCACAGTTCTCACCCTTAAGATGCTCAGGGTGCGTTGCTCACTGTGTCTCCAATTCTTTGGAGCTCTCAACTGACTCTGAGTGTGCCCTCATCCTCTGGGAGCCCTATCCTGGCTAAACCCTACCGAAAGGTCAATATTCTTACCACGGTTGGAACTAAGTCTCTGGGTACCGTTAAACACCCTATCTCTTAGCCTTCTCCAGTCCCCCATTCATTTCAGTCAGCACAAGTCTTCCTGAGCCTTTAAAGTGCACTGTATACGAATCCAACCATCCCCTCATACACTCTGAGCTCCAAAGCTTCTGAGCCCTACATAACTCTAAACCCGACACCCTAACTCATGCCAGCTCTTCTCCCACCTTGCCACCTGAAACACACACATAAACACACACGCACTCACACACACACAGCCTTACAGAAGGACACACATACACCTCTGTTCAAACCAAATTTTTCGAGCAAACACACTTATCTCTAAACTTTCCAAGCTCTTAACTACCATGGTTACTGATTCTTCAGAGCTCTCCAAGTGCTCTGAATCCAGATCCGCCTGAGCTGTAAACAGTGCTCACCCCTCCTACTGCTTTAAGTTCTGAAACTATCCTGGGGCCCTGCTCCTTCTAGGCCCCCGTGGAATCGGGCTCTGAGTCTTCCCGAGTCCTAATACACTATGGATCCTGATAGTTTCCTCTCCAGCATCTCTGAGATTGAACATCTCTGGGTCCTAATAAGCCTCAACCCCAAATTGCTCACAATTTTCAGCTTCTCAAAGCCCGTGTGTTTCTGTCACCCCAAAACACTCAGAGCACTCATCAGCCAGGCTGTCCTACTCTTTCTCTGACCAAACCCGCTCACAGGGGGTAATTCAACGACACCCTAAGCTGCTGTGCACCCTCATCCAGTAGAGCCTAACCATTTCTCAACTCTCTACCTTGTTTAGGACTCAATCCTTTAGACTGAAAATTGCACTGGTCCCCAGTCCCACAGAGCCTGGAACCCAGAACTCCTTGTGCATCCACATCCATCACAGCCCTCAAACTACGCTGATCTACACAGTTCTTCTGAGCCCTACACCTCTCCAATTCTCGATCCCCTCCCTGGAATTCCAGTTTATTAGGGGCCTAAAGCACTCAGAGTCTGGATCCCTTCATCTCCCTTGATACCATTCTGGGGCTTAATCCCTGGAACCTTTTTACGGCTTTGAGTCCTAACCCTTCACATCCCACCAAGTGGCCTCTGTGGCCTTGAGTGGCTCCTTGAGTGGCATACCACCGGGAGGAGGTTGGAGTCCTAATGTCTCTGGGTCCTTAAACATCTCTGGGCCCTAATAGGCCTGAGCCCTAATTCGATCTGTGTTCCAGCCCTCCCTGAGCCCCGGTGGTTCTCATCCCTATGATGATCAGTGTGTGAAACTCACTGTGTCCCCAATCCTTTGAACCTTCAACTGACTGAGTGTTCCCATTTCCACTTGGAGCCCTAACCCAACTGAGCCCTAGAGAAAGATCAATCCTCTGACCTCTGTGGGAACTAAGTCTTGGAGACTACTAAACACCTGAATCCTTAGCCTTCTCCAGACCTCCATGAATGGCTGTGACATCGCCGACACCACTCTGAGCCCCAACACTTCTGAGCCCTGAACAACTCAGAACACGATGGTCTAAATCCAGCCTGCTGTTCCCCCACCCCACCCCCTACAGAGTTGTGTGCACACACACACTCACACACACTCATAAACTCACACACACCCTTACACATGGACACAAAAGCATATCTCTGTTCAAATCTTTCAGAGCACTTCCTTTTGATATTCTCTTGTCTTGTCACTTACTCAAAGTACAATAACAATTATATTTTGTGTTCCTTGTCCTTTCCTTTGGACTTTGGAATCCTGCTTGAACACCAGACAATTCACATTTCACATAGGTCTCCATTAGATGCTTTATATCTTTTAGCACTGCCTTTCTGGCCTGCGAGATCAAAGAAACTGTAGGACGATTGTTTTGGGGGACTGAACTGCTCTGTGCCCTTGTCTTCCTGACCCTGAATCCAAGCAGGGGCTCAGCTATCTGCATGACTTTAATTGTTCTGAGCCCTAGGAAGACACTCTGAATCCTTAGGATTCATTGTAGCCCCAAGAACACTCCAAGGACTCAATACTGCTGATCCCAAAACTGGGCCGAGGTCTGATCTTTCTGAGCCCCAACATGCAGGGGTTCCTTCTTCTAAGACCTAAACCACAATGGGCCCTGATTGCCTTCTGTCCTACCCAGCTCTGAGCCCTATCCATCTGAGTCTTAGTACTCTCTGATTTTCAATTGGTTTCCACTTTCGAGGCTTTGCTGTACTCTGGGCCCTGATTGTTCCATGCCCTTCAGCAGCATTCATTCATTAATTCATTCAATCGTATTTATTGAGGGCTGCACTGTACTAAGTGCTTGGGAAGTACAAGTTCGCAACATATAGAGACAGTCCCTACCCAACAACGGGCTCACAGTCTACAGCAGCACTGAGCCCTCCTGCTCCTGATTATAAATCCGGTTGAAGCCCAAATCCTTCAGAACTCTAAACTGCTCTGAACCCTCTATTGGCTCTGAGCCCTAAGGCATTCTGAGGGCTAATACTACCTGAGCCCTTAAATGGGTTTGAGTCTACTTGCCCTCAATCACTGAACAAACAGTTCAGGCCTAATTCCTGGGAGACCGCAAAGACTGATTCAGAAATCCAGAGAGGCCCTCGAGTGCCAATCCTTCAGAGCACAGAATGCCCTGAGACACATAATAATAATAATAATAATAATAATAATAATAACAATAATAATAATAATAATAATAATAGCATTTATTAAGTGCTTACTATGTGCAAAGCACTGTTCTAAGTGCTGGGGAGGTTACAAGGTGATCAGGTTGTCCCATGGGGGGCTCACAGTCTTAATCCCCATTTTCAGATGGGGTAACTGAGGCCCAGAGAAGTTAAGTGACTTGCCCAAAGTCCCACAGCTGGCAATTGGTGGAGCTGGAATTTGAACTCCTGACCCATGACTCCAAAGCCTGTGCTCTTTCCATAGATCCACGATGCTTCTCCATACCCTTCTAAGCCCTAAACAGTTTTTGGTCCCACTCACTCTGAACCCCAAACTTATCAGACCTCTGATTGGGTTGATGCTCCAGGCCACTCTGAGGACTAATCCCTCAGAACCCTAAGAATCCTATTGATTTGAGCGCATACTTGCTCCCAGTCTTAGTGCTTCTTACCTCAAACCTACTCCACAATCCCAATCTTCAGTGCCCTAGACTGTCGAAACCCCAAATTTGCATTCTGAGCAATCCAGCCCTCTGAGTCCTAAATCTGCTACACACTGCATCTCTCTTCAGTCACAATCCTTTTAAGCCCTAACCCTTTAAAGAACTCTGGATGCTACTCCTGGTGGTCCCCAAGCTGCTTTGGACTCATCCCTCAGAGCCTAAAAACGCCCTGAACCTCCTAGTAACTTTCTGTGCCCTAAACCAACCTCAGTGCTAATACTTCTCAGACCTTAGGCACAAGGGCGTCCAGATTTGATTGAACCCTATTGTGCTCGAGGCCCTGATTTTGGCTCAGGTGAAATTTGCCCTGAGTCGTCTAGCCAACTTTTACCCATAGGAGTCCCAATTCTTCTGAGCCCCCAGCCTCTGGGCATCCTAAATTCCTTTGAATCCTTATGGCTCCAAGCACTCCTTGTACTCAGGTGCCATTCGCTCTACTCTCCCATCCTTCTGGGCCCCCATCTGCTTTGGGCCCTACCCCTTTGGAAGGTGCACTCACTGGCTCTGTGTGCCCATCGTTTGAGCCCCTCCTTCTGAGCCCTAGACAACTCTGGGCCCTGATTGTTCTCTGTCCTGTGCTACTCTGAGCCCGATATGTCTGAGCCATAGTCCACTGACTTTCAACTTCACCCCGCTGAGGTTACCTCTTTTGGAGCCCTTCCACTCCCTGAGACCAGATTGTTCCACGTCCTTCCGACACCCTGAGTCCTAAACTCTTTAGGATAAATCTGCTGGTACCCAAATACTCCTGAACCCAAAAGACCTCAGAGCCCTGTAGTTGTTCTGATACTTAAGGTACTCTGAGATCTAATCCTATCTGAGCTCTCAAATGGATTTTAGTCTACTTCCCCTAGATTCCTCAACCCAGGCTTCAGGCCTAATCCTTCAGAGCCTGAAAGAGCACCTCATCCTGATCCTGATTCAGAAGCCTTAAAGGCCTGTGAGGGCCAATCCTTCAGAGCCCCGCAATGCCCTGAGCAACATTCCTTCTGAGTTCTAAAGGGCTTTTGGCCCTGCTCTTTCTGAGCCCTAAACGCATCAGGCCTCTAACTGAACTGACTCTCCAGGCTGCTCTGAGGCCTAACTCCTTGGAGCCCTAAAAATCCTAAAAATTTCAGCCCCAAATTGCTCCAGAGCTTAATCCATCTGGCCTCTAGCCTGCTCCCAATCCTAACTCTTCAGAACTCTGGAATGCCCAAAACTGCTCATTCTCATTCTGAGCACTACAATGCTTTTGGAGTCCTAATCTGGCTACACACTGTATCTCTCTTCAGTTGCAATCCTTTTGAGCCTTAACCTACTCTGAGTCTGAGTTCATTCATTCATTCAATCATATTTATTGAGTGCTTACTGTGTGCAGAGCACTGTACTAAGTGCTGGTAATTACACTCCAGCAATAAACAGAGAAAATCCCTACCCACAACGGGCTTACAGTCTATTCGGGGGTTGATGGGGGCGGGGGGAGACAGACAACAAAATAAGTGAACAGGAATCAGCATAAATCCAGCTGAGCCCTAAACAATGCTCACCCCTTCTTCTGCTTTGGGCCGTGAAACTCCCCTTGAGTCCTGCTGCTTCTGGGCACTCAACGGAATAGGACTCCATGCCTTCTAAAACCTAATCGTTTCTTCCCTAAACATCTCTGAGACCTAAGATCTCTGAGTCTTAATTGGCCTGAACCCCAAATAGCTTTAAGTTCTCTACTTCTCAGTGTCCATGCGTTTCTGACCACAAAAGACCCTTCAGTGCAATATCGGTGAGGGTGCCTAAGTCTATCTCAGACCTAACTGGGGTATGAGGGTGGGAGGAGCAATTCTTCGGTGCCCCAACCTACTCTGGGCATTCATCCTGTGAATGCCTAAACAATTCTGAATCCCCAAACTAACTTGAGACTCACATTTTGGAACAGATTATCACTCAGAACTCCACTCCTGCTGTGCCCAGAGCCCCAAACTCCTTTTGTGTCCACATCCATCTCTGTCCAGGCACTGCTGTAAACTGCCAAGTTCTTTCAAGCCCTATTTATCCCTAAAGCTTAATTCTTTGGCACACTGTATCACAATTGAATCACGGTCCATCTGGGCCCTAAACCACTCTGAGTCTGGATCCTTTTGACTCCAGTAAATCTTTCTGGTGCTTAATCCCTGGGGTTCTTAATGTTCTCTGAATCCTAAACCATGGCATCCCTCAAAATGGTCTTCAAGCTCTTCGATCCAGAGCTTTCTGGCAAACATTCTGGCCACTCCTGGCAGTTGAGGCCTAACAGCTCTGGGTCCTTAAGCATCTCTAGGTGCTAATAGGCCTGAGCCCTATTCTATTTGCACTCCAGCCCTCTCTGAGCCCCAACGGTTTTCATCCCTAATATGCTCAGTGTCCCCAGTTCTTTGGAGCCCTCAACCGACTTCGAGTGTGCCCAGTTCCGATTGGAGCCCTAACTTGATTGATTGACCCCTAGAGAAGGATAAATCCTCTGACCATGGTGGGCACTAAACCTTTTTGGAGATTGTTAAAAACCCAAATCTTTAGCCGTCCCCAGCTCTCCTTGAATTGATCACGAATCCTCCTAAGTCTTTAAGTGTGAATCTGAATAATTCTGATCTCTAACACCATTCCAAGCCCCAGTGCTTCTGCGCCCTACACAAATCAGAACCCAATGGTCTAACTCCTGCCTACTCTTCCCCCATCTCACCACCTACAGGTTTATGCAGGGACCCCCCACCCCACCTCCACACATGCAAATACACAAATACACATACTAAGACACTCAGACACACACAAACTCAGGCACACACACTCACACATGGACATACAAGCACACGTTTGTTCAAATCTTTCAAAGAACTTCGTTTTGATATTCTCTTGTCCTGTCACATCCAAAGGACAACAGCAATAATATCTCGGGTCCCTCATCGTTTCATTAGGAATCCTGCTTGAACATCGGGAAATTAATGTTCCATGTAGGGCTCCATTCAGTGCTTTATAATTTTTAGCACTACTTTTCTGGTTTGTGAGATCAAGAAAACTGTACAATACTTGTATTTGGGGATGGCTGATAACCACCTGAACCCCTAAAGTTCCCACAGCCCTCTGTTAGCTGCTGGGATCATGAGTCCTCCTGAAATCTGTAGTTCTCTGAATCTGAATCCTTGACTCCACTCTCTCATTCATCCCACATTTCCAATCCATCACCAAAGCCTGCCAGTCTTTGGTCGCCAAGATCTGGTCTTTCCTCTCCATCCAAACTGTTACCATTTTAGTACAATCACTTGTCCTAAACCAGACAGATTACTGCACTCCTCTTTGACCTCCCAACCTCCCACCTCTCCCCACTTGGGTCCATATAACTGCCTAGAATTCCTCAACAACAACTCTCTCCTCGACCCCCTCCAGTCTGGCTTCCGTCCCCTACATTCCACGGAAACTGCCCTCTCAAAGGTCACCAATGACCTCCTGCTTGCCAAATCCAACGGCTCCTACTCTGTCCTAATCCTCCTCGACCTCTCAGCTGCTTTCGACACTGTGGACCACCCCCTTCTCCTCAACATGCTATCTGACCTTGGCTTCACAGACTCCGTCCTCTCCTGGTTCTCCTCTTACCTCTCCGGTCATTCATTCTCAGTCTCTTTTGCAGGCTCCTCCTCCCCCTCCCATCCTCTTACTGTGGGGGTTCCCTAAGGTTCAGTGCTTGGTCCCCTTCTGTTCTCGATCTACACGCACTCCCTTGGTGACCTCATTCGCTCCCACGGCTTCAACTATCATCTCTATGCTGATGACACCCAGATCTACATCTCTGCCCCTGCTTTCTCCCCCTCTCTCCAGGCTCCCATCTCCTCCTGCCTTCAGGACATCTCCATCTAGATGTCTGCCCGCCACCTAAAGCTCAACATGTCGAAGACTGAACTCCTTGTCTTCCCTCCCAAACCCTGCCCTCTCCCTGACTTTCCCATCTCTGTTGACGGCACTACCATCCTTCCCGTCTCACAAGCCCGCAAGCTTGGTGTCATCCACGACTCTGCTCTCTCATTCACCCCTCACATCCAAGCCGTCACCAAAACCTGCCGGTCTCAGCTCCGCAACATTGCCAAGATCCGCCCTTTCCACTCCATCCACACCGCTACCCTGCTCATTCAAGCTCTCATCCTATCCCGTCTGGACTACTGCATCAGCCTTCTCCCTGATCTCCCATCCTCGTGTCTCTCTCCACTTCAATCCATACTTCATGCTGCTGCCCGAATTATCTTTGTCCAGAAACGCTCTGGGCATGTTACTCCCCTCCTTAAAAATCTCCAGTGGCTACCAATCAATCTGCGCATCAGGCAGAAACTCCTCACCCTGGGCTTCAAGGCTCTCCATCACCTCGCCCCCTCCTACCTCACCTCCCTTCTCTCCTTCTACGGCCCACCCCGCACCCTCCACCCCTCTGCTGCTAATCTCCTCACCATACCTCGTTCTCACCTGTCCCGCCATCGACCCCCGGCCCACTTCATCCCCCGGGCCTGGAATGCCCTCCCACTGCCCATCCGTCAAGCTGGTTCTCTTCCTCCCTTCAAGGCCCTATTGAGGGCTCACCTCCTCCAGGAAGCCTTCCCTGACTGAGCCCCTTCCTTCCTCTCCCCCTCGTCCCCCTCTCCATCCCCCCCTTCTTACCTCCTTCCCTTCCCCACAGCACCTGTATATATGTATATATGTTTGTACATATTTATTACTCTATTTATTTATTTACTTGTTTATTTTACTTGTACATATCCATTCTATTTATTTTACTTTGTTGGTATCTTTGGTTTTGTTCTCTGTCTCCCCCTTTTAGACTGTGAGCCCACTGTTGGGTAGGGACTGTCTCTATATGTTGCCAATTTGTACTTCCAAAGTGCTTAGTACAGTGCTCTGCACATAGTAAGCGCTCAATAAATACGATTGATGATGATGATGATGATATAATGGCCTGGGTTATCTATCTACAGAAACGTTCAAGGCATGTCACTCTCCTCCTCAAAATCCTCCAATGGTCCAAGCAAATAATGATTCAGAGATAATGGACTCGGAGACACTGGGGAGGAAACAATTAGGTTTACATAGTATCGGGGCCAATGTCATGAGGGTCCAGGAGAAGTAGGAGTTCAGGCAAATTTTATGGCTCAAAGAAGAAGGAGGGGTGAGTGCTGTTTAGGGTTCATACTGATTCGGGTTCTGAGCACTTGGAGGACTCTGGAGAGTCAGTGCCCACAGCAGTTAAGGGCTCAGAAGGTTTATAGATCGATGCAGTTGAATTGTCCAAAAGATTTGAATGGAAATATGTGTCTGTGTCTGTAATTTTGCAACACTGTGTTTGTATGTTTGTAAATATGTGTGTGTGTGTGTGTGTGTGTGTGTGTGTGTGTGACCATAAAAATCTGTTTGCTGTGGGGTGCAGGAACAGCTGACAGGAGTTAGGCAGTTGGATTCAAAGTTATATAGGGCTCAGGAGTGTTGGGGTTTGGAGGGGTGTCAGGGCTTGGATTGATTCAGGTTCAGACAAAGGCTCAGGAGGATTCGTGCTCACAGCTGTAAATGGAAGCCCAGGTAAGTCTCAGGGATCAGGTGTTTAATGGTCTCCAAAGACTTAGGTCCAACTGTCGTCAGAGGATTGTTCCTTCTGTAGGGTTTGGAGAGGTCTAGTTGAAGCTCAGCTGTCTAAGGACCTCGAGATACATGTTGGAACCCAGGGAGGGAAAGTGGCTCAGAAGATGAGAATGTAGAGCTTTCAAGGGCACCTTCCAAAGATGGAGGGACCAAAACAGATTGGGGCCGAGAACATGAGAGCAGAACGTTGCAGAACACTGCAGCATGTTGCATCCTCTAGCACCTGTTGGA
The DNA here is from genome assembly GCF_015852505.1 of Tachyglossus aculeatus. Classification (NCBI taxonomy): domain Eukaryota; kingdom Metazoa; phylum Chordata; class Mammalia; order Monotremata; family Tachyglossidae; genus Tachyglossus; species Tachyglossus aculeatus. Next base: position 2,194,341 of record NC_052094.1, on the reverse strand, counting down.
ACTAAATCCTCATTATCATTATTATTCAGTGCCCCCGATTCCTCTCTGATTCATAGTGAATCCATGGATATACTTTCTCCAGAACATCCCATCCTCTGCCATAATCCGTGACCTTTCTAACTGTTCTTCTGTTATCACTGTTATGGTCTCTACCCATCTAGCTGCTGCTCTCCCTCTTTCATATTTTCCCCGGCCATTTCCTTGCATTAGTGTCTTCTCTAGAGAATTAACCTTCTTGATGATATGTCCAAAAAGACCACTTTTGCTTAAACTGCCTCCAAAATCCATTTGGTTGCTTTTCTGACAATCCATGGTATCTGTAAAAGCCTTCTCCAATAATTCATTTCAAAGGAATCAATCTTCCTTGTACCCTGTTTCTTCACCATCCATCACTCTGATCCATATATTGTCATTTAGAAACACCGTAGACTTGACAAGATGGAATTTTGGGCAATTCTTACCGCAGCACATTTTGTGACTTTTTCCAGGTTCTTCATAAAAGATCTTCTTAATGTGAATCTTTGGTGTATTTCTTGACACTGTAATCCTAGTTATAGTTGAATGTCAATCCCAGAAGAAAAAGAACTGTCAACTATTTCAACCTTCTCTTCATTTACTACAAAAACATCAAGACTTGCAGATGTCATGATCTTTGTTTTCTTGCCATTCAAATTGCAGGCCCCACCATTTTGCTATTGTTCCTTAACTTTTATTAGTAAGCCCTTCAAGTCTTCACTTTCTCCTCGTAGGGTAATTGCATCAGCATAACGATGCTATTTCTTCCTCCAATCATTACTCCTCACTCTTCTTCATCCAAGCTGGCTTCACTTATGATGTATTCGGTATGAAGGATGAAGAGAGGAAGCAATAAGATACATCATCATCATCATCAATCGTATTTATTGAGCGCTTACTGTGTGCAGAGCACTGTACTAAGCACTTGGGAAGTACAAGTTGGCAACATTTAGAGACAGTCCCTACCCAACAGTGGGCTCACAGTCTCAAAGGGGGAGACAGAGAACAAAACCAAACATACTAACAAAATAAAATAAATAGAATTTTCCCCCTTACTAATGGGGAAATAATCTGTTTCTCCATATTCTGTTTTTATTGCAGTCTCCCATTCTGGGTACAGGTTCTGTATCAATGCAATGAAATAGTCCGGCAAGCCCATTTCCCTTAATGTGCTCCAGAGTTTTCCATGATCCACACAGAAAGGTCTTACTGTATTCAATAAAGCACATGCCAACTTGCTTTGGATATTGTCTTCTCCTCTCAGTTATCCAATGGACATGGGCAATAACATTTCATGTCTCTTGTCCTTTCCTTTGGAATCCTGCTTGAACATCAGACAGTTCACGTTACATGTAGATCTCTGTGCAATGCTGTATGACTTTTACCAGTACCTTACTGGCCTGTGAGATCAAGGAAACTGTATGATAATTGTCTTTGGGGACCACTAATAGCCACCTGGACACCTAACTCTCCACAACACTATGTTAACTGCTGGTAGATTGAATCCTTCTGAGCCCTTTAATGCCATGAATCTGAATCCCTTTGAGCCCTGACAGCTGCCCTGAGGCTTAATTCTTCTAAGCCCCCCAAGCCACACAAAGCCCTCATTGGCACAGACCCTAAATTTCCCCTGAGCCCTAAACAACGCTTGGCTCTAATCCTGCTCGGCCCCGAACCATTCTGAGCCCCCATCTTGCTGACCCCGAATTCAAGTGTCAGGGTAACCTCCTGCATGACTTTAATCTCTCCAAACCCAAGGAAGACACTGTGAGTCCCCCGGCCTCTTCTTAGCCCCAAGAACACTCGGAGGCCTAAATCTTGCTGACCCCTAAAATGGCCAAGGCCTGATCCTTTCGAGCCCCAGAACTGTACAGTGGGGGCTCCATCTTCTGAGCTCTAGACCACTGCAGACCTGAATTTTCTCTGCCCTGTGCCACTCTGAGCCTTACTCATCTGAGCCTCAGTCGTCTCTTCCTTTCAACCTCTCCCGATTGAGGTTACCACTTTGGGGGCATTCCACCCTCTAGGCCCTGATCATTCTGTTCCCTTCTGATGTCCTGAGCCTTAACACACCTGAGGATAATTCTGCTTGGAGCCCAAATCATTCAGAGCCCTAAATTGCTCTGAGCCCTGTGGTGCTCAGTGGGCTAATCCTACCTGAGCCCTCAAACAGATTTGAATCTGCTTTCCCTCAAACCCTGAATCCATGCTTCAGGTAATCATGTAATCCTACAGAGCCCAAAGGAATGCCAATTCCTGATTCTAATTTAGAATCCCGGGGAGGCCCTAAGCACCAATCCTGCTGAGCATTGCAACACCCTGAGCACAAACCCTTCTGAACCCTAAATGGCTTTTGACCCTGTTCCCTCTCAACCCTAAACTTATCGGGTCTCTGATTGGGGTGACCTTCCAGGCTAGTCTGTAGCCTAACCACCCAGAGAGACCTATGAATCCCTAATAATCTTATCCTGAAACTTCTCCCGCCCCTAATCCATCTGTCCTCAAACCTGCTCTTCAGTCTTAACTCCTTGGAACCCTATTATGCTCAGAACCCCTAATCATCCTTTTGAGCTCTATGGCCCTCTGAGTCCCAATCCAATTGCACAACACATCTTTCTGCAGTCACAATGCTTTTGAGCACTAATGCAGTCCTAGTCTTGGTTCTTCCCCTCAAAATAACTCATGGTGCTACTCCTGGTGGCCCCCAAGCCATTTTTCACTATTAATCCTTCAGAACTGAAAAATGTCCTGGGCCTCCCAGTAGCAATCTGCTTCCTAAAACAACCCCCAGAGCTAATTCTTCTGTGCCCTTGGCTGCTCAGGCATTATGATTTGATTGAATTCTGATGTGCTTGAGTCCCAGAGTTTGACTCAGATGAAATTAATTAATTCAGTCAGTCAGTCTATTTATTGAGTGCTTATTATAAGCAGAGCAGTGTACAAAGCACTTCAGAAGTACAAATCAGCAACATATAGAGATGGTCCCTACCCAACAGGCTCACAGTCTAGAAGGGGGAGACATACAACAAAACAAAACAAGTAGGCAGATGGCAATACCATCAGAATTAACAGAATTAGAGTTATATACAATTCATCCTGAGTCTAATTCTTTTGGGGCCTTTGCTGTTATGGGCCCCAATTTCTTTCAGTGCCCTTGATGGGCTCCAAGGCCTAATTGCACTGAGCTCTGAGGCAGTCAGATTTCTGACTGTTAGAGGCCTAATAGCTCTGGGCCTTAAACAGCTCAGAGCCCTAACAGGCACAAGCCCTAATTTGACTGGCTGCACTCCAGCCCTTTCTGAGCCACAATGGTTCTCATCCTCAAGACTTTTAGCATGCAAAACTTAATGTGTCTCAAATTCTTTGGAGGCCTCAACTGACTCTGAGTGTGCCCTCATCTGTTCAGAGCCCTCACCAGTCTGAGCCCTGCAGAAGGATAAATCCAGATACCATGGTTGGAACTAAGTCTTTGGAGACTGTTAAACACATGATCTTTTAGCCTTGCTCATCCCTCCATTAATTGCAGTGAGAATGAATCCTCCTGTGCCTTTAAGTGCCCTGAATCCAAATTCATCCAAACCCTAACACTGCTCCGAGCCCCAAAGCTTCTGATTCCTATATAACTCGGAACACAATGCCTTAACTCCTGTCTTCATTTCTTCCACTCTGCCACCTACAAATTCATATGGGGACAAACACATACACACATGCTCACACACACAAGCTCACACACATCATCACACATGGACACACACTCACCACTGTTTAAACCAAACTTTTTTGGCCACTCAATTGCACCGATCTCTAAACCTTCTGGGCCATTAATCTGCATGGGTACTGTCTCTTTGTAGCCCTCCAAGTACTATGAATCTGAATCTGTCTGAGCCCTAAGCCATGTTCACACCTCCTATGGCTTTAAGCCCTAAAACTCCTCGGGGGCCCTGGTCCTTCTGGGCCATTGTGGAATTGGTACCCTGAGACTTCAGAGCCGTAATTCACTCCAAATCCTAATAATTGCTGCCTGAGTCTTAGTCTGTTGAATTTTAACCTCTCTTCAATGAAGGTACTGTATTTGGAGTTCTACCATACTCTGGGCCTTCACCGTTCCATGCCCTTCAAAGGCCCTGAGCCCTCACACTTCTGAGGAAAAAACTGTTTGGAGAGAAAATCCTTTGGAGGCCTAAAAAGCTCTGAGCTCCCTAATCACTCTGAGCTCTAAGGGTCTCTGAGGTCTAATCACCCCTGAGCCCTCAAATGGATTTAAGTCTCCTCACACTCTGGGACTGAACCCACGCTCCAGGCCCTAATCTTCTGGAGACCAAAAAGTGTATTTAGTTCTGATCCTGATTGGGAATTCAGGAGAGACCTTTGAGCACCAATCCTTCAGAGCCCTACAATGATCTGAGCCTAATACTTTTGAAGAAAGGGTGAATCTTGGTGAAGTTTTGCAAGTGAGACTGGCAGGCTTGGTGAAGGATTGGATACTTGGGGTGAATGAAAGAGCAGAGTAAAGGATGGCAGCAAGGTGGTGGCTTGTGTGATGAAAAGGATGGTTGTGTTGTCCACAGGGTTGGGAAAGTTTGGGAGAGGACAGGGTTTGGTAGGGATTGTAAGGTGCTCTGTCTTGGACATGTTGAATTTTAGGAGGCAGGAGGACATCCAAGTAGAGTTATCCTAAAAGCAGGAGGAGATGTAAGCCTGGAAGGAAGGAGAGAGTACAGGGGAGGAGATATAGATTTGAGTGTCATCCCCATAGAGGTCATATTGAAGCCATGGGAGTGGAAGCAGTTGAACCCTAATGTGCTCGAGTTCCTAATTCCATCTCAGGGGGATTTCACTTTGAGTCCTAATCCTTTGGCACCCTCTGCCCTCTGTCTTAGCTTTTCTTCTCCTTTCAAACAACTCCAGGTACTAGTCCCTGAGGCCCCAAGCCACTTGTGTTTCCTAATCCCTCAGAGTGCTGATCCTGATTAGGAAGCCCACAGTGGCCCTTGAGCACCAATCCTTCTGAACCCTACTATTCCCTGAGCACCAATCCTACTGCGCCCTAAATAGTTTGGGACCCTGCTCTTTCTGAGCCCCAAAAGGATCCGACCTCCAATTCGGTTGCCCCTCAAGGCCATTCTGAGTCCTAACCCCTTTGGAGACCTAAGATTCTTCATAATCTCAGCCTGAAACTTCTCCCTGTCCTAATCTGTCTAGCCTAAAACCTGGGCTCAGTCTTAATGTTTCAGAGCCCAAGACTGCTGAAATCCCAAATTGTTTTTCTTAGTCCTCCAGTTCTCTGTGTCCTAATCTGGCTGCACACTACATCTCTCTTCAATCACAGTCCTTCTGAGCCCCAATTCACTCTGAGTCTTCTTTCTTCTGCTCCCTTAAAGCAACTCCCAGTGCCACTCCTTTCTGCCCCCAAGATGCTTTTGACTGCTAATCATTCAGAACCCAATAATTCCCTGCCCCTGCCCCCATAGCCTTCTGTGTCCCAGAACAATTTTAGTGCTAATCCTTCTGAACTCTTAGCTGCTCGTGCTCCTGATGAGATGTTCCGATGAGATTGACCCCTAAGGTGCTCAAGGCCCTGATTTTGGCTCAGGTGGAATTTACTCTGAGTCCTCATCCTTGGGTGCCCTCCAGGGCTGTGGGTCCTGTTCTTTTTCTGTTCCCTAAAGTGGCTCCGAGGCATAATCCCACTGAGCTCTAAGGCAATCAATTATTGAAGGTTAAAGGCCTAACAGCTCTGGGTCCTAAAACATCCCTGGGTCCTAATAGGCCTGAACCCTTATTTGATCTGTGCTCCAGCCCTATCTGAGCCACAACAGCTCACATCACTATGCCGATCAGCATGTGAAACTCAGTGTCTCCCCATTCCTTTGGAGCCTTCAACCGACTTTGAGTATGCCCGGTTCTGGTTGGAGCCCTAACCTGACCGAACCCCAGAGAAGTAATCAATCGTCTGTCCATGCTTGGAAGTAAGTCTCTGGAGACCATTAAGCATCTGAATCCCCAGTGTTTCCCAAACCTCCATGAGCTGCTGTGAACATGAACCCTCCTGAGTCTTCAAGTGTTCTGAAACTGAATCCATCTGACCCCTGTAAATGCTGCAATACCTCTGAGCTCTAAACAACTCTGAACCCAACAGTCCCCCTTTCTCTTCCCCCACACCCACCAGATATGTGCTGGGAAAGACATACGTGCACCTGTGTGCAAACACACACACACACGCGCACACACACAAACACACACATTCTCACACACATCCTCACACATGGACACACAAACATACCTCTGTTTAAATCTTTCAAACACTTCCTTTTGATATTCTCTTGTCCTGTCAGTTATCCAAAAGAGAACAGCAGTAATATCAGGGTATTTGGGGGCTCTGAAGGATTAGTAGTTAAAAGCATCTCAGGAACCGAAAGAACCAGCACTGGGAATTGCTTTAAGGGAGTGGAAGAACAAAGACTCAGAGTGAACTAGGGCTCAGAAGGATTGCAACTGAATAGAGATGCAGTGTACAGCTGGATTGGGACTCAGAGTACTGTTGGGCTCAAAATGACAATTAGGGGTTTCAAACAGTCGGGCTCTGAAGCATTAGGAACTGGGCACAGGTTTGAGGCTCAAAATGACAATTAGGGGTTTCAAACAGTCGGGCTCTGAAGCATTAGGAACTGGGCACAGGTTTGAGGCTAGACATATTAGGACAGGGAGCAGTTTCAGGCTGAGATTATTAGGATTTTTAGTGCTTTACTGGTATTCTTAGGGATCCAAAGGGGTTAGGCATCAGAGCAGCCTGGAGGAGCAGCTGAATCAGAGATCAGATGCTTTTGGGGCTCAGAAGGAGCAGAATCTCAAACCATTTAGGGTTTAGTAGGATTAGTGCTCAGTGGATAGTATGGTTCAGAAAGATTGGTGCTCCAGGGCCTCTGCGGTCTTCTGAATCAGGATCAGCACTCTGAAATACTAGAAGTCAGAAGTGGCTTGGGCCACGCAAGGATTGACACTCAGGGTTATTTGAAAGGAGAAGAAGAGCTAAGACATAGGACAGAGGTTTCCAAAGGATTTGGGACTTGAGCACATTAGGGTTCAACCGCTTCCACTCCAAGCCTTCAACTATCATCTCTATGCAGATGACACCCTAATCTATATCTCCTCTCCTGTTCTCTCTCCCTCCCTCTAGTCTCATATTTCCTCCTGCCTTCAGGACACCTTTACCTTGTTGGCCCCCTACCCCCTAAAATTCAACATGTCCAAGAAAGAGCTCCTTATAGTTCCTCGAACTCCCTGTCCTCTCCCAAACTTTCCCAACCCTATGGATGACACAACTATCCTTCCCATCACACAAGACATCACCTTGGTGTCATCCTTGACTCCTCTCAATCGCCCTAAATATCCCATCCATCACCAAAGCCTGCCAGTTTCATTTACACATCACCAATATCTATCCTTTCCTCTGAAGGATTAGGCTCAGAACGTTGCAGGGCTCAGAAGGATTGGTGCCTAAGGGTCTCCCCTGAATTTCCAATCTGGATAAAGACTAGGTACACTTTCTGTCTCCAGAAGATATGGCCTGAAACATGAATTCAGTCCTTGAGTGTGAGTAGACTTAAATCCATTTGAGGGCTCAGGTAGGATTAGCCCTCAGAGTGCCTTAGAGTTCAGAGTGATTAGGGGACTCAGCACTTTTTAGGCCTCCAAAGGATTCAATCTCCAAACAGTTTTATCCTCAGAAGTGTGAGGGCTCAGGTCCCAGAATGTCACAGGATTCCAAATGCAGTAACTTCACTGGAGAGAGGTTGAAATTCAGCAGAACAGGACTCAGGCAGATATGGCTTGAAGCCATATAATCAATCAATCATACTTATTGAGCACTTACTGTGTACAGAGCACTGTACTAAGCACTTGGGAAGTACAAGTTGGCAACATATAGAGATGGTCCCTACCCAACAGTGGGCTCACAATCTAGAAGAGGGAGACAGAGAACAAAACCAAACATATTAACAAAATAAAATAAATAGAATACATATGTACAAGTAGAATAAATAAATAGAGTAAGAAATATGTACAAACATATATAGATATATATAGATGCTGTGGGGAAGGGAAGGAGGTAAGGCAAGGGGGATGGAGAAGGGGAGGAAGGGGAGAGGAAAGAGGGGGCTCAGTCTGGGAAGGCTTCCTGGAGGAGGTGAGCTCTCAGTAGGGCCTTGAAGGGAGGAAGAGAGCTAGCTTGGCGGATGTTGGGAGGGAGGGCATTCCAGTGACGTGGGCCGGGGGTCGATGGCGGGACAGGCAAGAATGAGCACGGTGAGGAGATTAGCAGCTGAGAAGACGAGGGTGTGGGCTGGGCTATAGAAGGAAGGCAGAAAACAATCGGAACCAAGATCTAGGGGACAAAGGAGGGGGACTGAAAGAAGAAAAATTTAGGTCCTGGCCTGGACCACTGGAGATTTATGAGGAGGAGGGTAACATGATTTAAACATTTCTTCAGAAAGGTAACCCAGGTAGTACAGTAAAGTATGGATGAAAGTGGGGAGAGATGGGAGGTTCAGAGGTCAGAGAGGAGGTCGATGCAGTAATCCGGTGGGGATAGGACAAGTGATTGTACTAATATGGTACTAAAAGAGCAGAAGGAGGGGTGAGCACTGTTAAGGGCTCAAACAGATTTATACCGATTCATGTTCACTTGCTTTGATGTTTGTCTCCCCCCTCCTCCATCTCCGGGTAGGCTGTAAACTCATTGTGGGTATGGATTTTCTCTCTTTATTGCTTAAGTGCAATTACCAAGCAGTTAGTACAGTGCTTTGCACACTGTAAGTGCTCAATCAATACAATTGAATGAATGAATGAATGAATGAATAATGAATTCTGAGATATTTGGGGTTCAGGCCAATTAGGACTCAGGGATCTTAGGTCTCAGAGATTTTGGGGAGGAAACCATTAGCATCTGGCACAAATTAGGACTCAGAAAAACCTGGAGTCCGAATCCACAGGGGCCCAGAGGGAGGAGGGCAGCAGGGAATTTTGAGGGCTCCAAGCAGTAGGAAGGGTGAACTCTGTTTAGGACTCAGGCAAATATGGATTCAGAGCACTTTGGGATGTCCGAAGGGTCAGGAGGCATGGAAGCTAAAGGCTTTGAATGTTTAGAAATTGGAGTGGCTGAATGATCCAGAAGATTTGAAAAGAGCTATGTGTGTGTTGGTATGTGGGTGTGTGTTTATGTCTATGTAGGTCTGTAGGTGGTTGGGTCAGGGAGTAGCAAGCAAGAGTTAGAGCGTTGGATTCAGAGTTGTCTAGGGCTCAGAAACATTGAAGCTCGAAGCTGTGTCAAGGGTCAGAAGGATTCAGATTAAGAACACTTAAAGGCTCAGAAGGGTTCGTGCTCGCACCAGTTCAAGGAGGGCTGGGGAAGGCTAAGAATTTAGGTGTTTAGTCGTTTCCAACTTAAAGGTCTCCAAAGACTTAGCTCCAACGGTGGTCAGAGGATTAAGATTTCTTTAAAGTTCAATACAGTTAGGGCTGCAAGCAGAGGCAGCCACACTCAAAGGCAGTTAAGGGCTCCAAAGGGTTGGGGACACAGTGAGTTTCACACGCTGAACTGCTTAGGGATGAGAACCGTTGGGACCCAGAGAGGACTGGAGTGCAGATCGAATTAGGGCTCAAGCCTATTAGGGCCCAGAGATATTTTAAGGACCCAGAGCCTTTAGGCCTCCAACTGTTAGGAGGCCAACTGCCTTAGAACTCAGTGGAATTATGCTTTGGAGCCCCTCGAGGGTACAGAAACAGAACAATATATGTTGCCGACTTGTACTTACCAAGCACTTAGTATAGTGCTCTGCACACAGTAAGCTCTTATTAAATACAATTGAATGAATGAGTGAACAGGACCCATAGCCACTTAGGTCGCCTAAGAATTAGGACTCAGCATCAAATCCACCTGAGCTGAAATAAAGGCCCTGGACATGTTTGAGTTCAATCACATCGGGAATACAGGTAGTTAAATGTTCAGGAGGATTAGCACTAAGGTTGTTCTAAGGTGCAGAAGGCTACAGGGAATCCCAGGTTCTTTTGGGCCTCCAAAGGATTAGGAGTCAAAAGTGGATTGGGGTCTGAAAGGAGTAGCAACAGGACTCGTTTTAAGAGAGCCAAAAAAGGAAGACGGTGTAAGTTACAGCTCAGAAAGGATTGTGACTGACTATAGATGCAGTTTGCAGCCAGATTAGGACTCAGAGGACTGCAGGGCTCAGCATACAAATTAGAAGTTTCGAATTGTCTTGGGCTCCAAAGCATTTGGACTGGGAGCAAGTTTGAGGCCAGGCAGATAAGGACGAGGAGCTTTGGGGGCTGAGATTATTAGTATACTTAGAGGTCTGAAAGGTTAGGTCTCAGAACATGGAGGGGCAGCTGAGTTGGAGGTCTGAAGGGTTTGGTGCTCAGAAGGAGCAGGGTCCAAAACCATTTAGGGTTCAGGAGGCTTACTGCTCAGTGTACAGTAAGGCTCAGAAGAATTGGCACTCAGTGGTCTCTTTGGGCTTCTGAATCAGAATCAGGACTCTGAAGGAGTAGGGGTCAGCAGTTGTTGAGACCCACAAGGATTGACACCCGGAGTTGTTAAAAAAAGCTAAGACAGAGGGCGAGGGTGCCGTAGAGTTAGGACTCACAGAGAATTCCATCTGAGCTGGAATTAGGAACTCTTGCACATTAGGGGTAACCACTTCTGCTCCAAAGGCTTCAACTATTATCTCTATGCAGATGATATCCAAATCTGTATCTCCTCCCCTGTTCTCTCTCCCTTCATCTTGGCTCGCATCTCCTCCTGCCCTCAGGATACCTCTACTTGGATGTCCTGCCACCCCCACTAAAACTCAACATGTCCAACACAGAGCTCTTTACAATCCCTTCTAAAGCCAGTCCTCTCCCATACTTTCTCAGTACCTTCAATTGCTCATCTCACAAGCCCACAACCTTGTATCATCCTTGACTCTGCTCTCTAATTCACCCCTCATAGCCAATCCATGGCTAAAGCCTGCCAGTCTCAATTTCACATCGCCAAGATTCTCCCTTTCCTCTCCATCCAAACCGCTGTCAAGTTAGTACAATCACTTATCCTATCCCAACCGGATAACTGCACCAATCTCCTCTCTGATCACCCAACCAACTGCCTCTCCCCACTTCAATCGATACTTCCCTCCACTGACTGGACTATCTTTCTATAGAAACATTCAAGCCATGTCACCCTCCTCCTCAAAAATTTCCAGTGTTTGCTTGTCAACCTCTGAATCAAACAAAAACTCTTCACTATTGGCTCTAAAGCTCCCCATCACCTATCCCCGTCTTATCTCACTGTGCCCTGATTCATTAATTCAGTCATGCGTATTTATTGAGTGCTTACTGTGTGCAGAGGACTGTACTAAGCGCTTGGGAAGTACAAGTTGGCAACATGTAGAGATGGTCCCTACCCAATAGCGGGCTTACAGTCTAGAAGGGGTAGACAGATGATAAAACAAAACATATTAACAAAATAAAATAAATAGAATAGTAAATATGTACAAGTAAAATAAATAGAGTAATAAATATATACAAACATACATACAGGTGCTGTGCGGAGGGGAAGGAGGTAAGGCGGGGTATGGGGAGGAAGAGGAGGGGGAGAGGAAGGAGGGGGCTCAGTCTCTCACCTGTCTCGTCACCAACTCTGGGTCCACATCCTGCCTCTGGGTGGAACAGTCCCCACTCCTGAAATCTGACAGACATCTCTCTTCCCCCTTCAAAACAGCACTGAAGGAACACTTCCTCCAAGAGGCCTTCCCAGACTAAGATCCCTTTTCCACAGCTCCCATTCCCTTCTGCATTACCTCAGCTTGCTGCCTTTGCTTTTTCCCCCCTCCCAACCTGATAGAACCTATGTATATTTGTATGCATATATGTGATTCTATTTATTTAACTTGATTTCTGTTCACTTAATTTGATTTCTGTCTCCCCCCACCCCACCCCTTTAGACCTTAAGCCCATTGTGGGTAGGAATTTTATCTCTTTATTGCATTATTTTATTTCCCAAGGGCTTAGTACAGTACTTTGCACACTGTATACGCTCACTAATTGAATGAATGAATGAATGAATGAATTCCGAGTAGTTTGGGGTTCAGACCAATTAGGAATCAGAGACCTTAGGTCTCAAAGGCGTTGGGGAGGACACAATTAGGATTTGGAGATAATTAGGATTTAGGAAAACTCGGTATCTGATTCCACGAGGGCCTTGAAGATAAAGGATAGCAGGGGAGGTTTATGGCTCAAAGCATGAGGAGAGATGTGTGCCATTTAGGGCTTAGATGGATTTGGATTCAAATCGCATGGAATGCTCTGAACAGTCAGTAATCATGACAGTTAAGGGCTCAGAAGATTTAGAGATCCATGAGGCTGAATGTTTCAAAAGGTTTTGGACAGAAATGTGCATGTCTGTCTGTGTGTGAGGGTGGGTGTGAGTTTGGGTGTGTGTGTGCGTGTGTTTGAGTGTGAGTGTATGTGTGGGTTTGCGCATGTGAGGGTGTGCATGTGTGTGAGAGTGTGACTTTACATGCATGTAAGTGTGTCTGTTTGGGAGGGTGTGTGTTGTGAGGGTCTGTGTGTGTGTTTGTATTTGTGGATCCCCATCTGGGTCTGCAGGTGGCAGGGAGGGGGAATAGCGAGCAGGACTTAGGGCATTGAATTCAGAGGGGACAAGGGCTCAGAATCACTGAGGCTTGAAGCGGTGTCAGCTTTCAGAAGGATTCTAATTGAGAGAACTTAGCAGGATTGTTGCTCACAGATCTTAAAGGAGGATTGGGGAAGGCTAAGGATTTGGGTGTTTAGGTCTCCACCATCTTAGTTCCAACCATGGTCAGAGGGTGGATCAATCAATCAATCATATTCCTTCTGTAGGGTTCAGCCGGGTTAGGTCGCTGAGCAGATGAGGGCACACACAAAGTCAGATGAGGACTTCAAAGGATTGGGGACTCAGTGAGTTCCATATGATGAGCGTCTGAATAATAATAATAATAATAATAATGATAACATTTATTAAGTGTTTACTATGTGCAAAGCACTGTTCTAAGCTCTGGGGAGGTTACAAGGTATTCAGGTTATCCCATGGAGGGCTCACAGATTTAATCCCAATTTTATAGATGGGGTAACTGAGGTACAGAGAGTTAAGTGACTCGCATAAAGCCACACAGCTAACAGTTTTCAGAGATGGTATTTGAACACATGACCTCTGACTCGAAAGCCCATATTCTTTCCACTGAGCCATGCTACTTGGGCAGGAGTGCAGATCGAATTAGGGTTCAGGACTCAGGCCTATTAGGGCTCAGAGATGTTTAAGGACCCAGAACCATTAGACCACTACGTGTCAGGAGGCCGACTGTCTTGGTGCTCAGTGGGATTACAGCTTGGAGCCCTTTGAGGGCACAGGAGAAAAGGACCAGAGCAGCAGAGGGCACCAAATGATTGGGACTCAAAAAGAATTCCACCAGACCCAAAATCAGGGCCCCAAGCAAATTAAAGTTCAACTAAATCGGGACCCACTAGCAGCTAAGGACTCAGCAGGATTAGGGTGCAGAAGGCTAACGGGAAGCCCAGGGCATTTTCGGGCTCTGAGGGATTAGGAGTCAAAAGTGGTTTGGAGCCTGCAAGGGTTGGCACCCAGATTTGTTTGAATGGAGAAGAAAAGCTAAGACAGAGGGTGGAGGGAACCGAAGCATTAGTACTCAGACCGATTTCCACTTGAGCCAGAGTTAGGAACTCCAGCACATTAGGGTTCAGCTGTTTTCACTCCCACAACTTCAAGTATCATCTCTGTGCGGATGACACCCAAATCTATATCTCCTCCCCTGTTCTCTCTCCTTCCTTCCAAGCTTTTATCTCCTCCTGCCTTCAGGATATGTCTACGTGGATGTCCTCCCACCATGCAAAACTCAACATGCTCAAGGTAGGGCTTCTCATCTATGCTCCCAAACTTTATCCTCTTCCAAACTTTCCTGTCACTCTGGATGTGAGCCCGCTGTTTGGTAGGAACCGTCTCCATATGTTGCCAACTTCTACTTCCCAAGCGCGTAGTACAGTGTTCTGCACACAGTAAGCACTCAATAAATACGAATGAATGAATGAATGAATGAATGAATGAATGAATGAATGAATGAATGAATGAATGACAGACAGACAGACAGACATACCATTCTTCCTGTCATACTAGTCTACAAGATTGGGGTCATCCTTGACTAAACTCTGTCATTCACCCCACATAGTCAATCTGTCCCCAAAACCTTCCAGTCTCAACTGCGTAACATTGCCAAGATTCACCCTTTCTTTTCCAACACTACCATGTTAGAACGTTAGTACAATTACTCATCCTACTGCAACTGGATTACTGTATCAGCCCCCTTTTTCACCTCCCAACCTCCTGTATCTCCCCTCTTCAGTGCATACTTCACTCCACTGTCTGGATTATCTCTCGACAGACAAGTTCAGGGCAAGCTACAGGTCCTTCTCAAACATTTTCAGTAGTTGCCTATCATTCAATCGTATTTATTGAGTGCTTACTGTGTGCAGAGCACTGTACTAAGCGCTTGGAAAGTACAAGTTGGCAACATACAGAGACGGTTCCTACCCAACAATGGGCTCACAGTCTAGAAGTGGGAGAAAGAGAACAAAATAAAACATATTAACAGAATAAAATAAGTAAAATATGTACAAGTAAAATAAATAAATAAATACAGGAATAAATACGTACAAACATATATCCATATATACAGGTGCTGTGGGGAAGGGAAGGAGGTAAGGCTGGGGGAGAGGGCTCAGCCTGGGAAGGCCTTCTAGAGGAGGTGAGCTTCAATAGAGCCTTAAAGGGAGGAAGAGAGCTAGCTTGGCAGATGTGCAGAGGGAGGGCATTCCAGGCCAGGGGGATGACCTGGGCTGGGAGTCGGCAGCGGGACAGGTGAGAACGAGGAACGGTGAGGAGATTAGCGGCAGAGGAGTGGAGGGTGTGGGCTGGGCTGTTGAAGGAGAGAAGGGAGATGAGGTAGGAGGGAGCGAGGTGATGGACAGCCTTGAAGCCGAGGGTGAGGAGTTTCTGCCTGATGCGTAGGTTGATTGGTAGCCACTGGAGATTTTTGTGGAGGGGAGTAACATGCCTAGACCGTTCCTGGACAAAGTCAATCCGGGCAGCGGCATGAAGTATGGATTGAAGTGGGGAGAGACAGGAGGATGGGAGATCAGAGAGGAGGCTGATGCAGTAGTCCAGATGGGATAGGATGAGAGCTTGAACGAGCAGGGTAGTGGTTTCGATGGAGAGGAAAGGGCAGATCTTGGCAATGTTGCAGAGGTGAGACCGGCAGTCTTTGGTGATGGCTTGGATATGAGGGGTGAAGGAGAGAGCGGAGTCGAGAATGACACTAAGTTTGCGGACTTGTGAGAAGGGAAGGATGGTAGTGCCGTCAACAGTGATGGGAAAGTCAGGGAGAGGGCAGGGTTTGGGAGGGAGAACAAGGAGTTCAGTCTTGGACATGTTGGGTTTTAGGTGGCGGGCGGACATCCAGATGGAGATGTCCTGAAGACAGGAGGAGATGCAAGCCTGGAGGGAGGGAGGGAGAGCAGGGGCAGAGATGTAGATTTGGGTGTCATCAGCGTAGAGATGATAGTTGAAGCCGTGGGAGCTAATGAGGTCACCAAGGGAGTGAGTGTAGATCGAGAACAGAAGGCAACCAAGAACTGAACCTTGAGGAACCCCTACAGTAAGGGGGTAGGTGGGGGAGGAGGAGTCTGCAAAAGAGACTGAGAATGAACGACTGGAGAGATAAGAGGAGAACCAGGAGAGGACGGAGTCTATGAAGCCAAGGTTGGATAGCGTGTTGAGGAGAAGGGGTTGGTCCACAGTGTCGAAGGCAGCTGAGAGGTCGAGGAGGATTAGGATAGAGTATGAGCCATTGGATTTGGCAAGCAAGAGGTCATTGGTGACCTTTGAGAGGGCAGTTTCTGTAGAATGTAGGGGACGGAAGCCAGATTGGAGGGGGTCGAGAAGAGAGTTGGTGTTGAGGAATTCGAGGCAGCGCATGTAGAAGACTCATTCAGGCAGCTTGGAAAGGAATGGTAGGAGGGAGATGGGGAGATAACTAGAAGGTGAGGTGGGGTCAAGAGAGGGTTTTTTTGGGATAGGAGAGACATGGGCATGTTTGAAGGCAGAGAGGAAGGAACCAGTGGAGAGTGAGTGGTTGAAGATGGAAGTTAAGGAGGGGAGAAGGGACAGAGCGAGAGATTTCATGAGATGAGAGGAATGGGGTCAGAAGAACAGGTGGCCGGAGTAGCACTTGAGAGGAGGGAGGAGAGCTCCTCTGAGGATACTGCTGGTAAGGATGGGAGAGTAGTGGAGAGCGTTGAGAGCCGAGGGGTTGGAGAACGGGGGGGGAGTGACTTTGGGGAGGTCAGACCTGATGGATTTATTTTTGCTAATGAGGTAGGAGGCCAGATCGTTGGGGGTGAGGGAAGGAGGAGGGGGAGGAACCGGGGACCTGAGAAGGGAGTTGAATGTATGGAAGAGCTGACGGGGATGATGGGCATGGGTGTCAATAAGGGAGGAGAAATAGTTTTGTCTGGCAGAGGAGAGGGCTGAGGTAAGGCAGGAAAGGATAAGATTGAAGTGAACGAGGTTGGCATTGTGTTTAGACTTTCGCCAGCAGCGTTCAGCAGCTCGAGCATAAGAGCGAAGGAGGCAGGCAGTAGCAGTGCTCCAGGGCTGTGGGTTAGTTAGTGGTGAAGGGAAAAGGGAGCGTGTGAGTCTAGCTGAGTAGAAAGGGTAGAGTTGAGAGCAGTAATCTGATCATCAAGATTTGGTAGAGAGGAAAGGGTGGCGAAGTGGGGTGTGAGGCGCCCAGAAAGATGGATGGGGTCAAGAGAGCAGAGCTCTCTGTGAGCGATTAATATGGGAAACAGTAATATGAGTAACAGCGGAAAGAAGTGTGAGTGAGGAGGCAGGTGAGAAGATTATGATCAGAGATAAGGATTTCAGAGTTGGTGAGTGTGGAGACAGTGCAGCGGTAGGAGATCATGAGGGCGAAAGTGTGACCAAGTTGGTGAGTGGGCGAGTTGGGGTGGAGCAAGAGGTTGGCAGTGTCAAGGAGAGATAGAAGGCGCGCGGCAGAGGTGTCACCAGGGATATCCATGTGGATGTTGAAGTCTCCGATTATCAGAGTGGGCATGGGAGAGAAGAGAAGGAAGGTGAGGAAGCGTTCAAAATCGTTAAAGAAGTTGGAAGTGAGGCCAGAGGGGCGGTAGATGACGGCTACAAGAATCTGTAGGGGGTGGTAGAGGCGAAAAATGTGGGCTTCAAAGGAAGGGAAGGAAAGGGAAGGGGTAGGAGGATGGTGCGAAAGTGACATTGGGGGGCGAGAAGGAAACCGACACCTCCTCCTTTTCCGGTGAGTCTGGGGGAGTGGGAGAAGAAGAAGCCTCCACTGGAGAGAGCAGCAGAAGAGATCGTGTCGTTTGGAGACAGCCATGTTTCAGTTAGGGCTCCCACGGCTTCAACTATCACCTCTACGCTGATGACACCCAGATCTACATCTCTGCCCCTGCTCTCTCCCCCTCCCTCCAGGCTCGCATCTCCTCCTGCCTTCAGGACATCTCCATCTGGATGTCCGCCCGCCACCTAAAGCTCAACATGTCGAAGACTGAGCTCCTTGTCTTCCCTCCCAAACCTTGTCCTCTCCCTGACTTTCCCATCTCTGTTGACGGCACTACCATCCTTCCCGTCTCACAAGCCCGCAACCTTGGTGTCATCCTCGACTCCGCTCTCTCATTCACCCCTCACATCCAAGCCGTCACCAAAACCTGCCGGTCTCAGCTCCGCAACATTGCCAAGATCCGCCCTTTCCTCTCCATCCAAACCGCTACCCTGCTAATTCAAGCTCTCATCCTATCCCGTCTGGACTACTGCACTAGCCTTCTCTCTGATCTCCCATCCTCGTGTCTCTCTCCACTTCAATCCATACTTCATGCTGCTGCCTGGATTATCTTTGTCCAGAAATGCTCTGGACATATCACTCCCTTCCTCAAAAACCTCCAATGGCTACCGATCAATCTGCGCATCAGGCAGAGACTCCTCACCCTGGGCTTCAAGGCTCTCCATCACCTCGCCCCCTCCTACCTCACCTCCCTTCTCTCCTTCTACTGCCCAGCCCGCACCCTCCGCTCCTCCACCACTAATCTCCTCACTGTACCTCGCTCTCGCCTGTCCCGCCATCGACCCCCGGCCCACGTCATCCCCCGGGCCTGGAATGCCCTCCCTCTGCCCATCCGCCAAGCTAGCTCTCTTCCTCCCTTCAAGGCCCTGCTGAGAGCTCACCTCCTCCAGGAGGCCTTCCCAGATTGAGCCCCTTCTTTCCTCTCCCCCTCGCCCCCCTCTCCATCCCCCCCGCCTTACCGCCTTCCCCTCCCCACAGCACCTGTATATATGTATATATGGTTGTACATATTTATTACTCTGTTTATTTATTTATTTATTTATTTTACTTGTACATTTCTATCCTACTTATTTTATTTTGTTGGTATGTTTGGTTCTGTTCTCTGTCTCCCCCTTTTAGACTGTGAGCCCACTATCGGGTAGGGACTGTCTCTATGTGATGCCAATTTGTACTTCCCAAGCGCTTAGTACAGTGCTCTGCACATAGTAAGCGCTCAATAAATACGATTGATTGATTGATTGATTAGGGCGAGGAGGAGTAAAGAGCTGCAAAGGAATAGTTCTAAGATGAAAGAGAGTTTACTTATAACGGAGCGGGAGTTCCAGAGGCCACACCTGGCAGCAGCTGTCGAGGGGAGGTAGGGAGGGGAGAGGGTGCAAGGGATGGGGAGGGTTTCAACTACTATCAACACCCAGATCAAACATAAATTCCTCACTATTGGCTTTAAAGCTCTCCATCACTGTTCCCCTTATTATATCACCTCCTTTCTCTCCTTCTACGTCCCAGTCTGCCCATTTCTCTCCTCTGTGGCTCACTTCTCCCTGTGCCATGATCTCGCGTGTCTTGCTGAAGACCCCCTGGACCATGTCCTACCTCTGGCCTTGAACACTCACCCTCCTCAAATCTGCCGACAATCACTCTTCCCCCACTGCAAAGGCATACCTCCTCGACGAGTCCTTCCCAGATTAATTCTCTTTTTCTTCAGATTCCAACCCTGTCCACGTCACCTCGACTCTCTCCCTTTGCTCCCTCCACCCTCCACCCCCCCGTATTTAGTTATATATGTATAAATCTATAATTATAGTTATTTTTATTCATGCCTCTTCACTTGTTTTGTTGTCCGTCTCAACCCCTTTTATACTAAAAGCACATTGTGGGCAGGAATTGTCTCTCTTTATTGCTGTATTATACCTACCAAACACTTAGTACAGTGCTCTGCACACTGTAGGCACTCAATAAATACGAATGAATAATGCATTCCTAGCAACTTAAGATTCAGGACAATTAGGACTCAGAGATCTTAGGTCTCAGAGACATTTGAGAGGGAACGATTAGTATTCAGAGTAAATTAGGACTCGGGAATACCTGGATTCCAATTCTACAACGGCCCAGAAGAAGGAAGGCAGCAGGGATGTTTGAAGGCTCAAGGCAGTAGGAGGGGTGAACACCTGCCATTCACTCTCAGTCTCCTTTGCGGGATCCTCCTCCCCCTCTCATCCCCTTACTATAGGGGTTCCTCAAGGGTCAGTTCTTGTTCCCCTTTTATTCTCTATCTACACTACCCCCTTGGTAAACTCATTCACTTCCACGGCTTCAACTATCATTTTTATGCTGAATGACACCCAAATCTACATCTCTGCCCCTTCACTCTCTCCCTCCCTTCAGGCTCGTGTCTCCTCCTGCCTTCAGGACATCTCCATCTGGTTGTCTGCCCTCCATCTAAAACTCAATATGTCCAAGACTGAACTCCTTATCTTCCCTCTTAAACCCTGCCCTCTCCCTGACTTTTCTGTCACTGTAGACAGCACTACCATCCATCCTGTCTCACAAACCCACAACCTTGTTGTCATCCTCGACTCTGCTCTCTCCCTCACCCCTCACATCCAATCCGTCACCAAAACCTGCAGGTCTCACCTCCACAACATTGCCAAGATCCACCCTGTCCTCTTCATTCAAACCGCTACCTTCCTGGTACAGTCTCGACTGGAAACTGCATCCGCTGAACCTCTGATCTCCCATCATCCTTTTCCTCCCTATTTCAGTCTATACTTCACGCTGCTTCCCGGATCATCTTTGTGCAGAAACGCTCTGGGCATGTTACTCCCCTCCTCAAAAATCTCCAGTGGCTGGCTGCCTGTCAATCTACGAATCAAGCAAATGCTTCTCACTCTCAGCTTCAAGGCTCTCCATCACCTTGCCCCGTCCTACCTCACCTCCTTTCTCTCCTTCTATCCCTCAGCCCACACCCTCTGCTCTTCAGCCACTAACCTCCTCACTTGATACACCTCATTCTCACCTGTCCCGCCATCAACCCCCGGCCCACATCCTCTCCCTGGACTGGAATGCCCTCACTCCACACATCTGCCAAGGTAGCTCTCTTCTCCCTTCAAAGCCCTACTGAGAGCTCACCTCCTCCAAGTGGCCTTCCCAGGCTGAGGCTGCTTTTTCCTCCCCTCCTCCCCATCCCCCCTGCCTTACCTCCTTCCTCTCCCCAGAGCAGCACTTATATATATATATATATTTATACAGATTTATTACTCCATTTTACTTGTACATAGTTTCTATTTTATTTATTTTGTTAATGATGTGCATATAGCTTTAATTCTATTTGTTCTGACGATTTTGTCACCTTTCTACATGTTTTGTTTTGGTGTCTGTTTCCCCCTTCTAGACTGTGAGCCCGTTGTTGGGTAGCAACCATCTCTATACGTTGCCGACTTGCACTTTCCAAGCATTTAATACAGTGCTCTGCACACAGTAAGTGCTCAACAAATACGATTTAATGACTGACTGAATGAATGAATATTTATACAGATTTATTACTCTATTTTACTTGTGCATATTTACTATTCTATTTATTTTATTAACTATGTGCGTATAGCTTTAATTCTATTTGTTCTGACGATTTTGACACTTGTCTACATGTTTTGTTTTGTTGTCTGTCTTCCCCTTCTGGACTGTGAGCCCGTTGTTGGGTAGGGACCGTCTCTATATGTTGCCAACTTGTACTTCCTAAGAGTGCTCTGCACTCAGTAAGCGCTCGATAAATACTATTGAATGAATGAATGAACACTATTTAGAGCTCAGACGGATTCAGATTCAGAGCACTTGGAGTGTACCGAAGGGTCAGGTTGCATAGCAGTTAAGGGCTCAAAAGGTTTAAAGATCGGTGAGGTTGAATGGTCCAAAAGCTTTGAACAGGGGAATGTGAATGTGTCCATGTGTGTGCGTGTGTGTGCGTGTGTGTGTGTCTGTGTGTCTGTGTGTGTGTGATTGAGGAGAGACAGTGTGTGTGTGTGTGTGTGTGTGTGTGTGTGTGTGTGTGTGTGTGTGTGCACACGTGTTTGTATGTATATGTCCCCAACCGGGTCTGTGGGTGGCAGGATCAGGGAAGAGCAGGCAGGAGTTAGGGTGTTGGATTCAGAGTTGTCTAGGGCTCAGAATCAGTGAGACAGAGCAGTGTCAAGGGTCAGATGGATTTAGATTCAGAGCACTTAAAGGCTAAGGAGGATTTGCTCTCACAGCAGTTTATAGAGGGCTGGGGATGCCTAAGGATTAGAGTGTTTAACATTTCCAAAGACATTATTCCAACCGTGGTCAGTGCATTAGTTCTTCTCTAGGGCTCAGTTGGGTTAATCTGGGCACAATCAGAGTCAGTTAAGAGCTCGAAAGGATTGAAGACAAAATGAATTTCACATGCTAAGCATCTTCAGGACAAGAACCGTTAGGACTCACAGTGGGGGCTGGAGAGCAGAGAAAATTACGACTCAGGCTTATTTGTTCCCAGAGGTGTTTAAGGATCCAGATCCCTTAGGTCTCTAACCATCAGGAGTCTGATTGTCTTAGAGCTCAGTGGGATTACACCTTGAAGCCACTCGAGGGGACAGAAAGAGAACAAGACCCAGAGTTGCAGAGGGCACTTAAGGATTAGGACTCAGAAACAATTCCACCTGAGCCAAAATCATGGCTTTGGAAACATTAGGGTTCAATCACATCGGGAGCACAAGCACCTAAAGGTTCAGAAGGAACTATGGTCCTTTTAAGGTGCAGGGGCTATGAGGAGGACCCACGTTATTTTGGGAATGGGAAGCATTAGGAGTCAAAAGCGGCTTGGGACCTACAAGATTGACACCCAGAGTTGTTTGAATTGTGAAAAAAAGCTGAGAGAGGGTGGGGGTGCCACAGGATTAGAACTCAAAGCTAATGCCCCTTAACCAGAATTAGGAACTTGAGCACATTAGACATCAAAAACTTCCAGTCCCAAGGCTTCAATTATCACCTCTATGGGGATGACACTCAAATCTATATCTGCACTCCTGTTCTCTCTCCCTCCCTCCAGGCTCACATCTCCTTCTGCCTTCAGGACACCTCTAGTTGGATGTCCTCCAGCACCCCTCAACTCTCCATGTCCAAGACAGAGTTCCTTATGATTCCCCCACAAACCCTGTCCTCTCTCTGACTTTCCTGTCATTTTGGATGGTACAGCCATCCTTCCTTTTTCAAAAAACCACAACCTTTATGTCATTCTTGACTCTGCTTTCTTACTCACCGCACATATCCGATCCATCACCAAAGCCTGCCAGCTTCACTTGCACAACATGCCAAGATCCCCCTTTTCCTCTCCATCCAAACCACTATCATGTTAATACAATCACTCATCCTATCCCAAGTAGATTACTGCATCAGCCCCTTCTCTAATCTCCCAACTGCCTGCCGCTCTCAACTTCAGTCCATACTTCTTTTAACTGCCTGGATTATCTTTCTACAGAAACGTTCAGGGCATGTTACTCTCCACCTCAAAAATCTCCAGTCGTTGTCTATCAATTTCCAGATCAAATAAAACCTCCTCAATGTTGGCTTGAAACCTCTCCATCAACTTGCCCCTTCTTACCTCCCTACCCTTCTTTCCTTCCACACACTTCTCTCCTCTGGTCCTACCCTTCTCACTGTGCCTCTAGTTAGCCCATCTCATTGCCAACCCTGGGACCATATCCTACCTCTGGGCTGGAATGCTCTCCCTCCTCCTACTTTGCATGCTGAGCCCTGCAGTCCTCTGTGTTCTAATCTGGCTGCACACTGCATCTCAGTTCAGTTGCAATCCTTTTTGAGCCCTAACTCACTCCAAGTCTTCCAATTTTCGGCTCCCTAAAAATTGCTCCGGGTGCCACTCCTTTATGGCCCCAATCTGCTTTTGACTCCAAATCCTTCAGAGCCCCCAAATAAGCTGGGCATCCCCGTAGCCTCCTGCACCTTAGAACAACCTTAGTCCTAATCCTACTAAGCTCTTATGTGCACATGTTCCTGTTGTGATTGATCCCTAAAGTGTCTGAGGCACTGATTTCGGCTCAGGTGGATTTGCTTCTGAGTCCTACTCCTTAGGTGCCCTCCGTGGCTCTGGGTTGTTCATTCAGTCAGTCAGTCGTATTTATTGAGGGCTTACTATGTGCAGTGCTCTATACTAATCTCTTGGGAAGTACAAGTCAACAAAATATACTGTTCTCTTTCTGTACACTCGAGGGGCTCCGAGGCATAACCCACTGAGTTCTAAGGTGGTCGGCCTCCTGACAGTTGGAGGACTAATGGTTCTGGGTCCTTAAAATATCTCTGGGCCCTAATGGGACTGAGCGCTAATTCGAACTGTTCTCCAGCCCTCTCTGAGGCCCAACGGTTTTCATTCCTAAACTGCTCAGCTTGTGAAACTCACTGTGTCCCCAATCCTTTGGAGCTCTTAACTGACTTTGAGTGTGCCCGCCTCCACTTGGAGCCCTAACCCTACTGAACCTTGTAGAAGGATTAATCCTCTGACCACAGTTGGAACTATGTATTTGGAGACCGTTAAATTGGAGACTGCTTAACACCAGATTCTTAGCACTTCCAAGCCCTCCTTTAACTGCTGAGCATGAATCCTCCTGAGCCTTTAAGTGCCTTTAATCTGAATCATTTTGACCCTTGACAGAGCTAAAGGCTTCAATGCCCCCGAAACCTAGATAACTCTGAATCCAACGCCCTGACTCCTGCCCGCTATTCCCTGATCCAACCACCTAAAGACCTACATAGACATACACACACATATATGCACACACACACCATCAAACACTGACACACACATGCACCTCTGTTCAAATCTTTAGTATCATTCAGCCACATCAATCTCTAAACCTTCTTAGCCTTTAACTGCCATGCGTCCTGACCCTTCAGACACCTCCAATTGCTCTGAATCTGTATTTTTCTGAGTCCTAAACACGGTTTACCCTTCCTACTGCTTGGAGCCTCAAACTTCCCTGCTGCCCTCCTCCCTCTTGCCCAAGTGGATTCGGACTCCAAGTTTTTCTGAGACGTAATTCGCTCTGAATGCTTATTGTTTCCTCCCAAACGTCTCTGAGATGAGACTTAGTATCTCTGAGTCCTAACTGGCCTGAACCCCAAATCGCTCAGAATTCATTATTTATTCATTCATTCAATTGTATTGATTGAGCACTTACAGTGTGCAGAGTACTGTACTAGTAATAATGATGGTATTTGTTAGGCACGTGCAAATATGCACAGCACTGTTCTAAGTGCTGGGGATGATACAAGGTTATCAGGTTGTTCCACGTACTAAGAGCTTGTTAATTACACTACAGCAGTAAAGAGAGAAAATTGCAGCCCACAACAGGCTTAAAGTCTATATGGGCAGGGAGAGACAGACATCAAAACAACTGAACAGGAATCAGTATAAATCTGTTTGAATCCTAAACAGCTCTCGCCCCTCCTTCTGTTCTGGGCCATAAAACACCCCTTGAGTCCTGCTTCTTCTGGGCCCTAATGGAATCGGACTCCGAGTCTTCTGAAACCTAATTGTTTCTTCCCCAACGTCTCTGAGACCTAAGATCTCTGAATTCTAATTGACCGGAACTCCAAATAGCTTGGAGTTTTCTACTTATCAGTGTCCACATATTTCTAACCTCTCAAGACCTTCAGCACACATGTCGCTCAAGTTGCCTGACACTATCTCAAACCTAATCAGGGTACGGACTGGGAGGCGCAATTCTTTGGCACCCCAAGCTGTTCTGGGCCCTCAGCCAGTGTATGCCTAAACAATTCTGAATCCCCAAACTCACTTAGGACTCAGGTTTTGGGACTGATTATCACTCGGGGCCCCTGTCCTGCTGAGCTCCATTCTCTCAATCAGATTGAACTCTAACATGCCCGGGACCATGATTTTGGCTCAGGTGGATTTGGTTCTGAGTCCTAATCCTTAGATGCCCTCTGTAGCTCTGGGTCCTGTTCATTCATTCATTCAATCGTATTTATTGAGGGCTTACTGTGTGCAGAGTGCTATACTAAGCACTTGGGAAGTACAAGTAAGCAACACATATTGTTCTCTTTCTATATCCTCGAGGGCCTCCGAGGCATAATCCCACTGAACACCAAATTGCTCAGAATTCATTATTTCTTCATTCATTCCTTCAATTGTATTGATTGAGCACTTACAGTCTGCAGAGCACTGTACTAGTAATAATTATGGTATTTGTTAAGCGCTTACCATGTGCAGAGCCCTGCTAGGGGTATACAAGGTGATCAGGTTGTCCCATGTACTAAGTGCTTGGTAATTAAACTACAGCAATAGAGAGAGAAAATCCCTGTTCACAACGGGCTTACAGTCTATACGGGCTGGGGGAGACAGACATCAAAACAACTGAACAGAAATCAGCATAAATCTGAGTCCTAAACAGCACTCACCACTCCTTCTGCTCTGAGCTGGAAAACTCCCCTTGAGTGCTGCTCCTTCTGGGCCCTGATGGAATCGGACTCTGAGTCTTTTAAAACTTAATCATTTCTTCCCCAACATCTCTGAGACTTAAGATCTCTGACTTCTAATTGGCCAGAACCCCAAATAGCTTGGAGTTCTCTACTCCTCAGTGTCCATACTTTTCGGACCTTCTCAGACTCTCAGTGCATTTATCACCCAGGGTACCTGACTCCATCTCAGACCTAATCGGGGTGGGAAGGGCAATTCTTCAGCACCACAAGCTGCTCTGGGCCCAGCTCAGCCGGTAGATGCCTAAATAATTCTGAATCCCCACACTCACTTAAGACTCAAGGTTTGGGACTGAGTATCAATCTGGTCCCCAGTCCTGCTGAGACTGGAGCTCGGAACTCCTTTTTTCTACACATTCATAACAGCCCGATTGCTGCTCTTATCTGCACAGTTCTTCTGAGCCCTACTCCTCCCTGATGCTCAGTCTTTCAGCACACTGCATCTCTCTTGAATCCCAAACCATCTGTGGACAATTCTGAACCCAAAGGTCTAACTCCTGCCTACAATTCCCCCACCTCACCATCTACAGACATATGTGGGGACCCCCCCGCCCCCGTACCCCCACACATGCCAACACACAAACACACGTACACACTCAGACACACACGAACTCACACATGGACACATAAACACACGTCTGTTCAAATATTTCAAAGAACTTCGTTTTGAAATTCTCTTGTCCTGTCATTTATCCAAAGGACAACAGCAATAATATCTCGAGTCCCTCGTCATTTCATTAGGAATCCTGCTTGAACATAGGGCAATTCATGTTCCATGTAGGTCTCCATTCGATGCTTTATAACTTTTAGCACTACCATTCTGGTTTGTGAGATCAAGAAAACTGTACGATAATTGTCTTTGGGGACTGTTGATAACCACCTGGACCCCTAAAACTCCCACAGCCCTCTGTTATCTGCTGGGGTCATGAATCCTCTGGAACTCTGTAGTGCTCAAATCTGAATCCTTGACTCCACTTTCTTATTCATTCCACATTTCCAATCCATCAGCAAAGCCTGCCAGCCTTTGGTCGCTAAGATCCGGTCTTTCCTCTCCGTCCAAACCATTACCGTGTCAGTATAATCACTCGTTCTATCCCAAGCAGATTACTGCATCAGCTTACTCTTTGACCTCTCAACCTCCCACCTCTCCCAACTTCCATCCATACTTCACTCCACTGCCTGGGTTATCTCTCTACAGAAACATTCAAGACACGTCACCTTTCTTCTCAAAAACCTCCAGTGGTACAGGTCAATTAGAACTCAAAGATCTTAGGTCTCAGAGGCACTGGGGAGAAAACAATTAGGTTTCCAAAGTATAGGGGCCCAATATCATGAGGGCCCACAATGAACAGGAGTCCAGGCAAATTTTATGGCTCAAAGAAGAAGGAGGGGTGAGTGCTGTTTAGAATTCATACTGATTCGGGTTCTGAGCACTTGGAGGACTCTGGAAGGTCAGTGCCCACAGCAGTTAAGGGCTCAGAAGGTTTAGAGATCAGTGCAGTTGATGGTCCAAAAGATTTGAATGGAAGTGTGTGTCTGTCATTTTGCAACACTGTGTTTGTATATTTGTAAATGTGTGTGTGTGTGTGTGTGTTTATTTGTGTGCCACCAAATGAATCTGTATGTTGCAGGGAGTGGGAACAGCTGGCAGGAGTTAGGCAGTTGGATTCAAAGTTATAAAGGGCTCAGAAGTGTTGGAGCTTGGAGGGGTGTCAGGGCTTGGATGGATTCAGATTCAGAACATTTAAAGGTTCAGGAGGACTCGTGATTACACCTTTAACTGGAAGCCTGGGTAATTCTCAGGGATCATCATCATCATCAATCGTATTTATTGAATGCTTACTGTGTGCAGAGCACTGTACTAAGCGCTCATGGGTTTAATGGTCTCCAAATACTTAGGTTGCACAGTCATCAGAAGATTGTTCCTTCTCTATGGCTCGGAGAGGTCTATTAGAAGCTCAAGCATCTTAGGACAGCGATGTATGTGTCAGAACCCAGGGAGGGAAAGTAACTCAGACCATGAGAATGCAGATCTTTTGAGGGCACCTTCCGAAGATGGAGGACCCGAAACAGATTGGGGCCGAGAGTATAAGAGCCAATGGCACCTAAGCAGGATGTTGCTGAACACTGCAGAATGTTGTATCCTCACCTGAATGTGCCCTCATCTGTTTGGAACCCTCACCAGTCTTAGCCCTGCAGAAGGATAATCCACATACCATGGTTGGAACTAAGTCTTTGGGGACTGTTAAGCACCCGATCTTTTAGCCTTCCCCTGCCCTCCATTAATTGCAGTGAGCATGAACCCTCCTATTTCTTCAAGTGTATTCAATCCAAATTCATCCAATCCCTAACACCACTCCAGGGTCCACAGCTTCTGAGCCCTACATAACTCTAACCCAACGCCTTAACTCCTGCCTGCATTTTTCCCACCCCACCACCTACAAATTTGTATGGGGACACACACATACACACATGCTCACACACATAAATTCACACACATCCTCACAAATGGACACACACTCACCACTGTTTAAACCAAATCTTTTTGACCACTCAACTGCACTGATCTCTAAACCTTCTGGGACATTAATCTTCATTGGTACTGAGTCTTCAAAGCCCCCCAAGTACTATGAATTGGAGTCTGTCTGAACCCTAAGCAGTGCTCACACCTCCTGCTGCTTTAAGTTCTAAAAATTCCCAGGGTCCTTGTTCCTTCTGGGCCATCATGGAATTGGACCCAGAGACTTCTGAGCCCTAATTCACTCCAAATCATAATAATTGTTTCCTGAGTCTTAGTCTGCTGAATTTCAACCTCTCTCCAATGAAGTTACTGCATTCAGAGTCCTGAATGCTACGCTCTGGGGCCTGATTGTTCCATTCACTTCAGAGGCCCTGAACCCTCAAACTCCTGAGGATAAAACCGTTTGGAAATCGAATCCTTTGAGGCCTAAAAAGTTCTGAGCCCCCAAATCACTGTGGGCTCTAAGACTGTGTGAGGGCTAATCCTGCCTGAGCCCTCAAACGTATTTAAGTCTCCTCACACTCCGGGACTGAACCCACGCTTCAGGCCTAATCATCCAGAGCCTGAAAGTGTATTGAGTCCTGATCCTGAATGGGAACTCAGGAGAGACCCTTGAGCACCAATCCTTCTGAGCCCTGCAATGCTCCGAACCTAACCCTTCCAAAGAAAGGGTGGATCTTGGGGATGCTATGCAAGTGAGACTGGCAGGCTTTGGTGATGGATTGGTTATTTGGAGTGAATAAGAGAGCAATATCAAGCATGGCAACAAGGTGGTGGCTTGTGAGATGAAAAGGATAGTTGCATCGTTCACAGGGATGGGTCTGGGAGAGGACAGGGTTTGGGAGAGATTGTAAGGAGCTCTGTCTTGGACATGTTGAATATTAGCGGGCAGGAGGTGTCCTGAAGCCAGAAGGAGATATGAGCATGGACCAAGGGAGAGAGAACAGGGGAGGAGATATAGATTTGATTGTCGTCCCCATAGAGGTGATACTGAAGACATGGGAGTGGAAGCCTTAATGTGCCCGAGTTCCTAATTCCATCTCAGGGGGAATTCACTTTGAGTCCTAATCCTTTGACACCCCCTGCCTTCTGTCTTGGCTTTTCTTCTCCTTTCAAACAACTCCGAGTGTCAATACTTGTGGGCCCCAAGCCACTTCTGACTCCTAATCCTTCAAAGTGCTGATCTTGATTCGGAAGCCCGGAGTAGCCCTTGAGCACCAATCCTTCTGAACCCTACTATTCCCTGAGCACTAATCCTACTGAGCCCTAAATGGTTTGGGACCCTGCTCCTTCCGAGCCCAAAAGGATCTGACCTCCAATTTGGCTGCCCCTCCAGGTCGCTCTGAGTCCTAACCCCTTTGGAGCCCTAAGAATCCTAATAATTTCAGCCTGAAACTGCTCCCTATTCTAATCTGTCTAGCCTCAAATCTGCTACCAGTTCTAATGCTTCAGAGCCCAAGACTGCTAAAAAACCTAATTGTCATTCTGAACCCTACATCTTAATCTGGCTGTACACTACATCTCTCTTCAGTCCCAGTCATTCTGAGCCCATTTCAATTCGAGTCTTCTTTCTTCCACTCCCTTAAAGCAACTCCCGGTGCCACACCTTTCAGCCCCCAAGCTGCTTTTGACAGCTAATCATTCAGAGCCCCATAATTTCCTGCTCCCCCTTCATAGCTTTCTGCATCTCAGAACAATCTTAGTGCTAATCCTTCTGAACTCTTAGCTGCTTGAGTTCCTGATGAGATTGGCTCAAGGCCCTGATTTTGGCTCTGGTGGGATTTACTCTGAGTCCTCATCCTTAGGTGCCCGCCTGTTCAAATCTTTTGCACCATTCTACCTCACAGATATCTAAACATTTTGAGCCCTTTACTGCCACGCAACCTGACCCATCGGTACATTCCAAGTGCTCTGAATCTGAATCTGTCTGAACCCTAAATAGTGTTCACCCCTCCTACTACTTGGAGCCTTCGAACATCCCTGCTGCCCTCCTCCTTCTGCACCATTGTAGAATCGGAATCAAAGTCTTCCTGAGTCTGAATTTGCTCTGAATGCTAATCATTCCCTCTGAAATGTCTCTCAGACCTAAGATCTCTGAGTCCTAATTGGCACTGCTCAGTGTCCCGATACCTCTGAGCTGTAAATCACTCTGAACCCAGCAGTCTAATTCCCACTTTCTCTTCAACCACACCTGCCACCTACAGATATGTGCTGGGAAAGACACACGTGCACGTGTGCACAAACACACACACACACACACACACACACACACACACACACAAACAGACACACACTCTCACACACCCTCACACAGGGACACACAAGCATAACTCTGTTCAAGTCTTTCAAAGCACTTCCTTTTGATATTTTCTTGTCCTGTCACTTATCCAAAGGACAACAGCAATAATATAAAGGAATTTGGGGGCTCTGAAGGATTAGCAGTCAAAACCGACTTGGGGGCCGAAAGGAGTGGCACGAGGAGTTGCTTTAAGGAAGCAGAACAATGCAGACTCGAATGAATTAGGGTTCAGAAGGATTGTGACTGAACAGAGATGCAGTATGCAGCCAGATTAGAACTCAGAGGACTGTAGGGCTCAGAATGACAATTAGGGATTTCAAGCAGTCTTGGGCTCCGAAGCATTAAGACTGGGAACAGGTTTGAGGCTAGGCAGATTAGGACAGGGAGCAGTTTCAGGCTGAGATTATTAGGATTCTTAGGGCTCCAAAGGGGTTAAGCATCAGAGTGGCCTGGAGGGGCAGCTGAATCAGAAGTCAGATGATTTTGGGACTCAGAAGGAGCAGGGTCCCAAACCATTTAGGGCTCAGTAGGATTAGTGCTCTACGGATAGTATGGTTCAGAAGGATTTGTGCTCGAGGTCCTCTGTGGGCTTCTGAATCAGGATCAGCACTTTAAAAGATTAGAAGTCAGAAGTAGCTTGGGCCCAGCAAGGATTGACACTTAGAGTTGTTTGAAAAGAGAAGGAAAGCAAAGACAAAGAATGGAGGGTTCCAAAGGATTTGGAACTCCAGCACATTAGGGTTCAATTGCTTCCACTCCCATAGCTTCACCTATCATCTCTATGCACATGACACCCTAATCTGTATCTCCTCCCCTGTTTTCTCTCCCTCCCTCCAATCTCACATCTCCTCTTGCCTTCAGGACACCTCTACCTGGTTGCGCTTCTGCCCCCTAAAATTCAACATGTCCAAGAAAGAGCTTCTTATAATCCCTTGAAATCCCTGTACTCTCCCAAACTTTCCCAAACCTGTGGATGATGCAACCATTCTTCCCATCACTC